>NW_017731402.1:1519634-1595541 GCF_001890085.2 Hipposideros armiger
CATTATACCGTGGTATAGGATTGGGTGTACATTGCTAACTCTAGCTATGATGCTCAGGGTCATCCCTAGGGTTGTGTAGGGTTCTGTGCCCCTTCTCCTGGCAATTGTGTTAAAGCAAAACCAGGTTCCAAAGAGCATCAGGGAAGCCTTGAAGGGAAAATAGAGAAAAATCTCAGGGGACTGTCCAACCATGTTTCTCAGTGATATTGAGGGCTTTATAGGGTTTCATAGTTGCCAAGGTCACCTTCTTCTCACCCATCAACTTCCTTTGAAAACAATTCTTGGCTAATTTCCTTGCCTACTTTTACTTAACTTATTAAGAATCGAAACATGTATTTCCATTTTTAGTGATTATCAAACTATAATGAGGTTCTTGGTTTTTTTTTTCTTTCTTTGATTCATTATTGACATTTCTTTAGAATGCCTAGAGCAAATATTATTTTACAATTGGCTAGAGATAACCAATTCACTAAGTGTGATTTGAGTCCACAGATGTTTCTCTTTCAAGTAAGAGTTGTGTTGAAGTAGGCGTCTGAGAGGGTAATTAACAGGCCGTATTCTTCCTCCTTTCATCCCCGACCACAAACACAGAAGGAAAAATAGTTCCCAAGGCTGCAAGAAGGAAATGGTCTCAGCTGAGTGATAAATCTCCTTAAATCAGAGAAGGAGCAACAGTTTTGTAGACAGACATCCCTATCAAGAGCACTAACGCCCTTTCTTATCTGCCTTCATGTGTCTGAGGTGAAGAAAGGTGTACTAAAAAGTGTTTCCTCATTGAGCACCCTGCAGATAGGATGCAGTTATCAAAAGCTCTCAGAGCCAAGAGATATGAATCCTGGTCTTGGCTCCAACACCAGTGAGCTACTGAAATTGGCCCTTTTCCCCTTCCATTTCTTTATGTAGAACCTGGTTAGACGTGATTCTCAAATCCTTTCCAGCTTTAGTCTCCTCTTGTGCAAGCTGAGTGTTTCCTGAGCAGTGGTCTGAGACACACCAGAAATGGGCCAGAGTTGAACTACCAGGTTCCAGTGGAAAAAAAATGTGCCCCATGTAATGTGAACCGAGGAGATTGTCTCTTCACCGGGATGTGAGTGTGTTGAGAAGGAAGGATTCTGAGGAGGGAAGTCTAGGGAGGGGAATTTTATCTAGTAAGAGCCTGGAAAGAAGAGTAACTATTAACTGCAGTTCCTCTGTCATCATCTACTTTGCCATCTTTGATGCCAACTGACGCCCTGGTAAACTGAGTGGATCAGGGAGCATGGAGGTTCTTCAGAGTGTTTTTTTTGTTGTTGTTGTTTGTTTGTTTGTTTGTTTTTAGATTTGTTTTTACTGAGGAATTGGGGGAGGGGAATAGCGTTGGGGAATCGGGGAAGGGGAACAGACAAGTTGCTGTCCTTTTGTTCTTCAGTCTAGATGTGGAGGACATCGCTTCACCGGCCCATGTTGGTATTATCATTGTGCTCTTCCCGGGTGAGGCAGTTGCTCGCCAGCCATTGGATGGCGGCTCACGGCAGCTTGCCCGCTAGCCCCACTGCAGCCCATGCTGTCGCCGGTGAATCATGGCAGCCCAGCTCCAGGTCGAGCTGTTGTTCACCATCTTAGTTGTAGAGGGCGCAGCGTCACTGGCCCTCATGTGGGATCCAAACCAGGGCCCTGCTGCTCAGAGCTGGTGTCCCAAGCCAACTCCTAACCAACACGCCACTTGGCCGGGCCTCCTTCAGAGTGTTTTGATGTACCCTGGAGGGCCTGTGCTATTTCAGTTACTACTGAAGATTCTGTAAAAATGTCAAAATATGCACCCTGATATTATCAGGGTGATACTATGTCATATCCCATTTATATCTTACCAGAAGTTATTGTAGACCACAGGATGACCCCTTGGTGCTTTCACCCTACGAGTTCCATGGCCCTGGAGAAATGGCCTTCAGATGGCCTTCAAATGTATTGATCTGCAGACCACTTCAGCTTGACCAAGCCACCCTTGCATGCGCTCCTTGCCACCAAACCATAAGTGACAAACATGTAGAACCTCATCTCTCTGTCTTGACTCCTAGTTAACCAGAGCAAAGTCAGCTAAACCAAATTCATTGAAGTAAATGGAAAGAAAAGGATGTTTTAAATGAGAGAGCAAAGAAGAATGCAACAGATCAATCATTTTATGCCAGGAACCAAAATATAGGTGCTGGCATATTACAAACACTAAGATTTCAAGAGTCCACATGTTACGTTGAGGACCCTTGGGAAGATACTTTGAGAACTCTCCTCTCATCTAGACAGGGTCATCTGCAGCTCAGTTCCTTTCTTTCTTCCTTTTTTTCTCCCAGTAGCCAGGAACTTGGGTTCTGAACCAGTTTGGAGACTCCCACACCAATTTCTGAGTCACTGCTTTCTAAGACAACACTCCAATTTTCCTTGGAGCATGTCCATTCAGGCATTGACCAGGGTGAAACCTGTTTAGCTTATAAAACCTGACAGTTTCATAGCCAAAGGTGGGTGAAGAGGCAGTTCATCAAAGTTCAAATCATGATAAGAGATCCGGCATGAAAAGGGAGGCCGGACTTGCCATAAAGGGAGGTATTATTTTGGGAAAGGTTGGCATGTTTATGATTCTTGAGGCTGTGAACTCAGTTTTTCCCCTTAAACATCTGCCACAGGTGCTGGGGAAACACTGCATGTATTTTTGTATGAACATGGTGTAAATAATGTCCACTTTCAATAAACCTTTAAAACCAAAACAGCTGCCATTTGGGGCTTAAAAACAACTTGTGACTTCCTGTAAGTCTGAGTGACCTTATCACCATGATCCACTTAAAAATGTTTCTCCTCCTCCCACCCTCACCTTTGGTCTATAGTCCTGTTAAGTTCATAGCCTTGGCTCTGTTTTTCACAAATACATGGCAATGGCTTTAAGAAATAAATAAACCACTTGTCCTCGATTCGTGCTAAAGCTGGAGAATCTACCACTATCCTGGTAAAAACACCCTCTGCTCTGTCATTGTTTTAAGAATCTTCTTAAAACTCTTGTACTTGGGGCCTTTTAAAGATGCGTGTGACTGTCTCTCTTTGTTATGTTGTTTGTTATACGTTACAAGCCACAACAGCTAGGACTTTATCTTCTAAATTCTTCTGTGATTTCTGAAGATTTGACCTAGGGCAAGAAAGCAGTCAATAAAGCCTACTCATGCAATAAATATTAAGTTTGGGTTTTTAGGCACTTACATGTGTTTTCTTACTTAACCACACAGGATTTTATTTTTTCAACTCCAATAGATTCAAAGGCTAAGGAAGGTTTTTCTTTCAACAGGCTCTTGTGTTCTGGGAGCTGGTTGGTAGCATCCAAGAGACAGTGGGGCTCCATTCTCACTTTCAATACAAAGAATGTAATTTACTTCCTTTTTAAAGATTTTATTTTTAAAGATAAGATGTGGAATGGTGGAGCAGAAAGTAATCCAGAACACTTTTGCCTGTTGTGTGATTTTTGTGTGTGTGTATTGGGATGCTTAATAGCTGCAAGACTCTGTAAGTGAGTGAAAGTTTGTTTACTTGGATCACTAGTTTACTGGTCAACATCTCTGGTTCTGGTGATTGGGCTCAGTGGCTCTCAGCTGGGGCAGTTTTACTCGCCTCCCCAGGGACACTTGGCCATGTGGTTTGATTGTTATAATGCGGGGAGAGGGTGCTGCTGGCATCTAGTGGGTAGAGGCAAGGGATACTGCTTCATATCCTACAACGAACAGGACAGCCCTTCGTAATAAAGAATGATCTCGTTAAAATGTTAATACAGTAGTTCCCCCTAATATTCAGTTTCACTTTCCACTGTTTCAGTTACTCAAAACATTAAATGGAAAATTCCAGAAATAAACAACTCATAAGTTTTATATTGCACACCATCCTGAGTAGTGCGATGAAATCTTGCAGGGCCCAGGGCATGAATCACCCCTTTGCTGAGTGTATCTAAGCTACAGAGGCTACTTTCTCGGAAGTCACTTAGTAGCCATTTTGGTTATCAGATCACCTGTTGCGGTATCTTAGTACTTGCTCAAGTAACCCTTATTTTGCTTAATAATGGCCCCAAAGCACAAAAGTAGTGATGCTGGCAATGGGGATATATCAAAGAGAAGCCATAAAGTGCTTCCTTTAAGTGAAAAGGTGAGTGCAGTACAATAAGATATTTTGAGAAAGAGGCCACATTCATATAACTTTTATTAGATTATATTATAATTGTTCTATTTTAGTATTACTTATTGTTGTTAATCTCTACAGTGCCTAACTTATGTATTAAACTATGTTGTAGCATGTATGAACAGGAAAAAACATAGCGTAGAGAGGGTTCAGTACTATCCATGGTTTCAGGTATCCACTGGGGTCTTGGAACATTTCCCCCGTGGATAAGCAGGGCTTACTGTAGTGCTGAGATTGGGAAATTCTGGGGGAAAAAAAGTGACAGTGAAGTAAACAAAGGGCTAAGGGCCAAGAGTTAAAGAGGGCCTAAGAGAAAATTTGAAGATTTCAATCTTCAAATACCAGCTCCTGCCTATCATTAGACAAGAAAAAGATTCCTTCTTCAAGGCACCATAGTAGAGTCTTCAACAGGGGGGGACTTGGGGACATACCCCAGTGAATAGCCCAGTTCTGTTGGTCTGTAAATGGAGGCTTTTGTTTGTTTGTTTGTTTGTTTGTTTGCATTACATTTTCTTATTGGTTGTTTTTGGTGTTGAGAAAAGATTACTTTTTGAATTTTGTTTTATCTAATCTGATTGAACTCTCTTATTTGTTTTAATAGTATTCCAATTCTTCTTTTGGATTTTTAAAGATGTGTTAAATAATCACATATTGTCGCAAATAATGAAATTTCATCCTTTTAATTCCATTTTAATATCATTTTCTGCTCATGTCTTATTGTCTTGGCTGGTACCTAGTACCTAGTATTCTATGATGGCAGTCATGACAGGAACTTTTGTCTTATTCCTGAGTGGGAGTATATTTAATGTTCACCATCAAGTTTAATGGTAGCTATAGTTGCTGATGATAGACTCCATCAAGGTAAGGAAGTTTTTTTCTACATTTAGAAAATATAGTTGAACTTTGTCATTGTTAATCTTTAATTTATTGAGGTTCTAAGTTGCATTTTTATTTTCTTCATTTTGAACCATCCTCATGATTCTGGTATAAGCCTTCCTTAGTCTACTTTGTTTTGTATTTTACTACCTGACTAGATTCAATTTAGTAATATGCTATTTAGGATGTTTTGCATTTATATGCATGAGTTAGACTGATGTATAGTTTTATTTCCTGTACTCTATTGATTTTGATATTGTGGTTTTGCTCACCTTATATGTTTTAATGCTTTAAATTTTTTGCTGTGAAATATATTAAATAATAGAAATTATTTTTGAAGGATCAATAAGATGCACTAGGAAGGTGATTAATCTTTGACTAAATTTTCAATTTCTTTTATGGTTATCGGTCTAGTGAGTTTTTTAAAAACCTTTGTGACTCAGTGCAAGCTCAAAGCCTCTGCATTGTCTTACAAAATTATCCATCTCATCTACATTTTCAAGTATATTTGTATAAACTGTATATAGTGTTCTTTGAAGGTTTTAAAGTGTATTATACCTACAGCTAAGCTCCTCTTCTCATTCCTAATGTTATTTGTGTTTTCTTTTTTCCTCATCTTATTCGCTGTAGTTACTCGCCAAGCAGCAATCCTTTGCTTTTATCAACCAAGCAAACTAGTTTCTATTTTATGTCCCTATCTCTATCTATATACCCACATCTAATTTTTATCTCTCTTTTTTGTTTTTTTGTGGGGAAACTCATTTGTTTGTTATCTAGCTTTTAGAATGTGTGTTTAGTTCACTTATTTTCAATCCTTTCTTTCTTTCCATGAAATCCCAAGTGCCCTAAATTTTGATGTGTAGTGCTCTCAGCATTATTATATAAATTGTCTGTCATATAAATTATGAATTTCTTTTAACCCAAGACTAATTAGAAAATGTTTTGAAATTTCTAATGCATAGATTTTAATTTGACCATTTTTTGTTGTGAATGTTTAGTTTTATTGCATCATAGCTATAGAATATGGTTTGCATGATTTCTATAATTAAAACAATTTTTTTGAGATTAGTTTTTGTGGCCTAATATATCATTGGTATTATTAATGTTCCATGGACATTTGGCAGAGATGTTTATTCTGTTTCTTTTGTTACAAAGTTCTCCATTTATTAAATCATGCATGTTAATTGTGCTATCCAAATCCTCTTTGTTTTGGTGTGAATCTTCTGTCAATTTCTGAGAGAGAGGTATTAAAATTTCCCATTATAATATTAAATTTGTCAACTGCTTTTTGGATTTATAACAGATTTTTTAAAATGTAATTTGATAGTTGACTGTTGAATGTACTGAGTTTATAAGTTCTTTATAGATTATACTGTCTTTGTCTTACTTAATGCTTTCTGCCATTGCTGTAATGTTGCCACTCCTGCTTTATATTATTAGCATTTGCCAGCTATATCTTTGTGCGTCCCTTTATATTTGATCTTTCTGAATCATTTTGTTTTAGACGTATCTCTTGGAAACAGATATACCTGGATTTTGCTTAAAGAAACATCTAATCTGAAATTCTCTGTCTTTGAATTGGGAAATTATCTGTTGCCATTTACTAGGAAAATAGAAACATTTGGTCTCACTCTGACATCCTAGTTGGTGTCCTATTTTTATGTAAATTAATTTTTACCCTTTCCTGTAGTTACTGTTTTCTTTACCATTTTGTTTTTGTTTGTTTACTGGTTTGAAGGTTATACATACTACTGTTATTCATCTAGGGCTTATGCTTATTTTTTAATAACATATTTGAATATGTTTCCTTTTATCAATTTCTAACATTAGTGTCTCTCAACTCTTCCTTAAACAAAACAAGACTAAAACTTTGCCTCTGCCCTCTTTTCTACTCTACTTCTTTCTGTGTTCATAGAAATTTTATTTCAACTTTGTATTTGATTTATATTATATCTTGTCCCTTTTTTATAAGGAATTATGGATTGCTTAATAATTGAATTAAGCTTAAAAGCACCATCAGGAATAATTATTTTGATCTAATCACAAGTTCTGTGCTATCCTGAATTTATCATTATTTCTTGAATTTCATGTCTTTCTCCTTGTTGGACTCGTTTTTAATTTTTTTGGTACAAATTTTTGACTAAGTTTTTAAAAAGGGTGGTAAGTTTTCTGTGTCCATGAATATTTGTAATTGGCTTTATTGAGTTATTGGGTTTAGGAATAGAGATCCCAGATCTTTTTCCTTCTAAACGTTTATAATATTTTTGCACTATTTTTTAGGATACCAATTTTGATTTTTTTTTTAAGTGAAAGAGTGAAAGACATTGCAGTCACGTATTCAATTGGCTAACTACTTATATTTTAGACACAATATTATGCTACAGGATTTTAGAGAAGGTAACACTGACATATAAATAAATGTTTGTGGGAGGAAGAGGAATGGAGTAACTGAATTTGCTTAGGGTAGTCTCCTTTGCAGAGGGAGCATTTAAACTGGACGGTGAAATGAAAGCAGAAATTTACTAGAGATTTTATAATCTTATCTACTCATATTTTGGTTCTTATATTAAAATGTTAAAATTAGATTAGATAAATCTAGAGTAAATTAGAATTGCATAGATTTAAGAATAAATATATCTGTCACCAAATATTAATCAACCTTATTCTTGTTCTAGTATATAAAATATATACTCTTCCCCTTACTAGATTTCCTGGGACAGAGGTTGGTAAACTGGTCTGTCACCTGTGTTTGTAAATAAAGTTTTATTGGAACAGCTATGCTCATTCATCTACATGTTCTCTATGGCTGCTTTCATGCTACAGCAGCAGAGTTGAGTACTTTCAACAGAGGCTGACTGCATGGCTCACATAGTCTAAAATATTTATTGTTTACTTCTTTACAGAAAACATTTGCTGACGGCTGCTTTAGGACATTCATCAGCGTAGAAGACCAGGGCTCATGTCAGTGTCCCTGCAAGCCAACAAAGGTAGGTTACAACAGCAAATCTTGACTCCCTTAGGGTGGCTGATGATTTCCATTGGTACAAGTTTGGAAACTCAGTTCGCCTATATTTTATATGGAAAGAAATTGAAGCTTATCTCTCAATCATGTACAATTGTTAATAATAGCTTGCCCTTTAAATCATTTCCTGTTTTCATGTTTGTTTCCAGTGCTCTAGTTGTGCTCTCTTCGGCATTGTGATTTTCATTTCTTTGCGTGATGTGAGCGAAGCTGGCATATTTGCTAATGTGCTGTTGTGTGGGCTTGGCTGTTGATTGCTTTTGGCCTAGGTGCTGAGCCGAGCTCCAGGGTTTGGCTTTGTGAACGCTGCCTGGCAAAACGGAAACATTTTGTGAAATTTCACAAATGTCACACACACACACACCTCCCCCCGCACACACACATATTTTAAATTGCAAAAGTCTCCCCCTTGGCACAAAAATGTCCCTGGGTTTTTGCTCCTCATCATAAACCTTTAACCATCTTTAGTCCTACAGTTGCACTCTGGCAGGTTGACTTGCTTTTGCTTTGATGAAACTTGCACTTAAAAGTTCTTGGTTTCCAGGGTGTTCTTCTTGTATTCGCTTTCAAAAAATGTAATAGGATCTTTTACTACAAAAAGAAATCACCTTAATTTCAACCTGCGTTCCCTTGGAAAAAGATCCCTGATTTAATTCCCAGTGAAAACAATTTTTCAGGATGTGACCTATAGAAACTGACCTCTCAGCTTCACTTTCCTGAACCCAGAATGAGACAGAGGGAGTTGAAATAAGAGAAATACTGGCACAATTAAATTTTTGTGTGTGCATGAATTAAATCATCAAAGAGATGATAACAAGATTACTTAATCTCAATCAAAACACTTCTTGATATACTTTGATTCTTTTCCTTCGTGGGCACCTAAGAGCACTTTACAAACAAGTCATTGACTTTAGAATGAGGGGACAGATATTTACTGTCACTGGGACACAGATGACATTAAACCTGGAGTGGTAAGCTTTTGCTTAAGGTCATTCAAGATGTTGCTGGGGGTCAGGCAGGCTTTAATTTTGTACTTGTTGTATCTGTTCTGAGCATTCTGCCAATTTTAGGATATGCTTCTGGTTTAAGAAAAATTTTCTAGTTTGACTCCCCAAATTTGTATCTTTCACTGGGCTTCGAGCTCTGCTTTATAGTTTCCTGGCACTTGACTTCCTGAAACTATTTCTGATAATGACCCCTCACCCTCATCCCTTCAACTTGACTGCAAGTTCCTCACCCTTGTGAGATACATCCTGCCATCCTTGAACAGACAGGCTGGGATGCCCCAGGCAGTAGTTGTACCCTTCTTGGTTTAGATCTTTCAAGGTAACAATAATTGGGGAGCCCTATACACCCAAGGCATGCAAGTGCAACCAGTCCTAATGAGACAGCCTCACCCACACTACGTGAAACCGTATTTACTGGAGAGTAGACAGAGTAGATGAGACACTCTAAGGAGAAAATGAGTGTCTTTGTTTTGTCAGTTACAGATCTGGTCCCAACTATTAGGGGAAGAAAGAAACTAAATGTTCCATCCAACCATTTCAACAGTACCTTTAGGTAATGCTCAGTATTCTGGGATAATTGCTCAGGTCTCTCATGGAAATGTTAGACTTAGAAGAGTGTGCTCCAGTGTCAGACTGTCTGGGTGTAAGCCATGATTTTGCCACTGAGTAGTTCTCTGGCCTTGGACAAATAACATAGCCATGCTGTGCCTCAGTTCCCTCATGAGTAAATTAGAAAAAAAATCTACCATCTAGGCGTGTGTATCCAGACATAGCCAATATCCTTACTCCCATGGACCCCATCCTTAACTGGTAACTGGAATTCTGAATTAGTGTGTTGGACATGTCAGTGAAGAAGGGCAAGAGGTAAATGCATCAGATACTGTGGAAGTAGAGTTAGGAGGGTTGGCCACTGATTTAATGTGGGAGTCAAGGAAGAGAAGATTCAAATCCGACTCGAAGGTGGCTGGGAAACCCAGAAGAAGTTTATATGCTGTTTTCCTACTTGGAGCTGCTCCTGAAGCATGGAGCTCAGATATTAAGTATGTAACATGCCTTTGCTGATGATGGACTAATGGAGTGTTTCGCTTTTTGAAGGTTCTGAGAAGGCAGGTCCAAGGGCAATCATTTCTAAAAGTGATGTTGACCTTTATGAGCCTATATGATATACAAATGTAACTGGGTTACAAAATATACAAATTCAGGTAAAATCTGAACATCTTATTTATAACATCAAAAGTTGAGTTTTTCAAATAAAGTCACAAGTAATTGAGCTAAAAAATAAGAGTGATTCTCCCTAGGCATAACATGTACTCATTTTCCCCTCCTGGCTTGATGATGTGAGTAAGATACTGTATCCTCAGTGTAGAGTCCAGTGGCTATCTCAGAAAGGGAAGTTTGTCTTTCCCCGCTTTCCCTTTCTTAAATGGGAATTTGCATGGTGTTTAAGATTTTGGTCATTGCCATGGAAAAGTAATAGGCCCCCAAGTGCATATAGATATTATTAGATGATAATGAGCAGTTGATGAATAATTTTCAGAGGGTTGTTTGTAAGTATTCTGGTAATAGTAATTATAGGTCCAAAAGCAAAACAAAAACAAAAACTATTAGATTTCAGAATAAGAGGTTAAGTCTCATAGAAAAGTGATCATTTTTAGTGGTTGTGCAGAAAATGTTGAAATGACTAAAGGAACATATGGGGAACTACCAGCAGACCAATTCATGTGTTGCAGCTATTTAACTGAATTACAAATGCAGAATGCATTCTTTTCCCAGTTTCATTCCATTTAAACCCAAATGGCTATGTGAAATGGTGTCGTACACCTGGTGAAAAGCTTTGCTTTTTAAAAATGTTATCACTTCACCAAAGTGCCTGGTGTTGAACCAACAACCTCCTTTCTTTATTTTTAAGCAAATGTAACCATTTTTTACAATATTCACTTCTCTTTTCATGAAAAAAACTAAGGATGAAAAGAATTTTTTTTTAAATTGGGGAATTGGGGGAGGGGAACAGACAAGTTGCTGTCCTTTTGTTCTTCTAGTTGTGGAGGACGCCGCTTCACTGGCTCATGTTGGTATTATCATTGCACTCTTCCTGAGGGAGGCAGATTGGTCACCGGCCACTGGACGGCCACTCACGGGGGCTCATGGCAGATCACAGAAGCTCACACCCGCTGCCAGCTGCTGCCGGCCAGCCCCACTGCAGTCTACACTGTCGCTGGCGACTCATGGCAGTCCAGCTCCAGGTCGAGCTGTTGTTCACCATCTTAGCTGTAGAGGGCGCAGCATCACTGGCCCTCATGTGGGATCCGAACTGGGGCCCTGCTGCTCAGAGCTGGCATCCCAAGCCAACTCCTAACCAACGCACCACTCGGCCGGCCCCAGAATGAAAAGAAATTTAATGTAACCCCTTTTTCCCCACTTCATGTTTCTATTGACATCAATGATGATGCTAGCCATTGTTAGGAAAGTAAATGAGGAGGATTTTTTTCTTCCCTTTATTCCTTGGCAAAAAAAGAGTAAAAAAAAAAAATTCTTTTTATTGTTAAAAGTGGAAGACTATGTTGTAAAACAGTAAGAAGCACTCTTGCAAACTGCTAAGAGAATGTAACAAAGCATGGAGGATTAGAACCCATAACTTATAAACCTTGAATTCTACTTAAGAATGAAACACACAAAAACCCAGAAATAACATTTAGTTGAGGCAGGAAAAAATTGTGCTGTCTTATGAAAACATGAAAAATAATATTTGCTGTGTTTGGGAACATAGGCTATATAGGATGTATAATTACAACAAACTATATGAATTGGACATTGCAATCTGTTGGTCCTTGAACCGCATCTGGTACCTAGTTGTGTTTTATTTGGTTTACCCGATATTCAAAAAAATTCTTATTACCTACCAACATTTAAAAATTGGGAGTATTCACATAAAAATCCACCTGCTTGAGTTCTTCTGAAAAAAAGAATCTGTGAATGTTGGCCCAGTCTTTCTGCAAGGTGTCAGCTGGTAGGAACTGACACCAACAACCTCCTTCAGGTGGGGTGTGGATTCTACAGTTTATCCAGCCCCCACTACTCCCTGTTGCCTTACGATGGGCTTGTTTCTCTAATTTTTGTTACCTGGCCTGTCTTGTTGTCCTTCTGAGCTTGCAACTCTGCAAGGAGTAGGCTACCAGTTCACTTGCCATCATGTGATTATGCATTCCTGTAATATGGAGGGCCATGATGGTGAGATTGATATAAAACTGGAGCTGGCTTGCAGCCGGATGCAGGGAGTTTGGGGTGGTCTGGGGTGTGATCCTTCAGGTCCTCCAGTGCTTTGGTGCACTTGGTGGCTGTTTTCTGATCTGACTGAAATACCAGTCAGATTGACTTTGGCTTCCTGTGATTGGCCGGGACTCTCAGGACAGAGGGAGCAATTCCAGAAATATCCTGGTTAATTGTTGCCCGTTGGTTGGCCTGGTCTGGGGGAATGGGTATGGAAATGAAGCAAGTCATGGTGCTCACTGGCCCTGGGTGGGAAAAGAGCTTCTGAGCTGTGCTCATGAAACTTTGGAGGAAGGAATGAGCAGTTAGAATTCTGAGTCTTTCGCCTGGGCTGCACCTCCCCTCGGGGGTCTGAGACAGCACTTAAAGCCAAACTCAAGTGGCTAAGTCATGAAGATTTACCTAGATACAGAGCTATGTAACCCTATTCTTGATTTTCTACAACTGGATCTTTCTCATTGTGAATTACCTTCAGTGATTCATATTTGAAATTTTGTTTGATACAATTAAACAATCCAATAATGTTATTTGATGGCTCTATTCACCATTTACTTCTGGACTCCATGCAACCCCCAGGTGACCTTTATGCAAAAGCACTGAGTGACTTTCTACCACCTAAGGGAATGCGAAATTACAAATACAGCTAGATGACTAAAGCACATGTTTGGTTCATAATTTGTCTCTTCTGCTCATTTCCATCATGCAATGGAATGGTTGAGAGTAGGGAAACATGGAGAGCAAGGGATGCTTTAACATCGCTCGAGTCAATGTTTAAACAAGATTTATTAATTTATTCTTAACAGAAAATTTGGAAAATGATGAAATGCATGGTGGAGTTCAATTTCATAATGTGGCTCCATTATTTATTTGAAGAATTATAGATTTCCAGAACATAAGGCACTCTGGTAGTAGATAAACATTATCGTGGAATTGTTCACTATGTTATCTGTGTCCCTTGCCAATTATATGCAGGACTAAGAGGTGGCTAATTAGTATGATGAGTTCACGGGTACATAACCAGAGAGTTTATTCATGTACTTTAACATTTTAAGTATCGTTCTTTCAAATACAGCTTGGACGAGTTTGTTATGGGAATCCAAGGGGATAAAAAGTTCAGGTTTATTTATTTTTTTAAAAGTGATTTTTGAATGGAGGGAATTCCAAAAGTTGAATGTTTTTTTTAAAAAACCTAAGTAAAAAATATTGCATTTTCATGACCTTTTCCTTCATGAGTAACTCAGAAAATTTGATTCAAACTTTCCAAAATAAATTTTTCTTTGGCTTGAGACTAAAGCATAATAATTTTCAGTTCAAAGGAGATGCTGGTGGGCATTTTTTTTTGACAACATGAGAAAGGAAAGAAATTAGGACCCCAAATAGAGTATTAGCTATTGGCTTAATTAGGGAGCAGGGATTATGGTGCCATAATTACTGGGAGTGATGCACCCACATCATTCATGTTATTTAGCTGGTACATTTTTGACTTTCTCTTTTGAGAAAAACAAAGATGTGTGTTCTGAACTGAAAAATTCCTACTGGTGTCAGTAAGCACGCGATACAGCTATGATTTGTCTGTGGGGATGAAAGTGGCACGCGAGAGTCAAATACAATGTATGTTTTAAATCATGAGATGAGAGTCCAGAGGGGAAGGTCGGAAGGAAAGCTCTGTGAAATATGGGAGAAGGTAGAGGAAGAAGGGTGAGGACTTGTGAGATGGTGGCTACTTTGCTGACACCTCTCTACACACACAATTCCAAAAGCAAGGCCGAGCTCCTGAGATTTCATAGATGGGTGAGAATACAGGGCGAAGACACAGAGGAGGGAGTTTTCTGGGAGCTCTGTGAAGAGGGGAAAAAAAGCTTGGAAAATGTTATAAGCATTCTGTTCACGTTGTGTCACTTAGTGCAGTCTTGTCCCCAGCCCACTAGTCTGGAACAAAAGTCAGCCTCTAACATAACAACAGATACTGGGGAGCTCTCCAACAAAAGATCACCTCCCAAAGAACAGGATGCCACTGAAGACTTGGTGCCAGCCTGAAGAAACAGAAATATTATGGAGGGGCACAAGGGCCCCAGTGTAGCCTCACCGCCTCTGCGTGAGCTGCTAAGTGACCAAGAACTGTGCTGGGCGATAAGAAGACCCCAGAACTGCACACAGGTGGCTTGGGGGAGCACCAGTCACCTCTCGTGCCACCTGGGGCTGACTGCAGAGAACCCCGTATTCTTGGTGCAGTACTGGAGAGAGCAGGATTGTGACTCAGATCTACAAACGGGTGGGGGGTCCCTGGTTTTTTCCTGGGGCGCAGAGCAAACACAGAGGGCTCACTTGGAGGAAAGCTAAAGCAGTGAATTATCTCTTAAACTTGACACCATTTCCTCAAAACTGCCCCCCAATGATGGGCGAAGGAGAAGGCCTCCACTGACCACACCACAGGAGTTGGTAACAAGGTTTGTCATCATCCTATTGTTTGGCTCCCTTACCAAATTTCCCTCCTATCAATTTATATTGACATACTGTGTAGAGTGTCTGTCTGCCCATTGCTGGAGACCCTGCCAGACAATGACAGTAGACAAATAGCACTTGATTCTTGACCTTGAGAAGGTCACTGCCTAGTTTGAGGAACAAATACTTTTGATAGAAAGTAGTATTAACTGGAGGAGTAGAGCCTGCCTGGGAAGCCCTGGACTCAGAGGAGGGGCCTTCAGCCCAGCCAGGCCTGTGGGGAGGCAGTGACTCATGAAATTGGCAAGTGATGAGAAGAGGGTGGTAGGCTCAGCTGTTACTAAAAAAAATGTTACTTAACTCTTCATGTCACCAATGCCAAAGTTTTAGCCTTCTTCTTCACATGCCTCTGTTTTGACTCAATCAAAATCTTGGAGTTGGCACCAGCTATGTGATTAATCCCTAGCCCAGATTCACTGGAGATGACCCACTCCCATCAGACTATGTATTATTACTCAAGCCATAAACCCCAGGCAT
Source organism: Hipposideros armiger (assembly GCF_001890085.2). Taxonomy (NCBI): domain Eukaryota; kingdom Metazoa; phylum Chordata; class Mammalia; order Chiroptera; family Hipposideridae; genus Hipposideros; species Hipposideros armiger. Next base: position 1,534,968 of record NW_017731402.1, read on the forward strand.
CCCAGCCCCTTCTTTTCTTTCCTTCCACACCAACTGGGGAGGCAATTAGTCACCAAACTTGACTTTACCTACAAACATCTCTGGAATTGGCCCCTCCTTCTGCACAGTCTCTGGTATCTCCATGTTTCCCCAGCTCTCATCTTCTCTGCTTACACCACTGTACCAGCTTTCTGTGTAAAACCCGGCTCCATTCTCACCCCCGTTAGCCACTGACCTAAAGGTGATCTTTCTATATCGGCGATCTTATCATGTTACGCCACTGCTCAAAATTTATCAATGGCCTCCTACTACAAACAGAATAAAACCCCAACTCTTTAGCATGATCTAAAAAAGTCCTTTACAAAATATTTGAACAGACACCATCAGAGAAGATATACAGATGGCAAATAAGCACATGAAAAGATGCTCAACGTTATTAGTCACTGTGAAATGCAAATTAGAACCACAATGTGATACCACTACACAACTATCAGAATGGCTAAAATTAAAAAGAGTCACCATATCAGTTGTTGTTAAGCATGTGGAGGGAGCTTTTATACACTGTTGATGAGAAGGTAAAATGATACAACCATTCTGAGAAAAGTGTTTCGTAGTTTCTTATAACGTTAAACACACATTTACCATACGATCCAGCCATTCCATTCCTAGGTAACACCTAAAAAGAAAGATGTGTTCCAGGAAAAGACTGATACACAAATCTTCATAGCAACTTTATTCATAATAATAAGAAACTGGGAATAATCCAAATGTTCATCAATAGTGAATGGGCAAACAAATTGTGTATTCATATGATGAAATACAGCAATGAAAAAGAATAAACTCTGGGTACATACCGCAACATAGTTATACTGAGTGAAAGGAACCAGACAGAGGCCGCCATAACAAAGTGCCATAGACGGGGTGGTTTAAACAACAGAAATTTATTTTCTCACAAGTCTGGAGGCTAGAAATACAAGATCGAGGTGTCAGCAGGGTTGGTTTCTTCTGAGCCCTCTCTCCTTGGCTTGCAGGTGGCTTTCTCCCTGTGTCTTCACATGGTTTTCCCTCTATGTATGGCTGTGTCCAAATTCCCCCTTCTTGTAAGATCACTGGTCATATCGGATTAGGGTTCACCCTAATGGCCTCATTTTAATTTAATTATCACTTTAAAGACCTGATCTTCAAGCACAGTACATTCTGAGGTCCTAGGAGTTAAGACTTCAAGTGTGAATTTGGGGGAAACATGATTCATCCCATAACATTGTATGGTTTCATTTATATAAAATTCAAACCTATCTATAGCACCAGGACACAGGAGGAGTCAGGGGAGGCAGAAGGGGGCATTGTTAAAACTTCGGAGGGTAGTGAATATGTTCATTATCTTGTTATGATTATGGTTTCATGTATATATATGTCAAAACTTCTTGCTTTGCACACTTTAAATAAGCACATTCTACTATTGGGTCGTTGGAAACGTCATGATGTATTTTTTTCTACATTTTTCGTAGAAATGATACCCCAATAAAGTTGTTTTTTTTTAATTGCCCTCTATGGTCTTACATTCCCATTTGCCTCCAGTTCGAGGTCTGGCTACTTGTTTTTAGGCACTGTGCACCCTTGCTATACCACATTCTTGTAGTTATTTGAATATTGCTCATACCAGCAAGCAAATGCCGTTTCCTCTGCTGGAATGCCCTTCCTCCTTCTCTTGCTTAGTGACTCCAACTCAGACATCACTTGACAGACAGCAACCATCTCCAGGTTGAGCTAATGGTCCATCCTTCCTGCTTCCTTAGCTTTGTTATAGCACATATAATATTGGCTTTTGTCTGTTTGTTTTCTTATTTGTATCCCATTAGGTTAAAATTTCTTTTGAGGTGAAAGATTTTTGTCTTGATATCTTTTTGAAAAAAAAATAACTTTTCTATTTTGGAATAATTTTACACTCATTAAAAGATTGCAAACATAGCACCAAGAATTCCCGTAAACTCTTCGCTCAGTTTCCCTTGTCAAGATTATCATTTTACATTACTTTGTCAAAACTAAGTAGCCAACACCGACACATTACTATTAATGAAATACCAGACTTTATTTGCATTTCACTGGTCTTCCCATGCGTGTTTTTCTGTTTTAGGATCTAATGCCAGGTACCACATTACATTTTTTTCATCATGTGTCCTTGGTCACTTCTAGTCTGTGACAGCTTCTCAGTCTTTTCTTACTTTTGATATCTTTTTATATCCAGAATCTAGCCCCTAAAAATAAAAACAGCAAAAAACAGCAAACATTGATGGGCCTACTGTGTCCCAGGCACAGTGCTAGTATTTTCTGTGCACTATCTCATTTAACCCTCACAATAATCCAGCAGTAGTTGCTGTTATTGCTGGTTTAGCAGATGAAAGTGTTGATGCTCAAAAAGCATAAGCCATTAGCTAGCTTAGCTCTTAACACTGTTCTGTAGGCAACTAATAAATGTTAGGTAAATTGATTAATTCATAAGTGCCTTTCTCCATTGGTTGAATTGTTAGGAGGGATGAGAATGCAAAATTTGCACCATACGAGGTCTTCTTAAGTAAATGGGATACATCAAATTAGGGAGGATGTTGTGGGGAAGGTCCAGGCTGTGGTCCTGCTTTGGCAGAAACTGGAGTCTCTTGGCCTGACTCCCCCACCCTGCTACCCACAGCAGCCAGAGTCATTCCAGCGTAGCATTCCTCCTGCCAGCCAAGGAGAAAGGCCTGTTCGGAAAGACAGTGGGTTTACCAAACCATACATGCAAAGTCCAAGACACAGATATTTATGATAAGGAAATGATGTGTGATGCTCAATTATTTTACAGGGATCATGGAAAACACCAAGTCTATAAAGACTGGAAATGAGCTGAAATGCCACTGAAAAGCTGAAAGCAAACTCAGCATATGTCCAGTATTGTTTAAAGGTGTGCTTTAATAAAAAAATAGGCCAGTCTTGTCAGGGAGACCACTTCATGGACGGTGTAGAGGCCTGACTACTGTACTGTACATCTGAAACTGCCTTTGAATATTATATGTCAACTATAATTTAATGCATATATAGTCATGGGATGTGGAGTACAGTGTAGGAATGGAGTCAATGAAATTGTAATATAGATGTATGATATTGGGGGGGTAGGGCAGTGGATGGGGGCAGAGAGGGGGCTTGTCACTTTGTGAGGGGTAAAAAGGATAACTATTGCATTGTTTTGTACACCTGAAACTAATAGTAATAATAATAATAATAATAATAATAATAATAATAATAATAATAATAATAAATAGGCCAGGCAGCTTCCCTGATTTCCCTCTGCATACCTGTGTGGATTCCTTAAAATGCACTGTCTTCTTCCCCCCATGCCACTCCAGTGTGTCCTCAGTGCAAAGAGATCTTTGAGAAAATCTCTTGAAATCGGGTAGATCGTGAATCAAGTCAGTTCACTGTCCACCTTCCAGGGCATGTTAGGCACCCTTTACCATTGCCCTGGTCATTCTCACCCTGCAGACTGGGTGTGAGGCATGCTAGGACGTTGAGTTTAGAGCTAACTGCCTTTGATAAATGAAGGGGTGTGGGGTTTAAGAAAGACCTCGTCATTCACAAAAACTCATTTTTACTGTTTTCCCCAGAGGGTTCTTGTTAATGGGTTTCCACTGTAATAACAATCAAAACCTGCATTCCATGTTCAATGTCTAGAATGTAGGTGAACCATGGAACTTGAGCAGTTGTGCAGTTCCTTGGTTTTCGGGGCTAAAGCCATGTGGGTGTAAAGTGGGAGTGATGCTGTAGAACAGGTTTGAGGGTCTCTGCCTAGAGTCCTCTTTGCTTGCATCCTTCTAAGGCGAGAGTGCGTGGCCCGCGTGACAGCTTCGAATCTCTCAGGACACCTCGTCATTCTTTCTTTATTCTTTCCCATTGCCAGTCTTCCGTCTTTGGAGAATGTGGAGTTATCACAGCCCCTCCTGACTTCTGCTCAGTAGGAGACTGGCTGCCTGGGTCAGAAGGACTAGAGCACAACGTGTAAAAGCCGCTTTTCCCTGTCTTTAGAAAGTCCCATAGCAATCTGCCACGTATAAACTAGGGCTAGGCCAGTAGTCCGTTTCCCCTGCCTTGATCTACTTTGCTGAATGAAAGTGCCCATTGAGCTCTTCACCTTAGAGCAGGGGTGGCTAACTGGTTCTGTAAAGGATACGAAAGTAAATATTGTAGGTTTCACAGGCCATACACTCTCTGTCACAACTACTCATTTCCACTATTGGATTTTCACTGTAATAACAATAAAAACATGAAAACAGCCATAGACAATACATAAATGAATAAACGTGGTTGTTTGCCAATAAAACTTTATTTGCAAAAACAGGTGGCGGGCTGGATTAGACCCATGGGTCATAATTTTGCCAGTGCCTGCCTTAAATAATAACCCCTAGAGCAAACAGAGTCATAGCTTTCTTTTCTTTGTAGCATATTCCATTCTTTTTGTTTTGTTTTTTGCCATTGGTATTTTTATAGTTAGGATGTTCTTGATGAAGTTTATTGTCGGTATACATCGTATTAGTATAAAATTTAAAACTCAGAAAGGATGCAGCATTTGGATAGAATTTTATTTCTATAAAATAAAACTTAGTACTGACAGAGCTTAACTTTGTACATCACAGTTAATACTTATTTGAAAAAGTCTGCTGACAGTTAATGCAAACTTTCCTCTTTGCATAATTTGAAATGTAATTATTTAGGATCTTACCCATGTATTATGTTCTGCCTTGTCAATTTTCCCATAGCTCAGCTAGTCAAGGATAACATCCTTCCTTTATAAAGGTGATAATAATAATATTAATAGTACCTACGCCTTATCCCTTTGATTCTCACTGTTCCATTCCTGGTTATCTCTCTGGAAGAATCTTTAAAACCACATTTTTTCCAATTTCAAACCTTTCCTGAAATTGAAATGAAGGTTTATGGAAGTCCAAATACCACAATCTAGCAGATAACTCAGATTAATAGTAACAAGAAAGAGAAATCCTTTGTAAAACCCATGTAAGATAGTCTCCATTTGGTGAGCTCTGACAATGTGTTAGGCTCTTCTGTCTCCAGTGGTGACCTCCCCACACTGAGCTCATGTACCGAACTGACAGTGGATGCCTCCACTTGCGGGCCTAATGGATTATCCTCCCAATAGTAGTATTAAACCTTCCACTCTGCAAACACATCTCTCACCCCAAATTTATTTGAATAAATTGGACCACTATCTATTCAGATGTTCAAGCTCCCACCCCAGGCATTAGCCTTGATTACTTCATTCTCCTTAATCCCTATGCAAAAAATCCTGCAGTCTGTACAGTTAGAATATATAACAAACTCTCCTCTTCTCTCCTTTTCCATTGCCGTCACAGGTCCAAACCCTATAGCCTCTGGCCTGGACTATTTACCACCTTCTGTCTCCCTGCGCCCTCCAACAGGCTCGCCTGCAGCCCATCCCCTCAGAGTGGGCTCTGCAGTGTAAATCACATTGTGTCACTCCGCCAGCATAAAGCCTTCCAAACTCCCTATTCACAGCAGTTTGTCTCTACTCTCCCTCCAAATCACGGAGTAAAATGTATCCACTTCTTTCCATCTAATCACAATGCACACAGACCACCATCCATTTTGGCTCAAACCAAAGAGGGCTCACCCCATTGATTCATCCAAGTTTGAACTTCAGACAGGCCAACCCTGGATCTGCCCCAAGGCCTTTGCGTTTGCCGTCCTCCCCCCTAATATTTGGGTAGCTGCCTCTGTCTCCACACGCAGGTCTCTGGTTGCCTCCCCTTCCAAGAGGCCTTCCCCTACTACTCTAGCCAGAGTTTGTACCTAACCTCATCACTATCTCATTACCCTACTTATCTTCTTTGTAAAATGTATCAATCCCTATAAATATTCACTTCTTGGCTCCTGTGCTTATCAGCTGTCTTATCCTGATGCACAGAAACACCCCCAGGGCAGAGACCTTGCCTTTATATTGCTGGAGTCCCATCACTTACATGAGTTCCTGGCACATAGACTGTTGCTCAGAAAATGTTTGTTGACTGCCATCGGACTTGGCACTTACACATCTTATCTGTTTTTCTTCTCAGAACAATCCTATGAGGCAGCTACTTTTATTCTCATCTTATAAGTGGGGAAACTGAAGCTTAGAGAAGTGAAGTGATTGTCCCCAGGTGACAAGGCTGTTAAGTGGAAAAGGAGGACTCATATCTAAGTCTGTCAGCCTGAAACCTGTGTTCTTCACCCCCTCATCTCGCCAGCATGCCTCATGTACTGCAGCATTCACGCCATTGCTCATGCTGCCCCCTTGTCCGAGGTTGTCCCTTCCTGGCCTTGTCCCACCATCTCTGCCTGGTCACCTGTACCCATTCTCCGTGGTGTTGCTCAGTTCCTTACTTTTCCACGGGTCTTTTCTGATCCCTCCCAGTTCAAAGTGTGCTCTCCTCTGTTGTCTGAATTTCTTGAGACCAGCCATGTTTTACCTTGTATTATCGTTATTTTGTGTCCATCTTGCCTCCTTTCTTAGATTGAACAGCACTCAACGTCAGAGACCATCTCGGCTCATAATGTCTCTTCATTATTGCTCAGGAAATATCGATTGACATTCATTAGTTCAACAAATATTCACTGACATTCTACTATATTCCCACTTTCATAAGCCCTAGAGTTATAGCAGAAAATAAAACAGAACACAATTTCTGCCTTCCTGGATCTTAAATTCTAGTGGGGAGAGACAACAAATAAGATAAACAGTACATACTACACAGTGTAGATAGAAGCGCTAAGGAAAAGAAACCTGGCAAAGAGGAAGTGACGTGTTGACAACTAGATTTTTAGATGTCACATCTTCCAATGAGTGACCATAGCGATCAATGGTAGAGCTGATGGGAGATGGAGCAGGAGGCGCAGGCATCTGATACACCGTTTATATAACAGGAGGACAATGTTTTGCGAGCTGGATTGGACATGAACATTATTATGCCAAAAGAGAACCCAAAACATCAAAGACTAGAGAAATAGAAATGACTACTTAGGTTATACCTCCACATAAAAGTAGTTCTCCTGGACCAGTAAGTAGTTTGAGGAAGATAAGGCATTTTAGAGAGGAGTCCCAGGTGGCTTTTGTCCCCAACCCTGTTCTTACTACTCCTCGTGTTATTTTTAAGGTACAGCAGGCCCAGGATAAACTTAATTTACTATTGTGTGAGCTAATGCAAATTAACAATTTTGACAGGTTAGACTGTGGCATTAAAGTTATTACATAAAGAAGATAGTTTAGTCCGTGTGTCCGGGAACCAGGAAGGTGCTGGAGCCCAGGTCCTTGGAATCACAAAGCTCAGGTGGCACACTGTTTCAGACCCCCACCTGATTTTGCTGTTAATCATTTTCTGGCGTTCCTCCACTAATGACTTTCTTTAGAAAATGGGAAATGAATTGGACTCAGAAGCATAAATGACAGCCCAGATTGTCGTTGCCTTCACAGCCCGCATGACATCCTATGATTCTACATATTTTGAGTGCGGAAAACTATCAGCATAACCCAGTTTAGGCATTCAGTTCTTTCACCTTTTCCCCAAAACCCTGCTTTCATGTGGGTTCATTATTAAAATGTTCATTATGTCTAATTATGCCCTCGCATTCTTCTAAATGTCGCAGTTATGATGATAAAATGAAATAATAGAAGTGGAAACAAAATTACGCCATCCCTCCCTTATGACGCTTTCTCTCTCTACCTCGGCAAACATTCATTGTAGTACATTTGAAAATACAAAGCATCATAAAGAAAGAAATAAAAATTAGCCATTGTCCCTTTACCTAATGAAAAACTACTGTGACATTTTTGGTGTACGTATAATACAGTTTTGTATCCTTTGGCTAGTTTGCAGTTCATCTAGATGATGAATTGCTTGCTATTCTGATTTATTTAAGATATGTGTGTGTGTGTATTTTATATATATATATATATATATATATATATATATATATATATATATATATATCCCTATTAGAGTGAAGCTCTTGGAAAGAAAACTTAATTTCCTACAACTAATATTGCATGTTAAGTTAATTTATACAAGTGGTTGAGATTGCTGATTATTACTGATTATCCTTTCTCCCCTTCGTACTCAATAATGAATATTGTTGGACAGCAATGAGCCCCTTTAAAAAATAAAAAGCAAACAACCTATTACCCAGCCTGACTTGCAGATGGGGAGACCATTAAAAAGTAAGTAGAAGTCATTGGGTAGCGCTTCTGGGAAAGTTCCTTAAAAAGGCCTAACTCAGGTAGCAAAACATCTATTTTCTTTGCTTCCTCTTTTTTTCTCATTTTGCCTGATATTTGAATGTCTTGGCTGGAGCTCCAGTAGCTATTCTGGGACCATGAGAGAAAGGCTAAGAAAACTGAAGGGTCTTCGGCCCTGACACTCTGAACCATCTGCTGAACCAACATCAAAATAGTTGACCCAGATTTTAAGTTACGTGACGGAAATACAACTGTGTGTATTTAATTCACTGTATTGCAATCTGTAGCCAGCAGCTCAACTCAATTCCAAACTCACACCATCGTACCTCTTTATTTCCAGAAAGGGTTTCAGGGGACCACTAATTTCTCTCTACACATCATTGTATTCTCAAAAACAACAAGCGCTGTGTGTCTTCCCTCGTGAAAAGGATTCTATAAATGTGTTCATAACCTCTAAAGAGGTTAAGTTCAGCCTCATCAATAATGTCATCTTCCTCCAGTGCCTTACCCATATCATTTCCTTGAACCCAAGTGGTCACTTTTATTATTTTCAAGTAGAAAATTTTAATGGTTCAAATCTATAAAAGGCATTCATTCTGGGAAACGTCCAGCTAAACTATTTTTTCTCGTTTCAGGATAGCTTTCCTTTTGTAGCTTCTGCTATTTTATTTCTTTTATTTTTATGTTCATTAAGCACCTACACCATAAAAATAATACTTTACAATTGTTCAGCATGTGCAAGTTAGCAGGAGCTCATTAACTCCTTTGTTCTCATTTTGCCCACATCCTGGCAAGGTATAAAAATAGCATAGATGACTTAGGTTCTAAAAATAAGATTGAGATAAGAAGGAAATCTGTTGCCTTCCATTGTTAACCAGTCCTCTTTTCTCAAGAGACGTCAAAGATTTCACCTAGGGTGCCAGCTCTGCTCAGTTGGTACACCAGAGTTGGATCCCTGGAGCACTGTGTTAAGTAGGATTCTGAAGCCATGTTGAGGCTCTGCAGGTAAAAGGGCCAAATGCCTGTTATAGTCATGAGTAGCGAACAGGGAGCTGTCTGTGGCGGCCTGTGCACCCTGTACTTGCCATCCCACATCTATTCCAGATAGATTTATTTACACACACACACACACACACAGACACACACACAACTCTAGACACACACAGAGTCAAAGGGTATTCTTTAACAGGATTTGCTCAATCCTAGACTTTCTCTGCCAATATTTTTCTGCTCATTTAGATTTATTCAGTTTAATTTATATATTCATGTAATATATTTACACATGCTATATGTGTGTGTATGTATGTGTGTGTATGTATATATAATATATATATATATATATTTTTTTTTTTTCTGTTTCCCTATTTAGATGAGTTTCCCTAGGGTAAATCGTGTACCTACTCTAAGCCTGTTTTTTTATAGACTTACTAGAATTACAACCCGGTCACACTGATGCCGGGGTAAAGTTTTTGAGGACACTATGCTTCTGAATTAGTTGGATAATGGTCAGTGTGGTGCGGTTTACATTTTACCTGCCAAGGAGGGGGGAGATGCTAAATGGCATCTTACGGCCTCTTTCAAGAGTTCAAGTCATACAAAGGCGTAGGCCAGGGGTTGGCAAACCTTTTCTTTAAAGACCCACATAGTAAATAATTTGGACTTTGTGGGTCACCTGGAGAGCGGATTTGATCCCCAAATGTAGTTTGCTGACCCCTGGACTAGGAAACTGGTCACTGCAGAGGGAACTAGAAAACTGGGGTGGTGCCCTACAGGGGGCTTGTGTGAACTTTAGTTTATCTCTGCATCTCATCATATCATGTAATTCTCTGTGACGTGATTATGACTAAGATGATATGATGATGATGATGAAGATGCCTATCTTACAAGGGTGTTGTGAGGATTATATGAACAGTTACAGGTGCATCTGAATGGTACGGTATCTGAGAAGTGGTGACTCAGTTGATCATTTCGATGTTTTATCCCCAGCTGCAGGAGCAGGTGGGTGGAGCTTGTGAGGCAGCAGACCTGGTCGGGGTGGGAGCTAAGGGGGAGCGGCTCAGCTCCAGGCCACTGTTGTCATGTGGGCACGGGGTCTTCTCACTGCCAGGTCTTCTGAGTTTTCAGGAGAAGATCAAAATGTGCATTTTAAGTAAATCTTTCTAATTTTTAAATTTTTGTAAGCTATTGAGAATTTTTAAAAATTGGGACGCTGAAAGCAATCCAAGTATATGGACTGGATGAAGAAACGCCAGCGTGCGACCTTTGGTACACTAGTCCCCGATATTAAGAACTAAATTGTTCAGTTCAGGGACATGGAAATGGGCTAACATCAACGTCCAGCCAGGTTTCACTTACTCTATGCTGAAGTGCTAAGCACGCTAATACTTCAGTTAATCATCATAACAACTTGGTGTATTTGCTTAATATATACCGACGAGGGTGTGCTCTGTTCCAGACACTGTTCTACAAACAGGGCATCTAGCAGTAAAAGAGACAAGAAGAAATGATCTGTCCTCATGGATCTTTTATCCCATGAAATTAGTAGGCTGATAATAATATATGTGGAGGTGATAGAACTGAAGAAAATGATTCTAGGGGCAGAACCATTTATTCCCCAAGTTGAAACAGGCAGCAATGTTCAGGAAACGTGAAGGATTGTAACAGGAAGACTCCATATTAGCTACACAGAAGAGTCACTCACTGAAGAGAAATAGGTGGAAAGCTGGTACGTTTCCAGGACAGTGGTTGAAGTTAGGTACCGGGGAGAACTTCCGGCAGCATGGTTGCTAAGCGGAAACAGGTGGCTGAAGTTGACGGAGGACTCTGTCCCACTGCAGAACCTCAGGAGGGGACTAGTCCACACTCAGCCAAACATACCCTCTCTTGGAGGCAGAGAGCTGGCTGGAGCCAGGGACTTGGGTACCTCACTCAGTGAAAAGATTTTTAGTTTCTAAATTCCTTGCTTTGGCCTAGAGAGACATCATGTTTAAAATTTTTTCAAAAGGTTGTGCTTAGAAAAATTTCTTCTTCCATAGATCAAGTCACCTGGATGATCTCATGTAAGGAATACATGTTTTTTTTTCTTTTAATTTTAGCACTTTCTATAAATGGGTTTTCTAAACCCTAAGCTGAAGTTGTTACCACGACAGGGAACATGGAGATAATTTTTCATTCTTTCATGCAATGCTGAATGTCAGCGGTAGAAGCTCCTAAAAATAATCATACCTTGTATTTATATAGCACTTTTCCCGGAGCTTCTCAAACTGCTTTGCAGACATCATGTAATTAATCCCTATAAAACATCCTGAAGACAGTAATATAACATTAAGTTAATATCTGTCTTGCATATACAGGTTATGCATTTTATACTTACATATTATATTTATATTGTGTTCGGTGAACTCTAAATCAGGCGTAGAGTTTGCTGTACAAAAACCCTTTCTGATTATTGTATTTCATGGTCTGACAAGCAGGAGAGATGAACGTAATCTTCAGGATTCAGGAAGGTTAAGTGCAGGCGAGCAAAGGGGCATTCACACTGAGGCTTCTGCGAGTTTGCGAAGGTTTAATTTATTTTTAGGGTTCATGGGGGAGCCATTATAGGAGTATGAGAAAGGGAAGTGGAAAGAAGATTCTAACACTCCTGAAAAACAATACGTTTGGCTATTTGAATAAGGGGAAGGAAATGTGGGAGAAGTTTTGGAATAAGGTCGGCAATACTGTCGATTTATTATGGTTTCTGTGCCAGGTCTCCCCTTTCTCAGCCCTCTTCTCCCCACTGTGGCACACAATTTCTCCCTGAGACAATTTTGGCTTCGTGTTTCTCAACTCATCTCTTAAGCACATTGAGAAAAGATTTTAACAGGAATTACTATGCAGTCAGCCATCGACACTTTAGTATAAACTTAAGCTGGCGCATCCTCTGCCCAAAATGTCAACACTTTAAACCTCGTCTCATTAATACGCATGTATGTACAAGCTCTTAGAATAGTACCAGGCACATAGTAAATGTTTATGTAAGTCATTATGATTATTATTTGCAAAAATATGGGGTGTGATTGAGCAGGGATGACAGTATATTGGTTCCCTGCAAATGTTTGTGCATCCTTGAAATCAGGCTTCATGGGTAGCTTTTAACCCCATCTATGCATAAAACTGGTTCTGTCAGTGAATACAGCAAAAACAAAAACAAACAAACCAAAAAACCCCAAACCAAAAAACTGTCACCTCAGCCCCAGCAGGTGGCTGGAGAATTGATAGAGGAAAGAGGGAGGGAGGTCAAATCTGAGGAGATTTGCTAGGGCAGGAAGGGAGTGCCTTGGCTAATGATAAATTGGACAGAGAGGGAAAAGGGGAGGGAAACCCTGGAGAAGACCCCAAGGTGCCAGCTTGGAGGGGGAGATATTCAGCTGCTGCAGAGGAGAATATGCAGGCTTAGAAAGGGAAACTGTTTCCGTAGGTTCCAGCTTGTGCCCAGCCCAGCACGCAGCCTGCAGGGCTACAGCTGGACATTACTGTCATGGCACTTTCCTCTCTGGAGTGGCCAACGGGAGAGAACAGCCAGGGACATTCCCGCCAGCCCAGAGGTTCCGGTATCGCCCTTGAGTGTTTTTACATTGGAGAGAGCGGGCTGGTGATTTTCCACCAGCCAACCCAATCTTCTGTGCTCATGGATCCAAAATGTAGCATTTGTGCTAGCTCCAAACTCTTCTCATTGGCCCTGATAAACCCTTTCAAACAAGCTGAAGACTTAGCACCACACCCACTGACAAGTGTGAACTAGGCCTTGAGTCGTCTCAGACCCTAAGCCTGAAGTATCTTCTGTTTTTAGCTGATTCTTCTTCAGACACCTAAGCTGGTCTTGGCTCACCCTGAAAAGAAGACATTCTTGAGCAAAGGCCCAAGGCTGTGGAATTCTGCCCTTGGCATTAAAGCAGAACCCTTAAATGAGGCATGCAGGACAATCTTAGATGAATTACTTCTGCCATCAGTAACTACCTATGATTCAAGGCCACCCAAGAATACAGTGGACAAGGCTCTCTCATGAATATTAGCTGCAAGAAAAATATTTTCTTTTAAAAATTTAATCAATTTTTTAAACAAAAGGAAAGAAACCTTGAACATTTCATTAAAAAATAGATATTTCAGACATTTTTTAAAATATTAAGATTAGCCTATGAAGTGATGGATACCAATATTAGTGTGTATTCAACATGGGTGAAGCAGAGTTGACTGTTTAGTTTTCCTAAAAGAACATAAATTGTGCCATTTTCCTGGAAATGTATATTTTCTAACTCAATAATGGAAAAGAGGGGCCTCGGTGGAATTGGTTGGAGTTTAATGATTTGGGTATTTTCTGCCTCCATGAGAATGAGAGTTTCTTAAAGGTTATCAATGAGATGTGCTCTGGATGTGCAACAGAAACACATTTTAAAGCAGCTTGAGAAAAAAAAAAAAAAAAAAAAAAGGAAATTTATTGGCTCCACTAGGAAGTCTAAAGAATGGGCAGCCCCTGAGCGTTTCCGGATTGGGGAGTACAAACAATGCTTTCAAGGCTCAGGCCCTCTTGCTCCCTCTCTGAAATCTGTTTTCTTGTGTTGTATTTTTCTTAGGTGTTTTCTCTCTACATTTTGGCAAGGGTGGCTTCCAGCTGCTGCAGGCCTCCATTACTCTTACTGCTTAGTCATTTGGCTCAGGCTCGTCTAGTAGCTGAGAACATGGGGAAGGACGACGAGACTGAGGATGCAGTTTGGATGTCAGGGGCAGAGGCAGGGATGGGAGGAGATTTGACTCAAGAAAGCCAATCTGAGCTCTTTCTAGGGAGTGATACCAAACTTAGATTCCATGATCCGCCATGAAAGCCATTCTTTTATCAACCTTCTTATCTCCCTTGCCTCTCTTCCTCTCTCTCTTATGTTCCTTCTAAACACAGATATCCTCATTCTCTTAGATCATTGTCCATGCCCATGTTGTGAGGGGCACACTTGTGCTCGAGGCTCAAGAAATCGTGCAGAGCAAGAAAGTTCCATATCCCAGGAGAAAACCTGTTTCTGTTTCCACAAGGAGGGATGGGCTGCTGGGCATCCTAGATCAAAAGAGGTACCCTGCAAGGGTAGAAGCTGACCTATGCATTTTAGCTTCTCCCAGCACCTGCCCATGTAGGCGGCAGCCTGATCTTTGCATAATGACTGTGAGTCCTGCATAATCTTATCTTCTTCAAATACTTTGATTCTCCCACAAGCTTAGGTTCAGCCCCTGTGAGGCGGGGAAGTCAAGTGACTTTTTCTAGATAGTCACCATCCCAATGCTTTATCCCCATTCCTATATACATTTTGATATGAAACTGCGTTCTCTGCTTTTTACCTAGTAAGAGTTGTGTGTGTGTGTGTGTGAGTTTTGTTTGTTTGCTTGGTGCATGGTCATACAAAATACCAACTATATTTTCGAGTCTTCTTGACAGCTAAGTGTGACCACTTAAATTTTGAGATTTGAATGGAACTTATGTGGGCACATTCTGGGTCATACCCTTGGGACGAGGCCTGCTCTCCTTTTCCCCTTTCCCTGTTCCAAAGGCTGGAATATAGACACAGTGAGGCTCCATGCTGAGCAATACAATGAGGGAAAAGCCTTCAGGATTTAGACCAAACGGCTGACGACCTCCCAGAGTAGAGCCACCTTTTAGGAGGGATAACAGAGACAAGTAAATGTGCAATAAAAATCATCTTTTGTCTTGCTCAAGCTACTGATATTTGGGGTTTCTATCACATGCACTAAGCCTGTATCCTAACTAAAAAAGTGAACCAAAATCTCTTATAGGAACATTTGGATGAAGTAATCCAGAAGGGGCAACAGTGAGAGCTGGACTGAAGCCTAAGAGAACTTAGATTATCTTAAATCATTACTGTCGACATTCAGGGGGAAAAAAACCACATAGCTTAAAAAATAGGAAGTGATAAAAATAATTGAACAACCTGAGAGCATGGCATTTATAATGCATTAAGGAAATACAAAAACTTAAGAAATTTTTGAGCTGGAAGGAATAAGCAAGTTCACCTGGTCCCACTGCCTGCCCCAATCACCTTGTTTTAGAGCTGGGTTTCTCAATCTTGGCACTATTGATATTTTGGGCTGGATAATTCTTTGTTATAGGGGGCTGTCCTATACATTATAAGATTGTTAGCAATAACCCTGGTCTCTATCCACTGATGCCAGTAGTAAACATTCACCTCTATCCCAATCATGACAATCAAAATTGTCCTCTGGGATGGGATGGGGGACAAATTTTCTTCCAATTGAAAGCACTATCTTAGAGATCAAGAAATTGAAACCCAGAAAGCTAAAGAGTTGTATTTCTTCTGTATGCTGCTCTATTGGCAAGTTTGAAACATACAAGTCATTTATAATATTGATTTAGAACTTGGGAAAACATTAGAAGGAAAATACTTTAAAATAAATAAAATTGAAATGATAGCAATAGCTGATACCTATGAAAGTCAAATTTCTTAGGCATCACCTTACTTAATCTTCACTGTAACTCTTGGATTCTCCCATGTTAAAGTTGAGGGAACTGAGCATCATAGAGGCCACATAAACTTACACAAGTTCACACATCTGAGAAGTAAAAGAACTAGAATTTGGACCTAGTCTCGAACCCACGTGCTTACTCATCACTTTAATATACAGTGAATAATAAGCAAAGCATCCTGCCATGTTGAATCAAATTATCAGGTCAACAAAAATAAGCTGAATATGTACGTCTGGATAAATTCACATTTTCTTTAATCAACTTTTACATTTCCTTCATTCAATAAAAATTTATTGAATGCCAACTATATGTCTAGATTGAAAGATAAAACATGAAAAGGTTGAAAAAAAATTTACATGTATTGCCAGACCCTAGTATAAATTTTACATGTATTAATTCTTTGATTCCTTACCGTATAAAGTGAGGATATTAGTTCTCTTGTTATGATCATATTATAGATAAGGAAATGGAGAATCAGATGTTTAAGTAAATTACTAAAGGTCACACAAGGCAGTGAAGAACAGAACAAGATTTCAAATCCAGTTTGACTCCCTATTAGTTTCCAAGGGCTGCCATACAAAGGAATACAAACACCGTGGCTTAAAACAAGAAATGTATTGTCTCATGTCCAGAGGCTAGAAGTCAGAAATCAAGCTCTCAGCAGAGAAACATTCCGTCTGAAGCCTGTGAGAGAATCCTTCCTTACCTCTTTCTAGCTCCTGGAGGCCTCTGGCCGTCCTTGGTATCCCTTGGTTTTCAGCTGCTTAACTCGTCTCTGCCTTCATCATCACACAACGTGCCTCCCAATGTATCTCTTTCTTACAAGCCTGTCTTCTTGTAAGAACATCAGTCATGTTGGATTGTGGACCACCCTATTCCAGTATGACCTCATCATAGCTAATTATATCTGTGATGACATTATTTCCAAGTAAGGTCATATTCCAAGGAACTAGGGTTAGGACTTCAAATATATCTTTTTTTGGGAGACACAATTCAACCCACAGCCACTCTGAACCATGATGCCCTAGCGCCTTCCTGTAAGTAAGATGGAACCCACATCACTGGAAGCTCACAGGAGCACAGGAAATAAGGCATGTACACCCTTAATAGCAACCATACAAACTAGAATCAGTGTCGTAAGAGAGGTAAAATAGAGGAGCCATGGAAATTCAGAGAAGGTGAACAGATTTCACTGAGGCTGTGGAAAGGGCTGCAATGGGTAGGACTTTACCAGGGGGAGTCTTCGGACAAGTGAGGGCAGATATAAAGACAGACACAACTTCATACACACACACACACACACACACACAATGCATGGAGCTGGGACATCTCAGGGTTTGTTCCTAGAATACTGAGCTACCCAATACTACATAGAGTCTACAAGCAATGATAGTGGGAGTCATAAAATCAAACTTCAAAATCAGAACATCATGAGATCAACCAGACTAGCTGTCTCCTTTAAGAAAGGTGACAGTATTACACAACAGGGGTTACCAGAGCCAAGAGAGGTTACGTGGCTTGCCCTTGATAGCGTAACTGTGATATGAGATAGTGCACTGAGATAGTGATCGAGAATGGTGAACTGGGAAATGCTTTTTGCATCTTCTGGCAGCTGTCTACTTTTTCTATATCATAAAGCTAGAAAAATGAGGTATTGAGTGCCAGGCTAAGAGTCATTACGCTGAGTTCCAGAGTGACAAGCTTTCAATATAGTGAAATCATCTCCAAAGGTTTGTGGGTAGACTAGGTGCTGCATGAGAAAGGGGGCCAGCAAGAAGACGGAGTGAGCTCACCACTATTCAGGATGAAAATCAAGGGGGCTTGACCTGGTATCTGACAGTGGGACTGAAAAGGAGAAGGTAGAGAAAAGAGTGTATTCAGACATAAAACAGACATAGACTCTTGAGTGTTTGGATGTGGGGGACAGGAGGCCAAAGTGACTTTGAGATTTGGAGTCCCGGAGGTAATACAATGCCATGAATAAAAATGGGGGATTTAGGGGGCAATACAGTAATACCTTGGTTTGTGAGCATTCGTTCTGGAAACAAACTACTCATATTACAAGACATCGCTCATTTACCACGTTAAAATGTTATTAGAAATGTTTGCTCAACTTGCGGAACACTCGTATACCATGTTACTCGCAATCCAAGGTTCTACTGTACAGGTTGATCAGCCATCCGGGTTTGCCTGGGACGGAGGGGCTCCGTAGAAGACAGGACTTTCACTGCTAAAACCAGGAAGGTTCCAGTCAAAAGTCCTGGGGTGCATTGCTCATTCTAGAAGAGAAACAGGTTTTGCTTTTATTTTATTTTTATAAAAATAAAATAATTTATATTTTATTTAAATGTATTAATACTACTAAATTAATCACTTAATTCAAATTACTACTAAATCTAGTATTAAGGCTAATTCTCACTAGATTTAGACTTTTGAAGCCTAAAAGTAGGAGAACTATTTAAAAAATATCTTTGAGCTCTCAAGTCTAGGAACCTATGAATACAGCTAAGACTCCCTGAACCAGTCATGTTTACAGTGTCAAAGAATGGGGAAAGGGCCAATGAAAGAATTAATTTTGGAGGTCAGCACAGTGGAAGGTCCCTTGTGTGTTTCACAGTTAGAAGTTGCAGTAGAATTCAGGGTTCCTCTTGCTTGGGAGTAAAAAGACTCGCGAGGTTTTGACAGCACTTTTCCCCTTTTGTGGCAAGCAGGTCCTTCATCTCAGGGTTCTTTTTATTAAATTCACCGCGACAGTATCCACGAACCTCAGTATTTGCCCTCAGCATTTGTCTGCGAAACGACTTGAGTCCCTAGCTCCTTGTTTGCACAGGGACAGAGAAGGTATATTGGAAGAGCTCTTGATTCCTCAGGCTTTTTCTCAATCTTCTTTTAGATAGTAAGAAGTAATTTTTCAGTGCAGTGCACGTGAAATTAAGCATGCAACTACTATTATTAATGGGATTTGTGCATCTCATTTTCCCCCCTCCATGGTAACATATACACATGTGGGAGGCTGAGGCTGTGCTACAGTTGTTGTATCAGAATTATAAAATCCGTAATCTGTCCCTGGAGATAAATGCGCAATTCATTTTCTCTGGGAAGGAAAACTGAGCCTTGGTCTCTGGCATCTCAAAGGGCCTGCTCAAAAGAATCTCTTTCTAGGGGTAAGTGTTTGAGTCTTACGTTTTATTCTCTCTCTATTTTTTAATGTCTATGTTTCACTAGAACATGCTGAAAAATACCCACAGCATTTCCTTTTGCAATGCTGTGAATTCGACGTTGATCAAATTCTATACATCACCTCAACACATGAGGAACGAATACCCTCTGTTTATTTATAAATTGCCATGTTTTAATGACAAAGAAAGCCCTTCCATGTTGCTTTAGTTATGTTCCTCAGTGATGGGGGGAGATACCTGTTCTCCTAAGATTGTAAATGTTTTGGTCTTTGATGCTTGATGCTTGAATTTTGACTAGAAAAAGTTTTTTGACTTTTTTAAAAAAAAATCTTAAACCAGGACTGGAAACCATTAGTGCCCAGTAAATATTTCTAGTGAGTTCATCTGCTCTCACCCTACCTTGATTGGTCCAGTTTTAGGCAGTTTATAATTTTAGTAGGAAATCTGGATTAGTTATAGTAGATAAATGACATGGAATAAAGAAGAGAATAATTAAAAGATGGCAGCTCTTAAGAGAAAGAAACCAGTGAAGTGATCTGGCATGAAAGAACATCAGTGACCAGGCAGGATGGTACCACCTGTGATTTAGAAAGGGGGCTCACTTATATATATCCCCTCGAGCACTTGGTGGGTTTTTCTTGGCAAAATTATTGATCATGGCTGGAAGCCTACAGGTGAAAGTCATTACCCAAACCGTGAACTTCATACATGAACTTACAACTCTTCCAGCTTAATCATCTGGGCAGGTGTAGCTACCAGATCCTTTTGCTGGGAGCAAATCCGCCACCCAGAAGGCCAATGCTTTTATAAACGTTGCTCACAGCAAAATTTGTTTTGTTTTGTTTTCTATGCATTCCAAACTGACAGTAAGCATAACTGACATCAGTTCAGGAAATAGAACAAAGATGTAGAACTGAAACTGTTTCTTTCTAACCCAAACAAGCTATAAAAGCTCTTAAGGTGTTTGGTTGTCACTATTTTTCCTCATAAAAAGATTTTTTTTCCCCTCTATCTTCTCAGTTGCCTTTTGCTAAGAATTTAAACTTTGAAACATGCTTGACCACGGAGTAAAATCCACCAAACGCGTCTCCCCAGCTGCTATTGATGGTTTTGCAGCCTTTCAGTTAAGTCTCTTCCAGACTTGAAAAACTGACTAATTTGGGGTTGGATTTCACATGCCACTGCACTTGGTCTTTTCAATGTCACTTTTAACAGACATGAAGATCATGACATAAAATTGCAAACCGGGTGCTCACTCCACATTATGCTGGTGCCCTATATGCTCAGAAACCTTATCTTCCGTGGCATAAACTGCACCTGCACCTCTGCCAGAGATGACAAGGCAAGAGCCAAAGCTAAGAGGGCCCTAATCCACCTGTCGCACGGTTCCTGTCACTCTTCCAGCATGTTTACAACAGCATGGTCATTACAAAAGCCCTTAATACTGAAAGCCATTTGTTTCTTAGGAAAGCATATTTAGATGTAGAAGAAAGTAACATTCATTTCTAAAAAGCACCAAGCAGAATAACCTGTGGACTCCTACCAACGCAGGCAACAGCTGCAGGGGGTGGGGACATAGGAGGTGGCGAGAGAATATTTAAAATAAGTTAGCAAAAACAACAACCCCCGGGAGACTTTCATTCTGCCATAAGTGTGTTGAACACTGCACCTTAAGGCTCAGGTTTATATACATACAAGTTATTTAATTCCCAAGGACACTGTTTTCCACATCAAGCATGTGTGCCTGTGTGCGTTTTTTTTTTCTTTGAGAACTTTCTTTATTGAAGGTTTGTGCAACGGCTCAGCGGAAATTATGCGGCATCTTTCCTCAAAGAGAGCTGCATTAATGTGCCAATGCCCTTTATTTAATGCACTTTAAAATTCTGACGTGCCTTTTAAAAAGTATGAGTTGTGTTGGGAGAGTCTAATCACTGTTCTGCATGAACAGAAATGTGCTATTTTTGTAAGGGTAGTGCTGGAGTCAGGTTTTAGCATAAGGGTGTCTATAGTACAGATGTCCGAAGACATTGGTTTGTGTTGATGCCCAAATCAACCAGCGAGAAATGCTACTTCTGCCAAAATTAGTCAGAGGAACTTCAACTAATCATCATTTAAGCAATTTGGGACTCAAAACTCTTAAGACCGCAGGGAATGTGTAGAATTAATTTTGCAGAAACCCAGCTTTGAGGGCAAACTTCCTTTGCACTTTGGAGCCCGCATCCACCCCACCAGATTATGCTGTGTGCCTGTAATGACTTCATACAGATTTTTTAGAAGTCTCTCGGGATACTATCGTTTTGCTTTGCTGATCTAATCCATTTCCCTTTCTTCTCTATCACGCACTCACCCTTCTCTCTCTGGACGCCTCTCTTTGGATCCCTTCCCATTCCATTCAGTGTGTCCTTTTCAGAAGTGTTTCATTAAGGTTGAAGTTCCAAGGACATCA
This sequence comes from Hipposideros armiger, assembly GCF_001890085.2. Classification (NCBI taxonomy): domain Eukaryota; kingdom Metazoa; phylum Chordata; class Mammalia; order Chiroptera; family Hipposideridae; genus Hipposideros; species Hipposideros armiger. Next base: position 1,556,372 of record NW_017731402.1, read on the forward strand.
CTTCCCCTCTTTGAATAAAATGTGCCTTCTTTTTTTGAATGCAAACTGCTTATGCCCTGACTGTACAATCAAAACAACGGGAAATACACCCAGTGCACTCAGGCAAAATTGGTGTGTGAGTCTCTTGGAAATATCTAGTAACAGGTGCAGTCAGATAGGCTGGCAAAGCATTCAGGTTTCATAACAATTACTAATAAGAAAATAAACGTTAGGTATGCATTATTAAAATATTTTAGTCATTGTTTTTCTACTAATGCCCCCCCAAATCTATCCAATAACCAATTCTGTAGCATTCAAATGCATAATAAAAACATCGGATTTCATCTCTCCCAGTTTAAGCACTCTTTTGTCTATTTTAATGAAATTTGCATGTAGATGTCTGTTCTTGTAAAAGGAAAATATATACAATTCTTACCCAAATCTTTGAAAATGTGTGTTATCTATCAAATCAGTAGGAGACTCTTCTCTCTGAGGCTTTTGAGAATTGTACAATCACATTAATTACATGCACTCCACATCCTAAAGGAACGTCAATTGTCATAAATCAGTAGGCATGCATACATTTTTCCCTTTTTGATAAAATGAAACATTTGCCAATTATTTGGAGGTTTTTTTGGTTTCTATCAATACGAGTTCTAGATGGTGTTAGAACTGGCTAATGCACTTTGGTAAGGATTGCTGCTTTGCAATTCTTGGAGACTTTGAAAGCATCTAGTAGGAAATTTCAATTTTTAATTTGGCTTCATGCAGTCAGAAACATATCTACACGCATAGAAATTCAATAATTTAATGTTATTTGCAATCTTGGTGCAATTTTGTATAGAACCTGAAAAGAAAGAGAAAGAGTTTCCTTTTGTTACCAAGAGAAGAGAATACGATATGTCAGAATCTAATCACTTTTTGTTCCTTAGGCTTTGATTTCTACATATGAGTTTGGTGTACAAGTTTTGCTGCATCCAAAGTCAACATGTCAGGTTTTGTAAAAAAAGAAAGAAAGAAAAGAGAGGGGATGGCTATATTATAGCAATTTTTGTAAGTTGAAACCAATAGAATATTTGGGGGGGGGAGATGCAGAGTATTAGTGCTTGAAGTATATCAAGAAAATGAGGTGGGAAGGAAAAAACAGGGAAGAGCATGAAAGAGAGAGGGCAAGAATAAAATGTATATATTTCTGCAAAAATGTTTAAGATCCTTAAATTCTAATGAATGTATTGAATTAACTGCAAAGAAATATGAGGATGTATTTGCTGGAATGGAGTTCTAATTTGACACACTCTACAGGGTTTCTAGAGATTAAGGTTGAGAAAACTTAAAAACGACATGGGTCCAGATATCATCAATGCACTAAAATAGCAATGACTACAGGTGAGAGGAAACAATCAATTCTGATCCTACTTTGAGAAAGAGAGGGGAAATAAAAAAGACCAAATAACTGCTTCAATTCTTTCCATTCATAAGAGCTCTCATCACACCCTGCTTTATGCCCAAATGTTCATATTCAATTTGAATTCTGAGAAGCTAGGGCTCTGGTGAGCTAGCCACATTAAGCAAGGGACGGAGAACAAACTCCCTTTAGGCCCGTCACTTGATAGGTTTGGGATAAAACAGAAGTTGAAAAATTACTCTCTCTTTTCTCAAAATGTTTTAGTAACTCCAAAGCATCGAGGATTAAAACTGTTGCAGTGTGTGTGTTTGTGTGTCCTTTTATATGAGAGAGGGAGGGAGGGAGGGAGGGAGGGAGGGAGAGAGAGAGAGAGAGAGAGAGAGAGAGAGAGAGAGAGAGAGAGAGAGAGAGAGACTAATGAAATAGGACTGGGAGAGAGAAGAGAGAGAAGGAAGTTGTTAACATGAATGAAATTGAAGAAAGATTTCCCTAAGGAGCACATATATATATATTCACATATTAAAGAACATATGTGAAATTATATAAATGGAACATAAGTATTTCCAGCCACGGAATTAAAAACACATACATATTGTATATACATGTGTCTGCGTATGTGTGTATTTTATGTTTTTTGTTAGTAGTTTTTGGAAAGAAAAAGGAAACAAGTGCTATTTTACCAGTTACATCATCACATTCACAACCACCGGCCCCAAGTCTCCTGACTGCACCAATTAGTCTTGCTTAGCTCTTCATTACCCTCGTTGCTCAACCTGCTTCTATGCATAATAGGGTTAATCATAACGAAATGAAATCTTTTGATTTTATTAATTTCTTAATACAGTATGTCTTGCACAATTCTTACCAATGCTAGGACATCAGAGAATACTGCTGGCGTGCTAAATTTTGCTCCCTCTGCTGGCTGTCTCTGAGGGAATGGTAAAACTATTGGCTCATACATAAACAAGGACGATTACTATTTGTGAACACACACACACACACACACACACACACACACACACACATCTGTAGAAAAGCAGTACCTTTGCAGTGAGAGCTAGCCCTGAACTCTTCTGGAACTGACAACAAGCACCACCATGGAAACATTTTCTACCCAGAATGCATTGGTCACCGAAGGGGAAAAAAGCCTGGGGTGGGGGTGAGGGTGGAAAGTGGAGTATCAGATAAGAGTTGGGCTTTATCTACAGCTTCAATAAGCATACAGCTCCCACCTCATGAGCTTATTTCATCTTCTTTGCTTGATGATGACCTGTTAGTTCCTAAAACAGAACGGGGAGCTTTATCCTGCAAGTGTTCCCTAGCATTGAAGCAATTAGATACAAATGAGTATGTCACGTGTTGTTCCACAGGACTAACTGGGCATGACACAGGGTCATGGAGTTGGTTAAAATGCATGTCCTTCAGAAGGAGTCCAGGCAGTGGGTGGAGAGCACACAGTGCCAAATACAAACAATGTATTATAGAATGGTACCCTTGAAACTTACCTAATATTATTAACCAATGTCACCCCAATAAACTTAAAAAAAATTAAAAAGCATGTTCTCTATTAGAATCCCTAAATTCATGCAAATATAAGGTTATTTGTACAAAATATGAAAGTTAAAAAGAATGAGTTAATTTTTCAAAATGAGTTAGAAAATTTGAAAAAAAAAATGAGAATCCTGGAAATCTATACTATATAAATTTTCATTTAAAAAATCATTCTATTTAGTAATAAAACTAGTTCAATAGGTACTTAAAGTTCTAAATGTATTTTACAAGTCTAGACTTTAGGAGAAATCAAGCAACTGTATAGAAATTTCAATAAGTGGATAGATTAGGTTAACCTAACATAAAATGTGTTTTTGTCTTGAAGTCAGAAAAAACTGCCTTTATCTCTGAGGTACACAAAATGATTTCTTGCCCTTTGTGAAAAAATTAAGGGAGCTCAATCTTAGCCGTGTAGACTGGGAACCATTAAGAGATTAAAAAAAAAAAAAAAAAAAAGGAAGGAAGGAAAGAAGGGAGGGAGCAAGGGAGGAAGGAAGAAAAGAAGAGCATGGAAGAGAAACATGTTATCTAATGTATAAATCAATTTAAATTCTTTAATAGCTTCTTAATATGCTTGATCATATGACATAAAATCCCACTTTCCCTTCCCTTTCTTACTCAATAACGTCTTTAGAAAAAAAGCCACAACCAAAAAAGATAAAGAGAGAAAAAGAAATGTCTATAAAAACCTGGATAAATGGGAATTTATACTTTATTTAATGTCAATCTGCTCCAATTTTTATGTTTGTTATGTGTACTTGCATGTATGCCTGGCACCGGCATTTAATGAATTGTTTTGGTGTCGAGATATACTCGCTTGCCTTTCAAATTCATGCAGCCCTTACTTGTCCTTCAAAAAGGAAAACATCCTATTTTGGTTAATGGGCTTAAAAAAAAAACAACAAAAGTAAATTGTGATAGCAATTAGGCTTCTCAGTGAGCATGCTCAGTGGGTCTCTCATGGTTGCTAGGCAACCAGCTAAAGGTGTGTGGCAAGAGAAGGCCCCAAATGTAAAAACAGAAGCACCTTTGGCATAGGTTTCACCTAGTGTAGAGGCCCACGTTCATTTACTTAATAAATTGCGGGATATCCTTGGATGACTCTCATGGATTCCCTTTCCACATTTTTGGGGAGAGGGTTGGGAGTAAAGAAGGGATACAGAATGGGGGGATCCAGCAGGATGGGTTCAAGAACCACAGAGCATAGCTCCAGAAAGAACACGGTGTTTGAATTGAGTTGCGTTTGTATAGTGTGCGCCTATTACAATTTATCTTTTTATCACGGGAGTCGCAGTTAGCGCTTAGCATACTGGCTGCTCAGTATGTCCCTGCACAACTCGAATCCCAGCCCGCCTCGCTGTCACAGCGTACACCCAACACTGAAGCCTTTCACATAAATCCGTTTTCACATACTCTAGTCATAGAACAGAAAAATTCCAGTGAAACCTCGTTGTTACATTCAAGGTTGCAGCCAGTATTCAAAAGCCCATTTGCACACCCCGGGGTTCTGCTGAGGGAGCCCTCACAGTAGTTAAGAGAATGATGTGGTGAAGTAAAAATGAATCAACTTTTAGAAGCCACACGGATGCTTCGTCTTTGGTGAGTACAGTGCCATTTCCATCAGCACCTCTAAGTAGCAACTCGACCAAACACCTGGTTCGGTCCACAGTGACAGTTCACTGTCTCTCTAGTGGTAACAATTTAGAGGCATGATGCTAAACAAGATATATACACGATGTCAAATATTGGCTGCACACATCTAAGCCAATCACTTCTAAATAAATTAACCATGGCACTGCCTAATACGATCCACCTGCTTTCTTCCTTGCGTTGTTCCAGACCCTACCTGAACCCCCCTTTGATTAAATGTCAAAAGCTTGCCTTGTGCCTACAGATTTCACTGAAGGCGGATAACAGAAAGGTTCCTCCTGTGACTCCATAAAACTGAAATAAATTCCACTGGCATCTTGTAAATTTTTATTTTCTACAATGACTGCAGGCCCCATCTGCGGCCCAGCTGTTATTAGAACGGAAAGCGTTGGCCCTTCTGCATTACAAAACAGCATAGAACAGTAATTGCCAGTGGAAGAGATTAAGTGTAGACACTAAAAATGTTTACTCGCAATGAATATGCATAACGATGGGTAGGAAACAGCACTGGAAGATTAAAAAGAGAGAAGGGTTTGTTTACAAGGCTGGGAAAAAAAAAAAGAGTGGAATGTCAGTTGGCCCCGAGCCTGAAATAGGAACGAAAAACCTTTGGGCAAGGCATTAGGGAGAAAAACAGATGGTTTGTGAACCTTTTATTAGATAGAAAAATCATTAATCAAGCCCAGGCTGGAAATGGCAGGGTTTTTGGTAGTTCATATTTTAGTTTATTTTTTCTTAAAGTGACAGTATACTTTTTTTTTCTTTTCTTTTTTTTTTTTTTGGTCTTTTTGGGACAGTCATCTGTGGATCTTATGTCAATAGGCATTGCTTTTGTACAACATTCTCTGTTAAAGCCAGCTTCACTTTAGGTTAGCGTGAGCACTGATCTGTTATACAGAGAAAATTCCTCCGAAGGGTTTCACATTTCAGCACCTGTTTTGCCTGCACAGCAATTAAAAAAAAAAGATTGCGGCGTGGAATATTTGTTTTTCATTCATGTCTCATTCCTTTGCTTTTGAAACCTGGGAAGAATATGGAAAACAGGAAACTTTTGCATGTAAGGCCTTGCTGATGAGATTGATTCATAGCGGCTTAAGCAAAATATATAGTCACAATAATTACAAATTGATTCATCTCCTGAGAGGGAATTCATGCCATTTCATTAGAAAAAGCCATCAAGAGAGTGGAAGGGTCCCATTAGAAACTGTACCTCCCATAAAACTAATCTGTACCCATTGGGCTGTAAGAGGTTATTTTTTAATGTAATGATAGGGAAGTTCTCAGAGAAGGGCATGTCCTAGAGATTAACAAAACCCTGGAATTAATGGCGCAAAGCCCAACATTTGCTACTAGCCAGTCATCAAACCCTAGGAAATGCCCTATGTCAGGGGCATTGTGGTTTCAATGAAATGTGTAGTACATTAAAACACTCTCGCAAATACACCTAGTGTTTGTATTTGTAGACATACATACACATATAAGTGTGTGTGTGTGTGTGTGTCTATGTGTATGTAAAACATGACTTGAATCATGACTCGACATCAGGAGTTGCATGGCAAGGTAGGGGAATATCAAAATCATGGTGCCTATGGCCAGACTCAGGATTAACCTTGATATCACAGTCCTGGAGTTTTGCTGTGGTGCACCATGTTTTTGGAGCTCATTGCTCATATCTGATTTGGGACGCTCCTCTTAAGCTTACCTGTAAAGTGTTCCTGTTCCTCCTTTCATGTATTTACTGTTGGATGGGGAATTGCCTTCGTCTGGGTTGTCACTCCTAGTGCAAACACATTATTGAAGCAGGACTTCCATGAATATGCGCTGGGGTGATTTCTTTTTAAGGAACTAGAAAGTATTTGAAAAGTATCTCATTCATGTTTTCACGTTTGTGGTGAAAAATCTTTTTTTTTTAAGTATCTTTTCTTTCACTGGTAAACATCAGCAATTCATAAGACAAGCTATTCTTTGGCAAAAGGTGCTCACAGGTAACCCATTGGTTGGCTTTCCTTATTTTCTACGAGAGAAACTGGAAGTCAAGGCCAGAAAACCCATGCAATGTTATCTGATACGTTCTCTGATCATTATACCTCTTCCCTGTGTTAAGGAAATAAGACCCATTGACATCGTCACATTAAAACAAGAAGAATGAGGAGAAGGCTTTCTGACTACAGGTCTCTGTTCTGGCGCCTTACTCTCTACCTCTAATGATCATTCTCCTGAAAAGCTGAGTTTCATCCCTTCCCTTGCCTTTTCCCCTTGTTTCCTTCATGGACTTATTTATCTTCATGCAGTATGTTTGGAGTTAATGTCATTGTCAATAAAGAATGCAAAGAGGAGCAAGATCGGCAGTGACATTCTGCACAGATCCTAAAACCTCGCCAGCCTACCTCTGTGTCCTGGGCTGACTTATTACAGAAACAGAAGTTCAAAGACGTGGCTGACGTGCTCCTTTAAAAACACTTCTACAACACTGTTAACGTTTTCTGTTTTCTGACATTCTTTTTCTAAAGAGATGCTTAAAGCAAAAAAGGTTTCCTGCCATGAAAATGACATTAATATTTCGTAAATCAAGAACTAAGATAATGTTTTGGCTGCTGCAGAGACGTTTACCTTATGTCGTTTATCTAAATGCTTTTCGATTAAAACATGACACAATTTTTGGACTGGCTTTAACCGGAAAAAACAATTCCAAGAACTTTCTTATTTCAGAGCCTGAAATTCTTCAGTATATTCCTCACCAGAATTCACTGTGGAGCATACAGCTTTTCAGCTCATTGAGAAAGACTTCCCAAATAATAAATCTTTCCAGCGATCATTTGTGTGCACTAAGCCAAATAATTTTCTAAAAGTTGGGAAGACATCTTATATGAAAGTCCTATAAACATGTTGGTAAACTTTTGAGTTGACTGCAGTGTCAACAGCTCTTTTTCCAAAGATAAAATATTTTATATACTGACTATTAAAGAACTAAACTGTTTAAATAACAGATTTTTTTTTGTATCAAAAAGAGGAAAAAAAAGCTTTATAGGTAATGAAGTTCTCTCAAATGAGCATCTGCTGGAGGAAGTTTTAAAATCACAAAAGCAATCATGAATTTTAAAGTTTTTTTTTACCTATTTGAAAAATATGGGATGGAATAAGATGTTGGAGGCTGTGTCATAGGGTAAAAGTATGATTTTCTATATATATATATATTTTTTTTTCTTATGAAGTTGCTTAGAACAAGCATTGTTCAGACCTGTTATTTTATTTATGGTTAATGTAGTTTTTGTCTTTTAAAACCTTAAGGATTTTCCAATTTTACACATTTAGATTTGGGGAAGGAAAACACAGTTATGGAGCAGTGATTTTAAAACATCGAGGAGAATGGTTACCAAAAAAAAAAAATAGCATTAAGATTCTGCCATAAACCATTCAACAGCAAATGGAAGACTGCAATTAAGGCCAAGCTGCTCCTCTGGGGAATACAGCACAACAATTCCTTTTCCGACTATGTGCACCGCAGAAGTACTGCCCACAGAGTTCTTAAGTCCTGGCCTAATAACTCTGAAATGAACTTCCTGCAGGCGATGAGCACTCTTGGAGTCCTGAGAGGCTGAAGCCGGCTGTGGCCAGGAGGAAGGGGAAGAGGGACAGGGTCTGGAAAGAGAGTGCAGAAGGGCTGTAGAAGGAAGAGGAGTTAGGATCGCTAGCCTTGCATGTGTTACGGCACATCGTTAATAACAATGATCAAAAGAAAGAGGACGTCTTAACAGCTGCATTAAATTATTATGGAAATTGGCATTTTTAAAATGAATTCAGGGCGAGACAATAACAAAAGAGCTGCTAGTATGGAGCGGGTCACGTTGTAAGACCAGATAATAATTCTCAAAGGTAAAGGAGCTGTGATCAGGCAGAGATTCATCTTTCTTGTGTTTCTTCCTTACATTTATCAAATGTATAGAAAGATGGTCTTTACCATAGCAACTCAATAAAGTAAGATGCTTAGGAAGATCATGTTCTCCGGAAGATAAGGGAAATGCCCAGTGCCATAAAAATATGTGAATATCCTTATAAGACCTTATAAGGCCTGGGTGAAAGACTGCAATAGTCTATACTTCCAATTTAACAATAATTAAATATTATTAAACTCCAGTTTTGAAATGAAAGTTTTTTGGTTTTTTTTCATGGAGGCAAAAGTTATTGAGACAGTCTGACTTTGATGTAAACGTGTTGTATTAATAAAAATCTAAAGGAGGGCCGGCCGAGTGGCGCGATGGTTAAGAACTGGCTTGAGACCAGAGGGCCCCGGTTCAGATCCCACATATGAGGGCCAGTGACACTGCCCTCTACAGCTAAGATGCTGAACAACAGCTCAACCTAGAGCTGGGCTGCCGTGAGTCGCCAGCGACGGCGTAGGCTGCAGCCCCTGTGGTAGTTGGTTACCATGGGCTACCGTGTGTAGCCAGCAGCCAGCGTGAGTGGCCAGCAGCTGCTGTGAGCGGCCGTCCAGAAGCCGGCGACTGATCTGCCTCGCCCGGGAAGAGCGCAATGATGGTGCCAACTTGGGCCAGTGAAGCAACGTCCTCCACAACTAGACTGAAGAACAAAATGACAGCAACTTGTCTGTTCCCCTTCCCCCCAATTCCCCAGCACTGTTCCCACCCACCCAAATTCCCCAATAAAAAAAATCTAAAAAAAAAAATATATCTAAAGGAGAGATGAGGGACTGCTCTACCTTTTAATGAACAAAAGGAAAAGATAAATAATTTGGAGTTGGGTAACTTTGGAATCTTTGATTTTCAAGGTATTTTCTAATCTTTCTATCAATAATTATTAATCCATTAATCCTTTTAAAAAGTTATGATTAAGGGATTTTACTGGTTATAAAATTGATGTTTTTATAAATTGTCAGAGTATCTGATGGAAAAGTGAAAGAAAAAAAAGTCTGACAATGAGGTGTATGTTTGTCCCTGCAAACCAGATAGCCAAAGGTTGCCTGAATATTTCCCTTGCTGTATGGAAATGTTGGTTCCTGGTATAGAGCTAACCTGGATTTCTTTAACTACTGCCAAGAAGCCGTGCAAGGTCTCTTCCTCAAAACTTTAGAAGGGGGACAAATGCTTCATATTCGGTTACTATTATAGCACCACAAGCAAAACAGAATCCTCCATGAAACACTTAACATGGAAACCATATGCAGGAAGAGCTTTGTGAGGATAAGCTCAACTTCTACTCTTGAAGTCAGTAGGTTACTTTGCAGTGTCTTTCAATCCTTGATACACTCTTAAAATGGACAGCTGTTGACAGAAGGTAAATAGTATTTTTAATTTGGATGGCCTTGATTTTGTGGTTATTTTGGAAGAAGAAGTTTTATCCAGTTCTACTTTGGCAATAGTTATATCCATTTTTGGATGCACCCATGTTCTACGAGGATGTGTTTGTTGAGTGCTACCTCCCAGTCATTACTACTAGGAATATATCTTCTGGAAAACTTTCCCAGGAATATTCCTGAGAAAGAGTTGCCGTCCAGTCTTTGTGACTGCTCACCATATTATCTGTGGGGCGGGGAAAGAGCTACTGGTACCATGAACTTTAGAAGCCATCTCTACGTTGACTACTATGTCCTCTGCTCCGGATTGTCCCCAAATTCCTGCACATATTTAACATGCAAGCAGTAAGGACCTACATACCTGCTGTGAACTCAATAATTTTGCATTTTCATGAGTATGTAAGTTTAATTTGCAAGTTCCCATGAGCAGAGTTTTGATAAATATTTAGCCCTTCATCAGTACTTTTTTGTCCTGGTTACATATTGAAAATTAATTGTGAATTTGCATTTTCTAAAATATTCAGAGGTAGAGGCCTCAGACCAACTAAGTGAGAAAACCTGGGATGAAGCCCATACTTCTGCATTTTAATAAAGTGCTACTGGTCATTCTAATGCATAGACGGGTTCGAGAACTACCACCCTATGCGGCCCATGTGGCCCAGCACCAGATGCATACACAATCTTGAAATACAGAAGGGCTAAATTTTTTGGTGCTCTCACTCACCAGTTGACCATAGAACACTCATGAGGTAAATGGCATACCATTAGTCAGAGAGAATTAATATTCTTCTAGGAGTGCCCAATAATCTCAAGCTCTTAGAACAAGAGCTTAAATGTCAGAATATAGATATATTGGGAACCGATGTAGTGGGAATATCCAAAATGAGTTTACAATATGTCTGAATAGCTTTGCTCTGTTGACTCCAATGGCTGTTTTTGCCCCAGCTTGAAGACTTAGCAGGTGCTTTCTATTCGTCCCCTTACTCATCATCAATGATGCATTAGTCTCTGAGTAATCACCATAATCTGGAGAAGCGCTGGGACTGCAGAATGAACAGGGATGTAGCTCTTTCAAAACACTGTACTCACCTTCAGGTCAAAATGTCTTCCATTCACATTCTGCAAGAGGCTGCATTTCCAGTCCAAGAACAACTTTTGGTTTTTTTGAAAACATGTTTTCAGAATGGAAAAAATGTGGAAAGATAAGGTCTTCTGGGGGAGTAGATCATCCCTGGGAATGACTTGGAATGAGTTTTCCTGATGAGTTATGGGAGCATGAACACATATCCTGTTTTCCTTCTCAATTCAGAGAGGTTTTCACATTGATGCCTGTTTGCTCCAATTCATTCATTTTGTTTGCACTTCTTTTTCTAAGACATCTGAAAGGAAACATTGGCTCAGAGGTTCCATCCCAGGTGTGATGAGGATTTCTGGAAGGACAGTGCTTGTTGAATGTTATTATTGTCTGCATTTCGTTTTTCCTTTCTAAGGAATTCCAACATGAGTGATCCACTCTACACATCCCAGATGTTGTTGTAAACCAGAATTTTGGAACACTGTAACTAAAATTCAATCCCCTAATGTTCAGCTGAGTCCCAGCTCTCAAACCAAAAACACTGACAAAAATGTATTTGTGCAACAGTTCACATGACTTCCTCAGTGCATTGCGTCCTGGGCTGCGTGACTCAGTCCCAAATGAGCCGATAACACCATACTGTAAATTTTATAACAACCAAACACCAAGATGCTAGAAATAAGGCCTTGGTTCATGGTTTTTGAGAGACTAAAGTTCTGGAAACACCCTTTAATGTTGATTTTTATAAGACCTTTAAGCAATGTTGTTTAAAAAAACACCTCAGAAAAAAATCCTAAAACTTTCAAGTCTGCTACAAAGTTTCCTACTAGCATTGGCAGTCATTTCAGTAAGACCAGTATTTTGAAGAACACATCTTAGGGATATTAGTCATAATTATCCTGTCAAAATTTAAGCAGATCATTTTGGGACATGTAAATATTCATGATTTAAAAGTAGTCAAGAGACAGCCCAACCTATGTTTAATGAAAAATGCTTTCAGAGGTTTATGTGCAATCTCCAGTGTTAGATTTTAACATGTACAAATCTCAGTTTTCCACCCCTCCTTCTGTCTACCATTCACCTGTGTTTGTCTAATGGAAACCCTTTCCTACAGCTCTGGTTACACATCTGTTTCATGCATGTGCGATTACAAGCCATTTTAGCAACTAGTAAAACTACAGGTGTCTGAGTTTTAATGTAACCATTTTAAAAGAGCAGTTCATGGGCCTCTGATTATTATTTTTTATAGCTGGCAATGTTCCTACCACAGGCTGCCAGCCCAAGGATTAAACATAACTCTGTTCTCTCTTCTGGTGGAATCTCTGAAACCACTTGTAAATTAATTTTTTAAACTTTGAATCCGTACTGCAGAATACAGCTATTATTGTACTCTGCACAGACAGCCTGTACTGCTGTTTCCACATGTCTCCAGCAACAAATAAACTGGATTTTGAATGCTGGATGCAAAAGTCATTAAGTATGTGTATCTATTTAGCTTCTCACTTCTATACCATAGTAAAGACCACAATTACCATCACATCCCTTGCAAAAGTAATGTCGACACATGGTTTCGTACAGCTGTAGAATGCCCATCAGTATCCTTACAATCAGAAGTTCAGTTCTGTATAAGTGAAAAAGATGACTTGGAGATTTCTTCATTTTTATGTCTCATCACCTAAGTGTAGCTGGAAGATGTAAGAATTCCAAGAACTATGGCAACAACTACCACATTCGTTATATACTAATAAAACACTCTACACATTCACTGCTCCTAAAAGAGAAAGGTGGGTATGTAAAAATTATAAATGGAGAAAACTGATTTATAGATTAATCTAATTAGACTAAAATTAAGACTTAATTTTAAAAAAAAATCCTGTCCAGTGCCACCAACACAGCATGCGTTGTAGGAGGTACAAGTCAAAATCAATTACAAATCTGACTTAGCTGCACAGTAACAGAGACAGGTTGCACTGCTATATTTAAGACTCTGGTGACATTTCTATTACAAATATAAGCATCATTTTCCAGGGATTTATTGCTCAGCCATAACAATTTTTAGACAGGATCATTTATGAAATTCTAGAAGTTGGCTCCCAAACCAGATATTTTTATTTACTTCTTTTAAATTAATAAACAGGGTTTAAATGTTCTGGATGAATGAAAGCAAATAAATAGTGATAATTGTAGAAGTTTCCTTTGTTAAATAAAGTTTGGCTATTTCACAGAAGCATTAGAGGCTGCAGTTAATTTCTTGGTGATATATTTTCATTTGCCCTTTATCCATAACAGCATGATGATGTTTCAGTGGCAGACACGGAACCTAGGATTGATGACACCCCAAACATTTTAATCCTCCATATGCTAATTAGTTACTCAAATTAGCGAGAGAAAAATTTCCTTATAGTTTATGATAGCTTTAAAACACAAATGAAGACAGACTTTCTAGAAGATGTGAGAATTTTTCTCTAGCATTATTTTGAATAATACAGAGGGTGCCAAAAAAAGGTATACACATTTTAAGAAAGGAAAAATATCTATTAAAATTGTACTACTCAATATATACTGATGACAAAAGATGAATACGTCACGTCTGACTTCTGCAATTTCAAGAGGTGCTCAAAGTAGTTACCATCAGCGTCCAGACACTTCTGATTACAGCGAACTACTGCTTGAGCAATGTTGACCGAAGTGTCCACTTGTATACATTTTTTTTGGCACCCCTGGTATTTTAAGGATGTCAAACCCCTGATTAAAATCCTCAGTAGTGACTGTTGTCTTCTAGATTAAGTCCTAATGTTTAAGATGCTCCACAATCGCTGGCAGCTTACCTCTCCTACCTCAGCTTTCACTGCTGCTCTTTATTAATCGTCATCTACAGCTGACCCAGACTCCCAGCCGTTTACAGACACATCTGACTTACCTGCACTCTTTTCTTACAACCCATCTCTATGCAAATCCTTCCCATTCTCCCAACCTCAGTTCAAATACCATCACCTCCAGAAGTGTTTTCCTCACCTTCCCTATAGAAACAAGTGTTCTTCCTGCAAACACTGGAAATGTTTTTACAATAGTTATGTATGTATCTATTATCCATGCCCTATGGACTAAAGAAGGTTTGTTGATCACATAAATAGATGAATGAATAAAGAGAGCTACTACTGAAGTCATCTATTTTGGGATTTATGCTTTCTGTTAGGGTCAGACAATGGATACCCAACTATGACATAGAAATATGTTAATACAGATATGTATATATGTATATATATATATATATGTATATATATATATATATATATATACATATATACATATATCCTTAGGAAATCTTAGCCAACCCAAAAGGAAATAACATTTTGAAAAAAAAAAGTACAATGGAAGCAAAATCGATTTGCCTTAGGAGGTCAGACGTCTTATTCATCAGGGCTACAAACTCTAATCTTGTCCCTTCCATTGAGATGTATCTGAAATGTCCTACGTATCTGAAATGTCCTACGTATCTGCCCCCTGCCCTTTCTTTACCATGTCAGGCCTGCACCATCCCTTAACAACAAAACTTTTTCCTATCAGTAGGTCTCTTCAATTCCAAATTTATTCATCTTTTATAGTTTGTCAGAATGGCCTTCCTCATATGCAAATAAGAGTATGTGAACCCCCTGCTTAGAAATCTTTGATGGCTCACAAAGTAAACTTCTGATGGCCTGCGCATAAACTTCAAATGCCTTAAGCTCTCATCCAGTGCTCTCAGTCATCTGCTCTCAGTGGACCTGCTCAGCTGCCTTTCCTCTCACCTCCCACCACAAGGCCCTATGAATGATCTCAAAACAAATTTCACCTCCCGTGAAAACGATGTGGACCAGAGCATCCTTTCTCCCCTTCTGCTTCTCAAATGCTTTCTGTTGTTCTAGGCTCAGCTCCAGTGCTCAATTCTCTGCTAAGCCTTCTCTGATCCTTTTAGTCAGGATGCATGGCGTTTCTTGGTATCTTTGTCATAGCCCTTTATTTCACTGTGTCTAAACCTAGGTGAGTAGCTTGCATTTTCAATCCTACCAGATTACACATACACCTTGAAAACAAGAACCATGTCACCATCATGTTTGTGTGTCTGCATCAATGATGCCTTCTCATATTGCTTTTCATGCAGTAGATAATTGCCTTATGATAAATTCAATCATACCTTCATACGTATAATACACTTTAATGAGAATTGCATTCCTAGGATAAATAAATAACTTCAGAAAATTCTGATTAAGAATCATCGTTAATAATGTGATTAATTGATGAGGCATTGAATGGATGGCAGATTTGACTGAATTATCTCTGTGTCAATTATTTCGTACATAAAATACATCGATTAATGAGGAAAAAAAGAAAGTTTGATATTTCACCTCTAGATTCATGTTTTGGAATCTTGGGTAGTTTGGAGTTGAATAGTATCTGTATAGGCAAATATACTAATACCTTTAGTGTTGGTACTTTTATTTAAGTTTAGAAATTCAGGTGGCATATAATATCTATGAAATAAATGATGACCTCATTCTCTGTGGCAATAATCTACCTTTCAGAAAAGGTCAAACAAGCTCCTTTATTTATTTATTTATTTTTATTAACCTTTTTATTTTGGAACAAGCTCCTTTTGTAAAGAACAAAACTAGGCTTGAATTTAACTTTGCTGGTTGTCTGGACTGTAAAAGCTAAAGTATAAGCCAAGCCACAAAATGAAAAGAAACAGGGGGTCTCTTTCATTTGGAAGAGAAATTATAAAACACTGTTCACACCAGGTGTTTATTCGTTTTTATATTTTATGCATTTTAAGAGTTGCTATTACAGCTATAATATTTTAAATCCTTAATTCGTGTGTGTGTGTCTGTATCTAAGGGTAAGATTCTGAACATAGGATGGGTGGCTCGCTTCTCAAGATGCAAGAGCCCCAGGCACTTTTACATACAGTCTCACTCTGAATGTAAGCTTTTTTTTTTTTTTAAGATTTTTATTGGAGAATTGGGGGATGGGAACAGTGCTGGGGAATTGGGGGAAGGGAACAGACAAGTTGCTGTCCTTTTGTTCTTCAGTCTAGTTGTGGAGGATGTTGCTTCACTGGCCCAAGTTAGCACCATCATTGCGCTCTTCCCGGGCGAGGCAGATCAGTCGCCGGCTTCTGGATGGCCACTCACAGCAGCTGCTGGCCGCTCACGCTGGCTGCTGGCTACACACGGTAGCCCATGGCAACCCACTGCAGCAGGGGCTGCAGCCTAGCCATCGCTGGGGACTCATGGCAGCCCAGCTCCAGGTTGAGTTGTTGTTCAGCATCTTAGCTGTGGAGGGCAGTGTCACTGGCCCTCATCTGTGGGATCCGAACCAGGGACCTCTGGCGTCCCAAGCCAGCTCTTAACCAACTCGCCACTCGGGCGGCCCTGAATGTAAGCTTTTTTAATTCCCTAAGTACTTATTCTAGCATGCCTAATGTCAGATTTCTATAAAGGGCAGGTGAACATTGTCTGTCAGCCTGTACATGGAAAAGAGCTCTCAGATGACATTGGAGGGTAAGGGTAGGGGATTCTTTTAGCCTGATAATCCTGGAAATTCTGCATTATGGCATTTGGCACTACAAAACCATGTTCAGTTTATCCTACAGACAGGAATACAAAATCCAGAGAATGAAAATAATTTCTCTAGACAGGAGCCAGTTTGGGCCAAGAGTTGTAATGTTCTCAATGCCCAGTTTTTTATTACCAGCTCATTCTTCTCACCGCTATAGATTTGGGGGATTTCCTCCTTGGTAAACACTGTGATCTATCCCTTTAATTGATTTTGTTTCCTTTCTGAGCTTGGCAGCAAGTTGGAGGTAAGCACAGCTGCATGACTGCTGAGCATGCTTCCAGATGCGTTCACATGGAGACAGAAGCTCTTTTATCCTGTAAGCTCCAGCTGAATCAGGAGGCCAGAGGTCAGGACTACCTGTACACATTTGCTTTAACGTCTCCAGCCTACTTTGCTGACAGAACGGTATGGCTCCACGTTTCCTAACTCAAGAGAGACTTATTTAGTCAGGGATTCCCAAGGAAGTGGAGCACATTGAAAGTATCACAAAGCTCTATAAATGAGTCAACTAGACTTAATTGAAAAGAAGGTGTTACTTTACATAGTTTCTGTAACAGTGCTGTCCAGTAGAACTTTCTGTAATGAAGGAAACACCCTGCATCAGTGCTGTCCAATATGGTAGCTATTAGCAACGTGTGGCTACTGAGCGCTTGAAATGTGATTAGTGTGACTGAGGAAAAAAGTTTAATTTTACTGAATTTAAATTTAAATAGTCACATGTGATGAGTGGCTGCCATATTGGACAGAGCAGCTTTCTAATAAACATGTGGTTGAAATGTTATAGGAGCAAAAGCTTTATAAATGGTTGACATTTGTTGCCAATTTTTTTTTATTTAATAACTTTCTTATATCTCCTCATTGATAAATCTGTGTAATGGTGATCCATGTGATAATAGGGTGGAATTACTCATTGAAACTACAGTGATGCAGCCAAATAATACACTTGCTTGCCACATTTCCATTCTTATAGGGAATCAACTCATGTCTTAGAGAACCAAGAGATCTGGACACAGAGGACATAGATTTGTGTTTGGCTCTATCATTTTCTGAGTGACCTTAGCAGTTAAAAATATTTATTTGAGCTTGTTATTGTCTTATTTTATGTTGCCAGCTTGCCTTTCATGTTCTCTTTTGCTCTGTATTAGTTAGCTATTACCTCATTAATGTTGCATAGAAACCAACCCAAACCTCAGTGACTTCATACGACAATCATTACTTCTTGTCCATGCACCTGAGTTTGGCCAAAGTACAGGTGTTTGGTTGATCAAGGTTGGACTTAACTGGTGTTGGCACCAAGCTGAAAGTTAATCCACATCTGCTCCAGGTATCTTTCATGCTCCTGGTCCCTGTGGGCTGGCTTGGGCATGTTATTTTCATGGTGATGGGAGAAGTGCAGACGAGCAAGCCAAATTGTACAAGTACACTTCAAATCCCTGTTAACTTCATGCCTGCTAGGTCAAGTCACATGACTAAGGCCAACATCAATGGGATAGGATATTATATTCTTCCCATGGAACTGCAAGGGAAGAGTGAATGTCTGCCAAACAATTATGTAATGGTTTAGCCACACTCTTTATAACCCGTCTTACCCCAATAGGTGTCATCTACTACTTGATAAGCTCAGTGTTCATTTGTAAAATTAGAAGAATAATAATAATGCCTGCTTCACAGGATTATTATAGGATTCTTAAGATCTCAGAAAAGGAGCTGCTTAAAAACTAAAATATATCAAGTGGATAAAATGATTTTGATTATTGTAAGGAATATTCTCCTACATTGTAGTTACCACTTTATAAGCAAAACAGCTTTTTTAAAACACGTTTCTTTATCCTAATCTGGATAATGAAATTTAACTTAAACCTATATTCTTTTCCACACTCAATCAAATAACTTACCCACGGGCATTAAAGAAGACAAGTCAATTATCTGATAAAGTGGATATTGTTGTTGACTCTCCCATATCCATTCTTTACTTTCTCAGTAAGAGGCAGCAATGTAGTTAGAGGAATTGACCCCTGCTTAAAGAGTGGGCCAGGTTGGTCTAAGATCAATCCCACCCTTTTTATTTGTCCTTTGTTTGGGAATGAATGTGTAAGGTGATTTTCTTCAATAAGACCCAGCTACAGGTTATTGGAGGCCTTGAATGCTATTTCTCTACTCTTGAGAGAATTGTGGGAAACCACTCTCTCTTTCTCTCACTAAATGTAAATGAAGAAACAAGTTGCCTTAGATGCTGCTAGTAGGTATCCTGCAACTGTGGGTTAGAGAAAGTTTGGGATAAGAGAAACACAGACAAATAAAACTATAGTCCTGAGAAGACCTTGCCCAAAGCCTACTCTACCTGTGAACTTAGAATCATGTGATTTATTAGTTGTTATAATCATTTAAGCCTCTTTGAGTCAGCATTGTATGTGTTCATTCTCTTTTACTGATTCCTGCTATTTCATTACCTCCTTTCTTATTCATGTATTTATTCTTGTGTTCACCTAATATGATCACATGAATGTCGGTGAAGTACATAGCTCTTACCAGACATTAAGGAAAGATGCAAAATAAATTTAAGAAACAAATTTTCAGAAATTTTGGGTAGAATTGCTAAGTGAATTTATGCTCTAACAAAATCCTCTATTTTATACACTTGGCAGCTACAGATGGAATTTTTAAAAAGATAACAGAAATGATACAGCTAGGTACAAAAATGAGTAAACATATCTGTGGATCGCAAATAGAACAGGGACATAAAGTGGAAGCAGAGATGAATGTGTAGACCTGCCAGATTCCAGCTCTGGAAGCTGGCAGTGGCAGCTTGGAGTCTCGTGCATCAAGACAGAGGGCAGACCTAGCCAAGCTTACAGCTTGAAGCCAGGAACTGAGTTAGTCCGCTACCTCCTGAAATGAGGTTGAAAAAAAAGTTATTGCTGACTCACTGCCTGAAGTCATAGCTTTATAGGACTCTGTGGGCCCAGGCAGACAAGCAGACAAAAACAGTGCCTCAAAACAAGGAACTGAGCCAACTCATCTGATGATTGGATTTGTGATATCTCTCAAATTATGATGAAGCAGGAAAAAGGATATACTCTTATATGATCTGTATGTTGATTGAGTGTATATCTCAAAAACTAGAGACTAAGCAGGGAGAACCCAGGAAGACAGATGAAACATGAAAAGGAGATAGGAACAGAGGGAGAACAGAAAAATTCTTCAGGAAAAAAAATATATCCAAAACAAGAGAAAAAAAATCTAATGCAAAATAAAATAATCAATAAAATCAATAAAACGAATAGAAATTAATGTAATGGTATAGTCAGAAAGGACTATAGTGAGAATATTAGAATGTTTAAAGTGATAAATAAAAAGATTATATTCATTAAAAAAGAAAAGATTATGAAACAAGGCAGGCAGAGTTGAAACAGGGATAGGAAGTTATAAAAAAATAAGGTTCTTAGAAATAAAAATATAGCTATTAAAATAAAAAGTCAATAAATGTGATAATATTTACAAATATACAAGTGGGTTTTTAGATAAAAATACTGAGTAATATGCCATGTTTTAGTACCAGAGTTTTAAGAAACAGTTGTATTATGTCTTTCTTTCTCTACTTCAGAGCACAGGGAGAAAGAAAAACTGTAACTTGGTAAAAACTTTAAAAGAATAGTAAAAGAAAGAAATATAAATTAATCATACTTACAAACATAGTTGCATCACCCTCAATAAAATAATATAAGATTATCTCTACTAGTGTATTTTTAAAAACATGAACAAATAGGGTTTACTTCAGGAATGTAAGAATAATTTAACATCAGAAAATATGCTAATATAATTTGCATTAGTTGATGAACAGAGGAAAAGAATGTGATTATCTTAATATATGCAGACAAAATTGGCAAAACTCTATAATTAAAAAAACAAGAACAAAATGCAAAACTCAGAACAACTTAGAAATAGAAGGAAAATTTCCAAACCTGAAAAATGAACTTTAAAAAACTTAGAGCAAACATCATATATCTGTGAGCCACTGATTAGAAACATTCCATTTTGATTAAAGACAAGAATGAATGCACATTATCAATGAACTCCTCAGTACTCTTCATTGGCAGACCATGCAAGTGCAATAAGACAAGAAAAAAATATATAAGTATATCACATTAAAAAGAAAGAGAAAGACCTGTTTCCATTTTAAATACTTTAATTGTTCTGCATAGAAAAAGTCCAGAAACTATAGACACTCATTTGAACTAATAGGAAAATTAAGAAAGCTTGTCAGATACAACATCAATTACAAAATTTAATAGTGTTTCTACTCACATGAAATAACCAATGAAAATATATTTAAAAGTGAGGTGTTCCAAATATTAACAAATACTGTATGGTACTAAGTGTGATGGGAAAAGGTGCTCTGTAATAAATCCGACAAGTTGAGAGATGGAAAGTAACCTCACAGGGTAATCTGATCATAAATTCTTAACTGGGCAGGTCATGGTGGGTAGTCATGCTTCAAGCCTATAAAAAGGTTTATCCTTGCCTTAAGCCAGCCCTGTCTATTGTTCTTGTGCATCTAAGTTAACACACCATTGAAATGCCAAGCATGAGTGATCCTCTTTTTCATACTCTTGGAGGCACAACCACCCTCAGAGGAGAACCTAATCTTGTTAACTGCTTTGTGACCCAATCATAGAGATTTCCCTACTTTGCTTGCTTCAACTTTCATGTAATCTTCCTTTGTTCTCTCCTTAATTCCAAATATGGGAAGGAGCTGCAAAACTGTCATTCTCTGAAGCATTTGAGATCTTGCTTACTGGCATATGTCATCATTTTGGCTCAAATAAACGCTTATAAAAGTTCTCTACAGGTTTGGAACTTCATACGTTGACACTAGAAACAAATTTAACTAAAAAGGAGCAAGATCTCTGTGGAGAACATTACAAACATTATTGAAAGACACAAAAGAATGCCAGAATAAAAAGATACACCAAGATCCTCTATGGGAAAAATTAAAATTATAAAGATTATAAACTCTATCTCCATAATTAATCTATGACTTCAATGCTATTTGAATTTAAAATACCTCATCATGTGATTCTAAAACTATTACTAAAACACAGGAAAGCCAAGAAAATTAATGTAATTCTGAAGAATAATAAAATAGTGGAACTAGTTCTACTAGTTTAATGAATAAGGCTGGAATAATTGGTTTTCCATGAATTTAGATCCCTAATCATATCAATGCTTAAAAATAAATTCCAGGGGGATTAAATATCCAAAGATTAAGGAAAACTAATACTTTCAGAAAAAAAGCATAGGAAAATCTCTTTGTGAGTGCAGATATTTTCCTTAAACAAGATGCAAAAAGCATAAGTCATAAAGGAAAATATTTATGACTTTCACCACTCTAAAATTTAAAATTATTATAAATAAAGAAATGCAAAAAAAAAGTTAAAACAACAAACAACCAAACGTTGCAAGAAGATATTTGCAACTCAAACTAAAAAGGGATTACAATCCAGGACATATAATGAGGTCCTATAAATCATTAAAAAAAGAGACAATGTAATATAATATAAGCAAAAGACATGAACAATCAATTAACAGAATAAGCAACCCAATTGGCCAATATGTACTTGAAAACATACCAATCACACCAAGAATTATTGATATACAAATTAAAACCAATCAGATCAGTAAGAAGTTAAGTGAAGTAACAGGAATTTTCAGGCCTTTTCAAAACCACTTTTGAGAGAAATTTGTGAATATCTAGTAAAGTTAAAGAGAATACCACATCTGACCCATTTCTACATATGTATATCACAGAAACTCTCATAATTTTGTGCAAGAAAACACATACAAGAATGCTAATGCACCCTTATATGTCACTTACATCTGCCACAGTGAGAATGGGTTTTAAAATTTGGTGTATTTCCACATGAAGATGGCTTCCTAGCTTTTAAAATGAATATGCTAGACTATAATGCATTTAATAATTAAATTTCAAAAACATTGTAAACAACAAAAGAAACAAGTGTAGTATAATATATATAGTAAGATACCATTTATATATAAAGTATATAATGCCTGACATTATGCAAAGAAAGTACTATCGACTGTTAATAAAAATTTATGCATGGAAATGATAAACACTAGATTGGGGATACTGAAGTTAGTAAGATTCAGATAGTGATTACCTCTGGGAAAGGGGAGAGGAAAGTGAAATAGAGAAATAGTATGTAGTCAGGCTTCAATATTTTAAAGATTATTTACATTATTTCTTTAAAAAATCAGAAATAAGTGTACAAAAGTATTGAGATTTGACAATGCTGGTGGAAGGAAGGAATACATGGGAATCCCTGATGTTAAATCTCTGCATTTTTCTCTCTGATGTATTTCACAGAGATGATGACCAAGAGATAAGAGTGAGATTTTCAGGATGGAGAGATGATTAAGGATGGGTGCGTGATGAAGGAAGCATTCGAGTCTACACAACATTACAGACAGTATTATTGCAGCTTCTGATAGACTTGTCTCTGCTTCACACAGTGTGCTTTGCAGTGTCCCCTCCCTGCTCGTCACCTCCAGCCACTTCCAGCTCAATATCCACTTCGGGATTCAGACAAGTGGAGAAGGAGAAAGGCAGTATTTCCAGGCACACTCTCTTTATAGGAACAGTGTGTGTGACTGGAATTCGCTTGTCAAGATTACAGAAACAAAAGACATTTTCAGATAGTACCTGTTCAGAGCTTTAGGAGGTCCTGGAGTTCTGTGGTCTCCAATTGGTCCACAGAAGCAGCTAATAGGGGTGGATAAATTTTTTTTATCTTTCAATTTTTACAATAGGCTAATAGAAATAAAACAGTTACTCAAGCGAGTACTACCAAGGCTAAGTAATGTTGCCTTTTTTTAACTTTGCATGGAATATATCAATGACATGTGGTTTTCCTAGCTGCCTCTTACTGTTAAGAGGTTCTCATGGACTTATAACATTCATCTTAGGGTAAAACAATAGAAGAATCCAGAAGCTTGAGTGGGAAAGATTGGGAAATACAGGTTTGCATCAACGTCTCTGAAAAAAGAGATGTAGAGAGATTTCATGATTTATTCAGGTTCATTCAGTCAGGTATGGCCAGAGCTTAAGCCTGGTTTTTCTCATGGTCGGTTCAAGCATTCTTCCCATCTGTGACAATCCCTTCTTCAGCACTGCCCAGTGTTAGAGTCAGGCTCTAACTCACGCAAAAGCTGTGAGGCAGGCTGAGCCAACTCTGGATGCAGAGGCAGTGTGTGGTGGTCACACGAACACTTGATTTCAATTCTTATATCTGTTTTGAGTCCTAGAGATTCTGCTTCCTCTCTTGTAGCATTGTCTTCCTCTTCCATAGAATAGGCTTGCACTGAAAACCATGTGCCCCCAGGCACCATCCTCTTGTGTCCCAGTGAGGTGTATGTCTCTTTTTCTAGCCATAAAATATCAGCAGAAGGTGTATATATATCACTTCTGAACCAAGGAGCTTAAATGCACGAATGCTTAATTCCATTTCCTCCTTCCCCATCTGCTGACTGGATATAGAAGATGTAAAGTCTAGAGGAAGGTGAAGTCACAGAGGCAAAGAGCCTAGATCTCTGAGTCACCTCATGGATGACTTTCCACCAATCAGGAGCACCTCCATGGGTCTCAAAGAAAATAAAACAGTGAGATTTATTGTACTAAGTTGGTAACATTTTGGTATTTGTTACAGCTGTTCATCCTGCCCTAACTAGTGTACAAGTTCTGTGACTTTTAATTTGTCATTCATTCTTCTGTGCTTCAGTTTCGTTATCTGAAAAGAGGATAATAGTTCCTGGATTCCTACAGGATTCTTGGGTTGGTCTCCAGTGAGATTAAGAAGGTGTTTTATAAACTGTAAGGTGGTGTTATTATTATCTCTGAAGTAAATTGAGGGCAGCCACTTGGAGCTCCACAATTTATATTACAGAAAGCAGAAGAGGAATCATTTTGCAGCTGCCAACAAAATAGAATCAAGTTTCGCATTTAACTGCATCATTCTTCCTCTTAATTCCCTAAGCTTCATGCTTGCTTCCCTTTAGTGACACCTTTTCAATCAATCAATCAAACGAATAATCAATCCATGGTTTTCGGTACCTGCCATGCTCAGGGTATGCAGTTAAGAAGTTCCTGTTTTTTTATGCATTTAATTCCAATGATTGATATTGACCTTGCTGTCCATTTCCCCATTATGGAGAAAAGAATGAAAGGCATACAAAAACTAAAATAAAATTAGCCATAATCCCACTCCAGTGATAATCACACATAGGCAAATATTTTGCAAGCCTTTTGTTCCCTATACATATGTAAATTTTTAATACAAAAATGGGGACTATAGTCTACATACAGTTTTGTAAATATGTTTTTTTTTCACTCAAAATAGCATGGACATTATTTCCAAGTCAATATATGCAGAACTACATAATCATTTTTAATTGTTATAAGGATTTCACTGTTTGGATATTTAATTACTCATTTTGACTCAACCAATCTTCTATTGATAACATTTAATATTTTCAATATTATAAATAACACCACAGCATTATTTTTTTGTACATGTATAGATCTTTGGCACATTTGTTTGATTATTTTCTCAGGAGACAATCTGAACATTTGCATTTCTGCATCAAAATATATGCCTGTTTTGAAGGTTTTTCATTGAGTGCCCAATTACTCCAGAAACATCTTTACCTTTCTATTTTCTAATAAGCATCAGTATTTACATTTCTATTTGAAAATCCCCTGTTTAAGAAAAAATGAAAAGGCAACTAGTGCCCTGTTCAGTGTTATTCATATTTTAGAACATATCCCAAGATGCCCTAGATTCCCTGTCACTATTCTTCACTTCCCGCCTGAGTCTCCTTCAGGATCTGAGCCTCATGCTTCTCTCTTGCTGCTGACCCTGCTCCATTCCCCATACAGCATTCTTTTTTGCCTCTCCCTCCTCTTTATCTTTTTCTCCATCAAATCCGTAATGCCTTTGGTGAAGGGGACATATTGAGGGGACATACTTTCGTTTAGGTAATTCACACTAAATGAATGTCAGGTAACTGGTTTAATGGGCTAGCTCTCCCAACGGGCCATAATCTTGGCAAACGGTCATTTCAATGGACTGTTTTTGGTGAAAGACTTCTCTCACTTCTGGATATCAAGTGTGAGCTATACAACAAGTGTGAGCTATACAACAAGGCCTTACTCATAAGTATTGGGTTGTCGGAAAAGTCATGACGCATTTTTGCAATGAAAAACATAGAAAAAAATACGTCATGACTTTTCCGACAACCCAATATTTTTTGTTTTGGAATTTATAGTTATGCCATTGATTGTCTTCCGAAGTATCCCTCCACTCCATCCTTCCCACAATCCCCAGCAGTTTCCTTTCTGAGTGGCTACTTGTTCTGTTTTTATACCCCTAATCAATCATGCATTAATTACTTGAAGCAATTTTCATGATGCAGAGGTTATGATTGAGATGGCCGTTGTTAGTTAATATTGAGTTCCCATTGCATATGTGATAGTTATTTTACAACAAAACAAAGAAAATATAATCTAGCACACATGAATTTTAGAATTCAAATGAAACAACCCAGATAATAAATGCACAAAATGATACAGGAAATAGGTTAAGTATATTCAAAATTAACATACATAAAATATGTCAATTGCCATATTTCACTGATTGAACTGCACATTGACTGTTTCTTGTTGTGAAAATGCACTCTAGTGCAATTTACTGAGTTAGATCATGCTTGCTACCTGGAAGGTAAAAATGAATTAAAGATTTCTTAGTATTTATTTTCATCAGTCTCTAGGTAAATGCAATTAAATAAGAATGTTGGAAGGGACTATCATTTATATTATGAATATAAAGATGATCCTTAATGGAATGTGGACATCTGTCAGACAAACTTACATGACATGGCAGAAACATTTAAACAGCTCTGTTCTTTTTTTCTCACAGCTTTATTGAGATATAATTGACATGCAACATTGTGAAAGTTTAAGGCATACAATGTGATGATGTGATACACGTATATTGCAAAATTATTACCCCAATAAGGTTAGTCAACACCTCCAACACCTCACGTAATTACCATTTTTTTGTGCTGAAAATATTTAATATTTACTTTCTTAGCAACTTCCAAGTATACAAAATAGTATTGGTAACTACAGTAAATACGCTGCACTTTAGATCCCCAGAACTTATTCATAACTGGGTTTCTACGCTTGGACCAACATTTTTCCGTTTCCCCCACCCATCAGCCCCTGACAACGCCAATCTGCTCTCTATTTCTATAAGTTCAGCTTTTTCAGATTTCACATATAAGTGAGATCATACAACGTTTATCTTTCTGTCCGACTTATTTCACCTAGTATAATACCCTCAAGGTTCATCCACGTTGTCACAAATGACAGGATGTGCTTTTATTTTAATGGTTGAATTATATTCTAGTTGTGTTGTGTGTGTGTATGTGTGTGCATGTTGCATTTCTTTATCCATTCATCCACTGATGGATTCCCAGGCTTTCTTTGTTTTTCTGTGTTTGCTATTGTGAATAATGCCTCAATGAACTTGAAAGTGCAGAATCTCTTTGAGATGCTGATTTCATTTCCTTCAGATGTATACCCAGAAGTGGAGTTTCTGGATCATATGATAGTTCTATCTTTAAAATTGTTTGAGAAACCTACATACTCTTTCCATACTGGCTGTACCAATTTACATTGCCACTAAGATTCACAATGGTTCCCTTTCCCCCATAGCCTCACCAGCACCTATTATCTCTTGTCTTTTTGATAATAGCCATACTGTTATCAAAACGGTGTGAGGTGATAGCTCGTTGTGGTTTTTATTTACATTTCCCTGGTTATTAGTCATTGACCATTTGTATGTCTTCTTTGGAAAAATGTCTATTTATGTCCTTTGCCCTTTTTCTTATTTGGTTAGTTGGGTTTTGTTGTTTTTGTTGTTGTTTGGTTGGCTTTTTGACTGTTAAGTTGTATGTGCTCCTTGTATTTTTTTACTGTTAAGTTGTATGTGTTCCTTATATATTTTGGATATTAACCCTTTGTGGTTTGCAAATACGTTTTCCCATTTCATAGACTGATTGATTTTATTTTGTTTCTTTTTGCTTTTTAGTCTGATGTAGTCCTACTTGTTGATTTTTGTTTTTGTTGTTTGTGCTTTTGGTGTCATATCCAAAAAATCATTGCCAAGACTCATGTCAGGTTGCTTTTCCCCAATGTTTTCTTCCAGATTTTGTGGTTTCAGGTCTTACATTGACTTCTTTAATCCATTTTGAGTTACTATTTGTGAATGGTGTAAGATAGGGATCCAATTTCATTATTCTGCATGTGGGTATCTAGTTTGCCCAACACCAGTTATTGAAGAGAGTATCCTTTCCACATTGAGTGTTCTGGGCTCCCTTGTCAAATACTAGTTGACCTTATATGCGTGAGTTTATTTGTGGGCTCTTGATTCTGTTCCATTGGTCTATGTGTGGTATGTGTACTATATCATTTTGATTACTATATAGCTTTGTAATACATTTTGAAATCAGAAAGTGTGATTCTTCCATCTTTGTTCTTTCTCAAAATTTTTTTGGCTATTCAGAATCTTTTATGCTTCCATATGAGTTTTCGCATTATTTTTTCTATTTCTGTGAAAAATACTATTGGAATTTTGATAGGGACTAAATTGAATCTATACATGACTTTGAGTAGTGTGGGCATTTTAACAATATTAATTCTTCTGATCCATAAACATGGCGTATCTTTCCATTTATTTGTGTCTTCTTCAATTTCTTTCAACAATGTTAATAACTGTTTTGTTTTGAATTGTCAGGGAATTTTTTAGGGTACTTAACCTGTTTGTAATATTTGTAGATTTATCTCCAGGGTATTTATTACTAAAAAGCATTACTAAGTAATCATCCTAATTTATAGTTTTTAGTTTTGTGAGTTTGGCTATGTCTAGCCTAGGTGAGTGATAATTGGATTTTTGTATATTATATATAGCAAAATTCTCTTGACTCATTATAGTAATACAAGTTATCAGGTGGACACATATGGCTTTCATATATATTGTAAGAAAATTTTGTATCATGTAATATATCATTATTAACACCTTATTTTATTAAAAAAGCAACTTAGATATTGTGGTAGCAGCCATAGAATACTAATACAGATTTTGATACTTATCTGGAAGTGAGGTATTGTCATATCAAATACCTGGAAATGTGGGAGTAGCTTTGGAATGGGCAAAGGGCAGAGGATTTTGAGAAGCATGATAAAAAGAAAAGAAAAAGAAAAAAGAAAGCCTAAATTGCCTTGAACATACTGTTAGTAGAAATATGGATGTTAATCATTCTGCTGTTGAAGACTCAGAAGAAAATGAAGAGTACAGTAGAGAAAACATATATCACCTTAGCGAATACCTAAATTGTCGAGAACAGGCTGCTGGTAGAGTTATGGGCATTAAAGGTGCTGTTGGTGATGGCTCAGATGAAAATGAGGAACATGTTATTGAAAATTGGAGGAAAGGAAATTTTTGTTACATAGTGGAAAAATCTTAGGAGAACTGTGTCCTGCAAGTATGTGGAAAATAGAACTTGTAAATGATTAACTAAGATGTTTAATTGAGAAGATTTCCAAGCAAAGTGTCAAAGGTGCAGTCTGGGTTCTTCTTGCTGCTGATAGTAAAATTTGAGAGGAAAGAGATAAATTGAGGAAAGATTGATAAGCAAAAAGCAAAAGTGACTAGATGACTTGAGAAATATTTATCTTATCCAGATTGCAAATGATGCTAAAATTAACAGACTCATTATCAGGAAAATGTGCACTGAAAAAAACAAAAAACTGAGCTGTGCTAAAATCAGGATGATCAAAATGTCAGAGTATTCATTTACCAAAAAAAAAAGGCTCTTTGAAAAGATTACCTATGTGACTCCCAGATCCCCTCAGTCACTCAGCAGAAGCCAAAATACAGATAAAATTATCTAGGATAGAACTGTGGAAAAGCTTCTTGTCTAATTGGGTGATACACAGGAAACCCACAAAGTTTTTGATAATTTTATATCAGCAGAAAAAATGTCAGCTTGAACTGAAAGGGACAGAGAGAATATGAAACAAAAGAAGGCTATTGAATCTCCAAAATTCTATAAGCAGGAAATAAGTTGATAAAACGACTCAATTTTAAACATGTGCTACCTTTCATGAAAAATAAAAGTTTCTGCCTGGTCTTCCTACTGCAGCCAGATTAATTTTGATCACTTGGGATGTGCTACTCCTCAGTTTAAAACCTGATAGTGGATACCCTCAACCTGGTGGATAATGTCTCAGCCTGGCACTCAAGGTGCTTTACTATCTAGCACCAACTTGTATTAGTAGCTTCTATTTCCGAAGAAGCTGTTTTTGAAATTCTTCCATGAATACAGCCTATCACACCTTCCAGATATGTTCTCATATGATTTATCACACTGGGAATAAACTTCCCAATCTACTTTTTCTCATTCTGTAAGTCACACCCAGTAAATCCTTTCTTGAGACAGTAATAGCTCTCTTAAATTTTTAACATTCTTATCACTCCAAGGGAATATATTTCCTGAGGCCAGGAATAATATCTTATCTATTTTTTTAACAGTATTTGCCTGAGGTGTAATTTACCTACAATAGAATGTGAAATGCACCTTAATAATTTTTTACTTATAATCACCTTCTGGATCAAGATAAAGAACATTTCTATTAGCTCCAAACTTTTCTCATAGGCCACCACTATTTTGATTTCTACCTCATATAATTTGTCTGTTCTTAAATTTCATGGAAATGCAATGATACAATATGTACTTTTTGGTATCTGCCTTGTTTTGCTTAATATAAGGCACAGTTGGGCCTCACTGAGCACACATACCTCTCTCATCTGATCTCCCACATAGCGCTACTGTTTACTCATTACTGTTGTGGTTTTTCCCATAGTTGTCAAGATTTCATTAGATTTTCCAGGATAAAGGAAACTTAAGACAAATCCCTTGGATTACCTTGGAGTTTGTAAAAAAGAAAAAAAATTGAAGATGTTTGCATTATTTCTAATTGTTTCAGTGCCCTAGAGCAGCTCCCTCACTTTGTAGTTAAAGAGAACTATAAAGTTACAGAATCACTTAAAGTGATAATTGCAATAAATGATGTATTACCTTTTGCCCCTTTAACATGCACTGTATTTTATTTTAAATAGCGTGTCATCATTAATTTCTTTATATTTTTTTCTGGTCAATAAAACCAACTTTATCTTAAGCCCATCTACAGTATTTATTCCTGAGGTGTACCGTTATATCTCTCTCTGCATTTATAGCAAATCCATACAATGTGCAACAACTGGTTCCCCCAGTACCTGGGTAAACCTTCATTTCTCTGAAATGACAAATGTCTTTTGCCTCCCAAAGCACCTTATACTTTTTTCTTTTTTTTCTTTTAGTAGCAGACTTAAAAATGGAGAACTTCTAGAAAGCCCAGCAGAGTATGAGAAGACTCTGAAGGAGGAGGGAATAAAGGACAACTTTCAAGTGGTTATTTAGTTTTTGAAAGGAGACGATTCCACAGACTCCTTGAATGCTCAAAATGACTTTGTCAGTTCTTCCTTCGTACACACCTACCAAAAGCATAAGAGCTGTATTAAAAGGAGGTTAAATATAAGAATATATTCCTGTGTGTGGACACAGGGAAAACTTAGAATAAAGAAAAGGGTAATTGAATTTGCTTTTCTCCTGTAATTTCTGTTATTGTGAATTTATTTACTACTTGGACATTTATTAGACATTGTCTTGCTATAACTTGAGGAAAAATAAGATATGCTAATATTTATATTTATATTTAATTTATTTGTAAGTGGAAAACAGAGGTATTAGAAAGGCCCAAAGTATTAGAATGTACATTACTTTATGAACTACCACATCTAATATAAATTGACTTCTTGGTAATTCTTGACCTGAGACAAGCCTTCTCCATTCCAGCTGCTGTGTTATTTGGGCAGGTGAAGGTAATGTATTTTTATGGCTGGGAACTACCATGGCTGGTAGTTTTTTTTGTTTTTTTTTCTATGACTGGTAATTCCTTGAGGTTACTGTAATTAAAAAGCATGTAAAAGTGAGTAAGGAGACAGGAAAGCCGGGGCCTCTGGAAAACAGGGGCAGACTGTGTGGAGATTGTGGAGGTCAGGGAAGATTCTATGATCCTGGAGTAGTGTTCCTAGTGGAAGGAGGAATCTCAGGCCAGGAAATGGAAAGAGAAGCCTGCAGCCATGATGGGGATGTCTGAAGAAGACAAGGGAATCTTCTTGGTGACATAGTATGGAAGAGGGGACTTTAGTCAGACATTGCTGCTGTTGTCCTTAAAACCATTTTATTATTCTGGGCATCAAGGTCATACATGCTGTTATAGAAAGCACAGAAGGTAAATTTGCTAAGAGTAGATCTCAAGTGTTCTTAACACACACACACACACACATACATACAAACAAACGGTAACTGATATGTTAATTATCTTGATTGTGGTAATCATTTCACAGTGTACACGTATAACAAAATATCATGTGCATCTTCAATCTATATAATATTTATTTTTTAATCACTCTCAATAAAGGTGGGGGACAAAAAGAAAACACAGAGGCAATAATATAAAAAAAATTCTTAGGAACACTTAAGAATGTGTAAGAGAAAACACCTTTGTTCCAAAGAAACCAGCCATATAATTAATAGCACAGCACATACCCACCGTTCCATGTGTTCTGCCCGTTGGACATGAGACCAAATAAATATACATCAGACTCTGTCTAGTCCCCGTGCTATTGAGGCAAATGAGGCAGCCATTCATTCATTACAGCAAATGGCCATTCCAGACAAGAGGACTGACAGAGAAGCTTCAGGATCTCATTTTGGGTCTTGCAAGGCTTCATTCAAGTTGCCTTAGTGTCGTCTTTCTGGAGGCATTCACCAAAGTTTATAAAAAGAAAAATGAATCAAATATACTCTCTTCTAGATGAAATCGTCCACAGATTTTGAATATGTTCTCTTTCCATTTCTTTCCAACCAAGAGGGTGTCAAGTAGTCTATAAGGCCTTGTAAGAAACTACTTTTCCCTTTTGAAAAAAATACCTTCTCCTCTGATAGAAGAAGTGGCGCTGCAGTTAGGGTTTAATATTGTCTGTGTGGGCTGAAAAATATGAATCTGTTTCACCTTCTAACACATTTATATCCTGAGATTTTGACTTTTGAGGAGAATATGGAAAATCACAGCCAATTAAAAAAATCCTTCATTACCAGAAAAATTATTTTCTATATATCTATATGTAGATAGATACATAGATAGAGAGCTAGATAGAGACATAGATACATAGATATACACAATAGGGGATGTTATTTTGTTAGAAAATGGCATCCTTTTTTAAAATAAAAATGTTATCTGTCTTGAATCTAAATCTTTAAGTGGTTTGTATTTAGGTTTCTACCAATAGATTTCGCTTCACTGGGACTTTTCAATAAATGCTCATTCTTTGTTTCCTGAGAACTTTTATAGCTTGGTTTTCCCGTAATTCCTGTAAAACCAGAAATAAAGCTCTGAAAGTTAGACAGTAAATTAAATCAATAGCCTAAAGCTCTAGTGATGTACTCCAAGGAACACAGTTTTTTTTTCATTGTAAGGCATGCGATTTCTAAAAACAGTTTCCTTGTCTGCATATGTATCTCTGCATGTGACATATGGCACTTGTGAATATATAGGGGTTACCTTATTACCATGGGTTACCAGTGGCAACATGTGCACTCAGCTAGATCCTTCCTGGATTTTAATATTCTGACTGTAAGTCATATACTGGGAGATCAGAAGATAGTGAAAATAGACTGGTCTGGCACAGATTATGATATTTTTAATGGTCATCCTTAGTGGTATATATGATGCAACCAATGGAAAAAATAGCAAGAGGTTAAGAAAGCACCATATATAGCTCAACTGAAAAAGGAAAAAGAACTTAGTGAGCTCAGCTCCTCCCTGTGACTTAGTTTCCATTGGATGTGCCTTTGAGTTCTCTCTATGACAATACAAGTTTCTTGCAGGTTTCTGCAGCTAGGAACATAGCAGATGGTGAAGAGTAAAGGATGTGGGTGGACAAGAATGGGTCTCTTCTCTGTAATGAAAATTTTAATTTAGGGAAAGTACCCTATTAGGTTGATTGTTCCACTTCTTAAAGAGAACGTAACCATTTATTTCCCATTGCCGTCAGTATTTGTGTGGAATACACCCATTGTACCCTCTTGGCCTGGGTAATAGAACCCCTCTGAATGAAGAAAAGGGGACTAATGGAAATATCACTGAAAATTAGAAATTATTTCTGCTGTAATTTGTATGCACATAGCTCTCCATTATTCATGAGCTGCTTCTTTAGTTTTGAATGATCAGTGTCTTTGCTCTTCTTTCTTCTCCCTTCTGTTTCCACCATGTTGGCATTTCACTGCTCATTAATAATTGTGGGAAGAAAAAAGGGCATACATTACTTTGTGATTGCATCAATCAATACATGATTTTCCACTGGTGTAAAAATCCTTGAGGCATTTTTTAAAAGATTGATTCTGATGGCTGAACTTCCAGTGAGAGGTGGGGAGTCAGTTTGTGGTTGTCCTTCCCCACCAGCAGAGAATATGATGGTCATCTGGCTTTCATGAAACATAACAGATAACCCAAATAAGCGTTTCTAGGGATTAGAAGTCATACACCTTTGAAATTTCTGTTTTGAAAAGAGATGTGAGAAATTATTTTAATAGAGCAAAAACAGAACTGAGAGTTTTCAGGTAGGTCTTATGTACAGCTGCAGTATGAGTACCGTGCACACACGCAGGTGGATAAGTGTACTGTAACGGCGGGGTAGAATTAGACAAGCACCACCTGACCAAAATATTTGTTATGAACTGTTCTGTTCTTCCACAATCCAAGAAGCATTCTCAGACAAACACAGCAGCCTCTCATGTGGACAAATAGAGCGGCCAGTAGGTTCAGATCACCAGTCTCACCTTTGTCCATTTGAATGGATGATTTGGGGTGAACTGGCCAGCCTGATTTAAGAACAGTTCCATAAATTCTTTGAGTGCCATGTGCTTCTACCCTCACCTAAGAGCTAGAACCTGTATAAAGGTTAATATGTAGAGATCATAGTGTACATGAGAAATACGAAGATGTATGAAACACCTGGAAGAGTATATTATCAATTCAAGTAAAATACTATAATGCTAAGAAAGCTGAATAAGAAGCCAAGTGCTGAGAGAAAGGTACAGGCGTCATGCGCTAGTGGAATTCAAAGGGAAGGGAGAAGTCCCTGCATACTGGCGTGTTCTGTGAAGGTCTGGAGAGGAAGAGAGAGAATTTGAATTTGGCCTGAAAGGGAGCCTAGTGGGAAGGAGGAGGAAACATTTCAGGGAAGGAGAATGGCAGCACAGTGGCTCAGAGGTGGGAGGGGTGTAGCATTTGGGGCAAAGCAAGATCCCCTAGACTGAGTAGAGAACTCACAGAGGTGACAGGAAAGGAGTAGTAAGAGGGCAGAGGGTCTTGATCATCAGGCTAAGGTCTGGGCTTGCCTAAAAGACAGTGAGTGTCTTCAAAAGAGCTCACAACTGATTTTGGAGTGTTTTTTTTTTTTTCTCTCTTTCGAAATCAGCAAAGATATCCTTTAGGTAAGAGAATATGGCAGTGGTTTATGAGAAATGGATCAGTTGACTGGCTGTGACTGTTCCCTGTAGAAGAGTTTAACACAGAGCCACAGAGGCTCATCTATGGTCCATCAGGTCCTAGGAGGCAGAGGCAGGAGTCACACTTGGTCTGTTACTTCCAGAGCTGAAACATAACCACAGCATTGTACCACAAAGGTGTGGCAGCTTTAGAAGGCAGATTGGAAGGCACTCTCCAGTGGGGATTACATTCTAGGACACATTACATTTCATCTTCTTCATTGTTATTAATAACTCTGATGACTGTCTTGCTACCTTCCTTGTGGACTTTATAGTTTTCAGTGTGATTTCAAGTACATTCCATCTCTCGATCCTCACAACAGCTCTGTGAAGTAGGCAAGAATTTTAAATTATAAAGTTATTTCTGGGCTCCCAATGATCTGTGCAATTAGTCCTGGTTAGAGATGCAGTACTCTCATTTGTATTGTCATAAAAATGATAATGAACAGTTTGCCCTTCTTTTTTTTCCAAAATAGTTTAAAATTCAGGACAGGTTGTTGAAATTCTCTCCAAAAGAGTGGGCTTATTTCAGCATCACATTTTTCTCAGACTTAGAACCTTCATTCCACATCAAAATAAAAGCTCGGATGCCACAAAGAATCATTTAGAACAAGGCGCTATGTCTTTAACACTCCTTAATTACAACTGGATAAAGTGACGCACTTGGAAATCCTTGGAGAGTAGGCAGGTGATCTGCTACATGTGTTTATTTATCTAAAACAATTTAGCAATTTACAACCATATCAACTCTGGATAGCCTGTCGTGGGGCATTTTCCAGGGCTCTTTGATTTGGTCTACATCAGATTTTCTTTTTGCATCAACTTATCCTCCAAGCAGTATACTTTTGTTGTTCTTGTTCTTGAGCCAAAAGTTGCCCATACCCATTGAGTAAATGAAAGATAATGCTGTAAAATACACATTTAATATTCTCGTCTGTTGCAGACGATTGGTATGAAACTCAGACCTCCTCTTATTAAACACGGTTAAATATTCTCTTCATTTTGAAGACAAATATGAACAGAAACTCAACCAAACATGTACTGTATTAAAATCATTGATTCACAATATTTAAATTTTCAGCTAGCCTCCAATTAGCAGGCTTTCCAATATT
Organism: Hipposideros armiger; assembly: GCF_001890085.2. Taxonomy (NCBI): domain Eukaryota; kingdom Metazoa; phylum Chordata; class Mammalia; order Chiroptera; family Hipposideridae; genus Hipposideros; species Hipposideros armiger. Next base: position 1,592,845 of record NW_017731402.1, read on the forward strand.
TGAACAGAAGACCATTTTAATGTAATTACAAACACATTTTAGGCATCTAAATTTTTTGCATAATTAGTTCCCTATTAAACTATTTATGTAGCCCTTTTTCCATCAGAAACAGAGAAAGCAGAACAATTTTATTCCTTACTGTTACAATAATTAACTATGCAAGTAGAACAGCATATTAATAGAGTATAATTTGTTTACATTTAAAAGAAAATTGTGTTAGATTAGCATAGCAAAAGACTATTTCCATATCCAGGCAGTAATATGCAGGCCTAATAGCAATTTACAGTGTAGTTAAAGAATATTATTAATAAAGTAATACAGTGTAATTCTGTTTGCCCCACCATATTTCACAATGTCCTTAATTACAGCTAATTCCATCGAGACTAATTTGGGTGTTATTAAGCAGTAGACACAAGAATCTTAAATACCTTTGCTAATAATGAATTTAGAAGTTACCATAGAATTTGTTCTTATAAAATATAGGTACAAGGTAAGTATTTTCTCCCCAGGGTGAAATCTATAAACATACACCTATGTAATTTGATATCCCAAAACAAACTTTCCTGGATCCTATGTTTTATTAACCGCTCAATGAGAGGTTCATTATAAATAAATATAGTAAAGGTGAGATGGGAAACAGGATGGCAAATAGGTAACAATTTAGATTGGTAGTCTAGAATTCTCTTAGGTGAAAATTTTCATTTAGGTGTGGGTTGGTTTTTTTCAACTGAAACAACGATGGAAGTGGCTATGCTATGTGGTATGTTCATGCTTCACCCTTGAGAAAAATTAATAATAATAACTCTTATTAAATAGACACATTTCACCAGTCAGGTGCTGGATATTACGCATACATTATCATCAGTCCTCAAGGTAACCCAGCAAGGTAGGTAATATTTTACCCACTTACCAGATGAGTAAACTGAGTTCTCAGTGACTTTAAGCGATTCACTAGAGGCCATACAATTAGGAAAGAGTCAGTGATGATTCTAACCAAGACCTAATGTATCTTCAAAGCTCAGACTACAGATATCATACTGTTTCCTTTTGAGGACTGTTTCCTTTTAATCTAGTAAAAAATGGGTTGAATTAAAATTCCCTGGGCTTCATTGCCCTTTTGCTAGCACTGTGGTGTATTCTTCCTGTTTTGAATTAAGTATAGATGTGGACCTCAATGGCAACAAGTCTTTCTATGACAACTGTAAGAATCAATACACACAAAAGTATGATAATGTTCAGATTCCTCCTTTAATATGTTGGTTTATTAATACTTTTTTTTTAAAGAAAAAGTGGGTAAATTCGCTCTGGCTAGAATTCCAAGTAATATGAATTCCAGTCCTGCTTTTGCCTCGTTTTGGCTGAGTCAAGAATCAGAATTGGTCTTTGAAAAGTGGAGAGCTGAAACTGATCATATTTGAAAATTCTTTCATCCTTAAAAGGCACAAAGCAATAAATGCTTAATTTTCAGGTTGCTGGTGGACATGCTTGAGATTTAACTCTTTGCTCAGACTTTGCTCGTCTGCTCTATCACCTGATAGTCCAGTACATTCTATAAACTAGAATGGTGCTACCTCGTTATGCATCTGTTAAGGTGATATTCAGATTGGTTTGTATTTTTTTATGGATACAACTAAAGGACAAGGGAATTATATGCAGATTAGATGGCAAGAAGCTGCTCTCAGATGAAGTCATGGGACCTGAAGCCAGGAGACCAAGGCCCTGGCTCTGCCACTTACTAACTGTATGGAGTCAGGCAAGTCACAACCTGTCAGGGTTGTGCCATTCAATGGGATATTCTCTGAAAATGGAAATGCCCCATATCTACGCTACCCAATATGGCAGCCACTACCCACACATGGCTGCTGAGCACTTGAAATGTTCCTAACACAACCAAGAAACAGAATTTTCAATTTCACTTAATTGTAATTCATTTAAAGTTAAATAGCCACATGTGGCTAATAGCTAACTTTGAAGAGTGCAGTCTTAGAGAATCGACTACCACGCTCATAAAAGAATGATAAAAACAACCTTTGTAAATATTTCAGAGGACAGCTGTGGACTTAAATATACATCATATATATATGATGCTATTTGTAAACATGAAGGTATCCCTTCAGTATAAGTCATTAATTATAATAATAATGATAACAATAAGGGACATAACCCACAAAGTAGAAAATCCCAAGTTACCAAGCTTGGACTTTATCATCGTCTTGACTTTTCTCTTTTCCATAGTTGTGTTCTGTGATTCCACACTTCCTAGGGGCAGATGGCAGTCATTGCGAGCTTAATTATGTATACTATGGGGGAACCAAAGTAGATAAAGAGGCAGGGAGTCTAGAGAATTCGATTCTAATTGTAACTCTGCCATTGACTAATTGCGTAATCTTGGCTTCCACTAAACTTTGGGAGCCAATTTTCTATAAGCTTTGACCAACAAAGTTCTCTTAATAGATTACAGGCTCATAGAAAGTGAGAAAGGAGACCTCAGAGGTGATCTTGACTAGTCTTTTTCTTTTTCTAGATGAGAGCTCTGAAGCCTAGAGCTGGTAAATGACTTGCCCAAGGTCACTAGACTAGTTGGTGATAAAGCCGGGCGGAAGGCATACCGTATTTGCCGGCGTATAAGACGATTTTTTGGCCCTGAAAAATATGCCTCCAAGTGGGGGGTCGTCTTATACGCCAGGTACACTTCAG
>NW_017731402.1:1595586-1815035 GCF_001890085.2 Hipposideros armiger
CGTGCCATAGTGGCCTCCCGATGCCCGCCCACTTCATTCCACATACCGTTCAGGCATCAGCAGCGCTGCTGGGTGTATGCTCGGCTGTTACGCGATTTTGCTGTTATGCGATTTTACCACACTCGCAAAATCGCACACAGCTGACCATATAACAAACTCTGTATTTTGAGTGGAAATGTTAGGGGGTCGTCTTATACGCCGAGTCGTCTTATACGCCGGCAAATACGGTAGGTCTTTATCCTGTTTCCACTGTACTCCATGCTGCCACTGTATGATAACTCAAGGGTGAGGGAGTCACTGTTTAACGCCCTTGAATATAGATAGCAAATCAGTGACCACGTATCCCCACAGGACTTAATCACAATTCTGTAAGAGCTATATGAGCCCTACAGTAATTAGCTTAGCATCATGAGGTAGGTCCATTCATGGAGCACACATTCCATTAACTAGCTGTGCAACTCAGCTTCCATGTTTATAAAAGACTGGGGTTGGATGAGTCAATCTCCAAGGTCCTATCCCGCTCTGACAGTCTGTAATTCTAAAACTCATGCACTGAATTTTTAAAAATCGTAAATGAATTCCCATTTTTTTAATGAGAACAGTTCCTACAAATATTTGAAGAGCAATGATACATATATGTGTGAGTCATATTATTCTCACTGCAGATGCTATTTGCTGTACACATGGATCTGCAGGATCTTTGTGGTTACTCTATAGTTTAGTTGCAGAAGGGCCTGGAATTTCCACTATTGCTGGTCTAGGATGGCCTTGTTTCTTGGGACTAAGATGGAATCAGCCAACATTTAATTTTTTTGGATTACCTGGCACATTTATGTATTTTTTTCTAAGCAGGTTGTTAGGGCTTCCTGTCATTATTTTATGTTTTTAATTAAAATTTTTTACACAATATTCAGAGTTACAAAGGGCATGCAGTGAAAAGAATTGTCTCCGGGCACTGCTGTTAATAATAGGGTCGACAACCATAGGATTTGTCCGGAACTGAGGGGGCAGGGGACATTCAGTGCTAAAACTAAGGAAGTCCTGAACAAACAAGAACAAATCCGTCCCCTTAGGTTTCTTCATGCATCTAGCTTCTTACACCCTGGCACCAACTTTCATAATTGCCAATGACACGGAATTCCAGTGGGCATGAAGCCATATGTTTTTAACATTTTTTTCCAGATGACATCTTGAAGTAAATAAAACTCACCACTCAACAGATGAACATCTCAAAGCCTTTGAATATTTCTTATTCTGTAGGTTTTGGAGGAGAAAGGATGGGGTTGAAAACCAGACCAACTTATGCAAGGGAAATGGTGTGAAAATGGCAACCTCTGTTGTACAGCCAGGGACCTCTAAAACACTGGGAACCCAGAATCCGTTAACAAGCAGAATTATTGCTTATTGATGAAACCAACCTTCTGAGAAAAAGTCATTTGAGTCATTTAATATTCATTTGTGAAAAGACTGGAGAATAAACTAAAATTGACTTCTGGTTCCAGTCAAGGTTGGAATGAAATATGGATCTGAGCTGACAGTGAAAAACACGATGACCTAATAGCTCCTTTTCACTTTCAGTTTCTATGAGTTTATGATTGGGAATAATGGTAAAGCTTTCCATTTCAGAAAGGTGAGCTGCTCATTCTGGAATGTGAATGATGTATATTCATTAAGATTTTTTCTTCAAATGAGTTTTCAATCTACTTTTCTTGAATGCATATTTTATGAATGGATGAGCTGTTGTAGAACGTAATGCATTTAAAAATCTACCTTTGTTTTTGTTAAAGCTACATAAAATTTTATTTTTCCTTCTTACTGAATTTTATATTTCCATCTTATGCAAATCAGTATATATTTATGGAGTCACTAATATGTCTAAGGCACTATTCAGAGTGCCCAAAGAATACCAAAAAAAAAAAAAAAGAGAGATTTTTTTGCCTTCAAGGAGCTTAAACTTAGGTGCAATGAGTTCAATACCCAAATAGCTATAAGAGCAAGTGCCATAAAATAATTGCCATAAACAAAGTTTAGTAAAGAAGGGATATGACATTGAACTGATAAATTGGAAGAATTGTATAAGATGGAAAGAATGTTTGAATTGGGTCTTAATAATGAGTAAAAGTCAGCAATTGTAAGCATGAAACATTAGGTTCAGGGGACTGTGATAAATATTGTTGGACTGGAGTGTCTAGTGTATAGGGAGGCTCCCAGATCAGTTGGAGCTGTAGTGTACAAACCCATGAAAGCACCAATAGAGAGTGGACCATGGAATGGGAGTCGCTGCAGATTTCAGAGCAGGAACATGATGTACCCGGATATGCATTATAGGGTCACTCTGGCCCTGGTTGATAGCATGAGTTGAACTGAACATAGAAAACAGGAGACAAGAATACAAGATGAGAAGTGACAAGAGTCTCAACAAAGGTAGTAAAAATAAAAAAGGAGGGAACACACTTAAGAGGAATGTGGTTAAAAATCATCATGACTTGGGACTGGCCAAGTGGCGCGATGGTTAAGAACTGGCTTGGGACGCCAGAGAGCCCTGGTTCGGATCCCACATGAGGGCCAGTGACACTGCCCTCCACAGCTAAGATGCTGAACAACAGCTCAACCTGGAACTGGGCTGCTGTGAGTCGCCTGCGACAGCGAAGGATGCAGCCCCTGTGGCAGTGGGTTGCCATGGGCTACCATGTGTAGACAGCAGCCAGTGTGAGCGGCCAGCAGCCACTGTGAGCAGCCATCCAGAAGCCAGCAACTTATCTGCTAGCCCGGGAAGAGCGCAATGATGGTGCCAACTTGGGCCAGTGAAGCAACGTCCTCCACAACTAGGCTTAAGAACAAAATGACAGCAACTTGTCTGTTCCCCTTCCCCCAATTCCCCAGCACTGTTCCCATTCCAATTCCCCAATAAAAAAAACAAAACAAAATCATCATGACTTGGTGAGTATGAGTAACAAGAAGTCAAAGGTGACTCTGAGGTTGAGTGACTTGGTGCCAGAAAGCAGAGGTGGTTGGAGGAGAGAGACGGAGTTGAATCCCCTTCAAAATAACTTCCATTTGTGTCACTTGATGTTGATATTTTCCTCCACAATTTTCTATCTATTGTTAATTCATCACTAATTTAAAAAAAGTTTTATTTTTTTTTAACTCTTAATAAGTAGCTTCTCAGCCCCTTGAAGATAAGGTTTTATTGTGACTCATTCTCTTAGTACTTTGCTATATTGACACTCGGTAATACACAGCAAAGCAGAGTCAACGTTTGCATTGTACTAGATTGTACTAATTTGTGGGCTTATGCTATTTCAATTTTTCCTCCATGCAAAATATCGACTAGTTCCTCAGAATTTCAGTGGGGGAGCCAGGGGAGTGACAGCAATCACACATTTTCATATTACAAAATTTTCAGTGTACTCCCAACGTTGCTTCAACAGAAAGCATGGTTATGTGATGGTGCTTTGGCTTGGGTTAACATCAGCCTCATTGATACTGAGTTAGCTACTGATGTTCCCAGCCCTGCCAAATCAAACCCTCAAGTTCAAGTCAAACTGTGGCAGTTTTCCAAGACTCTTGGGAGAACAAATAATTGTATTTCTCTCCTTCCCTTAGACTGATAAAAATATTCCATGAGTCTGATAGCAAAAGTGCTGTCCCAAATAAAAGAAGGGCTAGTCCCTGACTGCAGCTATTAAGCTGAAATCTTATCAATCACAAGGGTGGCAGGAGACCCACCAGCTCTTACCCTGAGTTAATCAAATTAGGTGTTTGTCGTTCTTTCCCTAGCTAGCAGGAAATTAAGTTTCACTGAAGCATTTGGGTCACACCCTTAATATCTGAGAATGATCTCCCTGTAAGATACCTTTACAGTATTCATTTGCTTTGGGGCATTACCTTTAGATTGCTTTTTTTTTTTTTAAGGAATGAACGTGTGTTTAAGGCAGCTTTAATATTTTACAGAGCTGTTCCACTCTCAGAATCAGCATCATCATGGTCATGTGGTAACCCTGCTACATCTTCCCTAATGTCACAGGAGAATCTGAAAAAAAATTGTATGAACGCTTTCTCAAAAACAATCAGTTGCATTTTTTCAAGTGGGTATTGTTTGAACCATAGAGTAGCATCCAGCTCTGACGGGCGTTAAGTAGTGGTGGCAGCCTAATCTTAAATAGAAACACCAAGATTAATCTGCCTCCAAAATGATTGCTCTGTACAAATGTGGTTTTCTCATTCGCTTTTTCTTTCCTTTTCACCAATTACTTCCCAGCTGTTACTCAGATCTGGCATGATGCTTGCCTGTGTTTCTTTTTACCCTGTTGAGGATCTGGGACTCACATCTTTCAGTGGCATATTCTTAAAACAAGTTAAGACACTGTTGGTATGTTCTCTGACACTCAACCCATTAAGAAAAGCATTCTACAATTCCTGTGTGGTACAAACTTGCAATGTTTCATTCTGAAGTTCTCTCCCTACTTAGATAAATTACTTTGGAAAGGTTTGATTTTGGTCAAAATCTCAGATTGATTGAAGAACTAGCAAATCACTTGACTGGCTCTTCCTGAGTTTATATTCTCCATCTCACACCTGAACTCCACATGGCTTTCAGGGCCATTTGATAAAAATGGGAAAATCCCCCTTTGCTTCCCACCCCCCCAAAAAAAAGAATAAAACCTACCAGAGAAGAAATGACTCGCTCTCTTACCATTCTTCCATTTGCCTCCCCTTTTGTTGATTCTATAAGAAAGAACCTTCAGGAGAGTTTAGCTTTCACTTTGGAATTAAACTTCAGACCATGATGAGATTATCTCTGTGTTGTATTAGTGCTCATGTCTGAGGCTTTTCACGTTATGAATCACCCTAATTTGACAATGGTGATCAATTCTAAAAACATTTATATTGACGACTATCCCGTTTGTTTCCCATGTTCTTGGCTTCCTGAAAACGCTGCCATCGTTATAATGGACGATCCACATGAACGCAAGCAGTTTCTAGGCCTATGGAACCCTGCCTCCCTCGGAGTTGTTTTTTATTTACTTTTTTACACTTTGCACTTTGCAGGTCAGTCCAAAGTTGCCTAGTCAAATGTAATCTTTGTGCTTACAAATAAATTCAAACAGCCTGCTACTGTTCGTCACAATTTTCATTCGGGCCCTTAGAATCTTGCTTTCTTTTTTGTAAAAGTCACATTTTACATTCATAAACCGTTGCATGTTGCTCATTTAACCCTGTTCCCACGCTCCACTCCAAATGCATTACGGAGTGACCCCGCATGTCAGCACTATAGCATTGTACAGTAAATAGAGTGTTTTGCTTCATAAATCAAGCATAGAACTTATAGCCAACTTCAGCATAAAAAAGTCACCGAAATAATATGGCCCAGCTGCAGGAGATAGACATTGTATTCAAAAGCTAGCCTTAAATTACTGACATTTAAATCCAGATTTGACAAAGCTAAGACTATTTTGGGAGGATTCTGAGTAATCCTCATGTAATTCCAAATTTCTCTTTTGTTGTTTTGAAGGAGATTTGTTTTTTAAAGGAGAGAGGGTTTGATTTTGTCCTCTCCACTCTATCTTTGATAGAATCAGAAAGGCACACTTGGGTGGCCAGTTCACCTGATTATGCAACCCACTTTGCAAATCATCTATTTTTCTATTGGGAACCTGCTTTCTGGGGGCAGAGCTCTCTTACCACGTCCATCAGCAGTAAAATGCAAAGGTGATTTGGAAAACTCAGGTTTGGATTTCTTTCCCATCTAAGTCCAATTGAATGCTAACGTCTCATTGAGGGTGTCCAAAGATAGAAATTAATTTTATTTCAAGCAGCAATTTGTATTTTTATGTTGGAAAAAGAAAAAAAATAAAGCCCACAATCCCCAAAATTGGCCAGACTTCCAGCTTTGACTGTTCTCTGTTCATCTCTCTTTATAGGTAGCAATTTTAGCATTCAAAATTTAAAAATACACCAGAAGAACATACATTGACAATGCTCTGTCCTAAAGCTTTGCAAAATCACGTACAATGGGAACACCATGTTAATGGAGAATTGTAAACATACCATCAAGTTTAGGCCATAACCTCTCTATCCAACACAATTTGCTGAAATAAATTAAAATCATTTTATTTTCCCATTAAATTTCACTCTGCCCTCTTAAAAAAAATCTGTTTTTTTTAAAGCACAAAACTAAATGCTTATAACAAATGTAATTACAACAGTATAAGAATTAATGAGAGATGGGAAAAGCTAATGTCTGTATTTTATCTCTCAAGCAAAGGGATTAAAACCCATTATCATTTTGTTAAAAGCATTTATCTGGTAACTGTAAAATGAGTTAGACAAGATTTTTATTTTTTATTTTTTTATTTTAATGCCCTTACTACAGGTAATTTCTTTGTTCACCCAAGACAGAAGAGTCCAACTGAATTATGTTCTGGCATAAATTGCCTTCTGGAATCCGACTCCTTCTTTTGGGAAGTAGCAGTATCTTCAAATTAACCTCAGTTAACACGAATGGACTAAAAAAAAAATGTTCAAAAATTTATGTAGTTCAAAAATTGTCAGATTTGTTGAAATGAATAATGTGTTTGGATTTTTGGAAGACCTTTACAAATTTTGAACCTCCTGCAGTTCCATTTGGTGTAAAGAATTATACTATAAACAAGGGGTTCCATCTGTACTTTTGAAATAACTATTCAGCTTTCCATTTCAGTGCTCAGACAAATTGACACGACAAACTGAAAAGCAGAAGTTAGTGTTCAAAGAAGTTCAAGAGCAAACATTTAGTCAGTTCTTTTGCTCGGGCTGAGAGAGATTCAGTGCCTAAGAGCCCAGGGTTCTGAATGTAGGTTTCAGGTCGGTGCTGAAGACTCTCTGAACTGTCTGTCCGATTGCCTCAGGGTCGCATGCAAAATATGAATCTACGCATAGGATATCCTCATTCTTTCTGGATATTTTGTACACATTTTGCAGCACTTACATTAAAATTTCATTTATTAACCTCTGCATTTTTCTGGGCCTTTTCACTGATGGTTTAGGCCACTGTATGGTCTCTCTATTTGGCAAAGGGGATAAGAAATCATATTGCTAGGAAGAGGGATAAAATGGTAATGGCTGTTGGAAAGTTCTTTGATAAGGCTCAGCAAGACAAGTTACAGAATGCTGTTTTCATCATATTACTTTTCAGTTCAGCTCGACAGCTAATTACAGATCGCCACCACACAAGGTGTTATGACAGGGGCTCTGTGATCTGCTTGCAGCAAGAGCTATCATGTTTAAGCCCAAATTTAAGGTAAATATAAATGGGGGATAGGGAGGTTTTAATAAATCAAGATCCACCCCAAACACCCAGCACACGTCCTTCTTGGGATCGCAAATGCTTTTCCCCCCAGTACTTTCTATCTGGGGCCTGTTGCTGAAGGATTCAAGTATTCATGGCCCGGGCCCTATTGTTCTCCTTATGCTGGAGGGTCATGCAGACCCAGCCAGAAGTGCATTCTCACTGTGTCTGCAGGACACTTTGCACACCCCACACTAGCCCACTATCACTCCAGTGGCCTTTTCAGTAATGCACTTGCTTCTCCTTTGCCATTCTTTCCCTACTATTCCTCCTTTTTGGCCAAATGTAGAACTTCCATTCTTGGTGCAACCTGGGCCTGCAGTGCTGCAGTGGGGCTGTGCTGTCCTCTGACCTCCCTCAGCACGTGTGGTCCTTACCATTCATTGGGAATACATCACGCATAGCCTGGCATCGTTAGCCATCTTGTAACCTGTATATTTTTCTCTCCAATGACATCATGCAGTCTCTGAGAAATTATGATGCCTCTTTGTACCCTCTGGCCTTAGTACCTTGTTGACTTCTAGTGACAGCTGGATGATTTAGTGATGAAGATTGTATGGAAGTCTGTGAAGGTATGAATTGACATGATGTACTCCCATGGCAGTTAATCTATGCAGATTTGTGTTGGATCAAAATTGTCAGGCTTAGAAAAGACCGAGTGATGCAGCATTATTTTTCAGAGGAAAAGACAACTGAATTTAAACCTCTCTGAAGTGTGGAATGCAATAGAAAGCAACTGAAATTTTGCTAAATGTTATTTATTACAGAAATACCATTACATTTCTCAAGTCCTTCCTTTCGTAGGGGAACATTATAGTATGACCACAGAAAATGCTTTTCAGAACAACTGGAAAGTCATCATTTTAGTAATCTTTTAACAGTTGGACTATCTTTACATAATGTCTTAAAACAGATAGCAAAAACACTCAGGATGAGGGTAAAGGGAGGTAATTAGCAGTCATTGAATCCACACTTTTTGGTATTTAGTTCTCCATGACAGCTTCACAGAGTGGATGGAATTATCTTCATTGTTTGCATGAGAAACCAGAAATTCAGAGATGTTCATTGAATTGTCCAAGATAACACAGATGTAATTCAAGCTGCTCTGTTTTCTATGTCTCTTGTCCTATTCCACAACTATTTCAGTAAGAAACATTAGCTCTTCTGATAACAGGTCAACATCTTACTAAAACTCCTCATTTAGTTCCAATCAGAACATTGCCAGCACTTTTTTTTTTTTTCATATGTGGTGCTGTGCCATTTCTACAGACTTGGGAGGTTGGAATGATTCTGTTTGTGAATCTGGTTTTATTCATTTGGTAGGATGAGCCCTTAATGCAAGAGCCCTTACTGCCATCTCCAGTAATGTTTGTTCTCTGATGAGTTTGCTGCGGCTCCCTTCTGAGGAAGCTGAGATGGTTCCTGGTTCTATTTATGGAACCCTGCAGTCTAAAGGTGTGGGACATCAAGACAACCATTCTAGAGAGGGTTAGCATGATCACGAATAAAGAATTTGCATGTAGAACTTCATCAGGTAAAGGTAGAACACAGATACAATGTTGTGGATACTTTATGGTGGACCTATCAGTCGTTATCCATCAGATCTCTTATGGATAGCTGTGTTTCTCTGGATTGGCTGGTACCCTTAATAGAAGTTACCATGTGGATATGTTTCCCTGCTATAATTCTGGCCTTGGTGCTTTCCTTTACATGTATTTACCCCTTGTCCCCGTCATTCCTTCCGTCTGCTCGTCCATCAGTTCATAAGACACACATGAATTACCTATATATTATGTTCCTGGCACTGCTGTAGGGCTATGAGAAATTAAAAGATGACCCAGAAGTGTCCTGTCTCAAAGGACCTTCACTGAAGAGAGGCAATTATCTTGTCCTAGAAGGAGAAGACCCCAAGTACGGCCCTTTAGAGACTGTCCCTCTACTCAATGGACTAACTTAGATGAACAGGGCAGAGACAAGGGGCAGATTCATTCTCTGCTTGGTCCTTCTTAACTCATTGTACCTTGTCCTTACTTCCATAGGCATTAGCATTCTTTTTCTGTTTTTGCCTCTTTTCCCTTCATCCTGCTTCATCTATGGGTATTAGAGAAACAGTCATCTTTCATTATTCTTAGGTGAAGGTGTATGTTCATCTATATGTACAATGCATAATGTAAGATATATCTTTGTTCAAAGTAGGATGCACCTAGATTTACAGAAATGAGTAAATATGATACATTAAAATATTTTCTTTGCAGTATCTTGTAAATCACAATGATCTCAAATATTCAGTGGAGATATCAATAAATCTGATAGAGCAGTTTGAATGTGGGAATCTCTTTTCTAGGAAATCAAATTAAATGTTACAATTGTTAATAGATAAAATGTACTGAGCACTTCATGCTAGCTTTTGTGCTGAAAGCACAAGCACCATCATTTTTTATTTAATCCTCTCAACAAGCCTAGGAGTTAGGTGTCATTATCATTCACATGTTTCAAATGGGGGAAATTCCTACTTGGACTCAAATCTAAGCAATGTGGCCCCAGAGTTTCTTTCTTCGCCATCCTGTATCTTTGGTCTGTGGTTGTCTAACAACAACAAAACCCAAAAAACAACAGAAAAACTTTTCTCTCATTTCCTGCTGTCCACCCACAGGGGCAATGTTAAGACTTAGGTTCATTAAGAAATAAATCCAATAACCGCATTTATGATCCAAAGAATGGTCATGCTTGGAAGCACAGGATGCTTTCATTTTGACCAAATGATAATAGGACAAGTCTTCTGTAGGCAATGGAAGACCTTGTTTCTTTTTTTTTTTTTTAAAGATTTTTTTATTGGGGAATTGGGGGAAGGGGAACAGTTGCTGTCCTTTTGTTCTTCAGTCTAGTTGTGGAGGACGTTGCTTCACTCGCCCAAGTTGGCACCATCATTGTGCTCTTCCCGGGCGAGGCAGATCAGTCGCCGGCTTCTGGACAGCAGTTCACTGCGGCTGCTGGCTGCTCATGCTGGCTGCCGGCTACACATGGTAGCCCAGTTCTAGGTCGAGCTGTTGTTCAGCATCTTAGCTGTAGAGGGCAGTGTCACTGGCCCTCATATGTGGGATCCGAACCGGGGCCCTCTGGCATCCTAAACCAGCTCTTAACCATGTGCCACCCGGCTGGCCCAAGACCTTGTTTCTGATGGAGGCTTGACAACCATCACCAAGCTTGGTGACCACCATCCCTGGGTTAGTGGACCAGATGGTTGCTTTTGCTTCTCTGTGTTACTACGTGCGGCTCTTTATTCTTCATATTTTTCAGCTCGCTCTTTTGAAGAGTTGTGACTTCATATACACAGGCTCTTCATTGTCACGGATTCTCCCTATCTTCTACTATGACTCTAAGCTCCTGTAGACAGAAGTGGCCGCTTGTGAAATCTGCAACAGCACCGCATTGGATATTTGGATTTAATGTATCTCAGTATTGCTGTTAGCTTCTATTTTATCCCTCAATTCCTCTCAGAAGCACATCTCCCCTCTCAAATGAAGAAAGAATTTTGGTGCTAAGCAACAACAATTAATAGATCTACATCAAGAGTTAGAGAGCAAATCCAGAAAGTAAGAAGAAGCGAGAGTGATCAGGAAAGTGCCAGGAAGGGAGACCGAGCCCAAGCCAACAGGTAGCCCCCGTGAGGCTGGACAGAAGCCGGGGTGGAGCGTGCACGTGGGGGCAAGGTGAGTGTCACCCTAGAAACGGACACATGGGACAGGTGTTCATGCTTTCATTTAAAAACATTTAGTTACCACACCTTATACGTCAGGGGAAAATAAGACACCACCCTGTAGGCTGGAAGGGAGAGAGATATCTAAACAAATAATATCAACAGGAGAAAGAGCATATGGATTACTCTGAGAACACAAGAATGATGGACTTACGGAGTAGGTCAGGAAAGCCTTCGGCGTGGAGGGGTCTGAGGTACTGCCCGGATATGGCCGGAGGACATTCTGGGGAGAACAGGGAAACGGGAAGCAGGCATGGCACAGAGATTTGTCAGCAGGGACCTGCGGGGTTGGTTTCAGCTCAAGAATAAGGCGCTGTTGTGGTGTGGAGTCACATTTGGGAGGGAGGCATTCATGGGCAGAACTGTTGGCGAAGGACCTTGTTTAGCTGTTAGCAGAGCTGAGGTGTAGCCCTAGAGCTCCACACATCAGCACAGAGGGCAAGAGGGCGGGGCGAAAAGGAGGACACTGCCCAAGTCACCCAGGGACTCTTTAGTCGTGTCAAAGCATGTTGCTGTTTTATTCAGTAATTTCAATTTTGAATTTCAATACCAACCAACATTTATGGAGCGTTTACTGTGTGTCCCTGTGTTCAGCTCTTCACGTGCAGAAAGATTGTGCGTTTATACCAACCAAATGCTTTAGAAGCTGGAAAGGATTCAAAAGAGGCATTACTTTTTAAACTCAAGGACCTGAAAATCTATATGGGAAGATAAGAAATCATGTAAAAATGAACTAGATGATGCTATAACTAAGTATAGGGTTAATTGTTGGTACAGCCTGAAAATAACAAGGTGGATAAGGGGTATCCTGCCTCTTCTGGAAGAAGCTTTTGCAACTTAACAGTCTTTCTCTTCTCTGGACTGTTCTATGGGGCCTGAAGTAAAAAGACTTGCTTAATGAACACACTGCAGTCACATGGAGCTACATACTATTAGATCTCAAGGTATCGTGTTTACTCATCTCTCCTCTATAAGCCAAGGGTTTCAAGGATGGAGGAAGTCTAGAAAAACTGATATGACGTAGTTAGCAGTGAAACCTTGGGCCCACTCTGAACCTTTTGGGGTAGCCAGTAAATTGAAGGCAGAGGCAAGAAAACAGAAACACTTCTGCTCACCCATGGAAAGAATCAAGCTGCCACAGTTTGCAACAAGGTGCAAGTAACAGATGAGCCTTTCTGAGGACCCTGCGCACGCTGCACATCACGGCAGTCTGACCTCGGTCGCAGAGCCTCTGCCTCACAGCTGGGCTGGAGGAATTAGCTTGCACACCAGAATATTAATGTCAGCATCTTTTATCACATGGGCTGGGGATTTGCAACCATTTGAAAAAAACCACCATCTCTGCTCATGATTATCTGTGATTTAGAGAAAAGCGCAAAGTTTTCATTTAAAAAAAAAAGTCTGACATGGAACACATTGTGACAGTCCCTGTATAAGAAAATGTAAGTTAAAATACGTGGAATGTTTTCCTTTTTTTTAAAGATTTTTATTGGGGAATTGGGGGGATGGGAACAGTGCTGGGGAATTGGGGGAAGGGGAACAGACAAGTTGCTGTCGTTTCGTTCTTCAATCTAGTTGTGGAGGATGTTGCTTCACTGGCCCAAGTTGGCACCATCATTGCACTCTTCTCTGGAGAGGCAGATCAGTCGCCGGCTTCTGGACGGCGCTCACTGCGGCTGCTGGCCGCTCACGCTGGCTGCTGGCCACACACGGTAGCCCATGGCAATCCACTGCCACAGGGACTGCAGCCCACGCCGTCGCCGGCGACTCATGGCAGCCCGCTCCAGGTTGAGCTGTTGTTCAGCATCTTAGCTGTGGAGGGCAGTGTCACTGGCCCTCATATGTGGGATCCGAACCGGGGCCCTCTGACATCCCAAGCGAGTTCTTAACCATCGCGCCACTCTGCCGGCCCTGGAATGTTTTCTTATATATACGTAGTCAGAACAACATAAAAACAAACCAAAAACTCCAGACAGTGCTTTAGAAAGGGGACAAGAGGAATGCTTTCACACTTCTACCCAATCCCCACACCCACCTTGCTATGAATTATATAATCTAGGCAGAAAACATCATAAAATGCCTTTGGATTGTGGCTTCTATTTGGTGTATCTTGCCCGGCTTACTTGGATCTGATAACAGCCAAACATGAACTTGGGAAGAGGTGGGGAACTAGGGAGCAGGAGTAGATTAGGGCTGTTGGGACCCAGTACTCACCAAAGAGGAAGAAACTTGCTTGAAGCCAGGAGACAACTCAGAGCAGCGGATGCCAACAAAGAACAATAGAGAGCAGCTGACTTTGACATTGAGACAAGGCCATCAGGCACAAAACATCCCTTACTTCTAAAATAGGGACCAGAAAGAACTTAGCTTCAGGTGTGGAAAAATCTTACACTTTTCTCACCAAATCCCAAAGTCACAGCAATTTCCCTCCATACTTTGCTGATCCTATCAGGGCCTGCTTCAAAATCAACAAGACTGCCCTAGCAATCTATCCATTACTCTATCAGAAATCAATCAAGTTGCTCTCTGCCCCCGAGAAGTGACCATTATAAGACCACAGGATAGTCACACCAGTCACTGGCAGCAAAATTCCATCCCAATAAAGCTCCTTACAACACAACTTTTATGTAATTTTTTTCTTAAAAAAAAAACCCTCAAAATGAAATTCCAGTGCAAGTTGCCTAATATGAATAATTTTCTTATCAAGATCTTAATCTAGGTTAAATCTTTTCCTAAAATGTTTCAAAAATACAATATTTGGTGCGTACCATGATGTATGCCTTAATTGCATCCTGTCCTAACACCCACTAAACCTGCCATCTGCCTTTTTAAGAATCTGGCTTTTTCCTTATTCATTGGTCTTGTTCTTTATCTCTTAAAAATTCCCAGTGTTGTGCTCATAAATGCATAATTTTGTTTTAAATAAAAGATGAACTAAATAAATTCTATAAGCTACCAGCAGTTACCTGATGAAATCTAGCAGTGATGTAGTAAATAGGGTAAAATTTGAGGTTCAATACTGGATTCTCCACTAGTCAGCAGAAGGGCTTAGGAAAGATACATAAATCTTCTCTGCCTCACTTTCCTCTTCTGTATAATAGGGGTGATGACACACCTCATAATAGGGCATGAGGATCACCTGAGATAAATTACTAGCCAGAGCCTCTGTCACAGAGTAAGTAAGTGCCCAGCAGGTCCCAGTTCTTGCCACTTAAATTTCAGGAAATAATGGTTAATATAGATTAAATTAAGTTCCTACTCTGGCCCACGTTATTTTTGCTTATGACATTTTCTGAATGAAGTCAAGCTTAGCAGAATATAGACATAGACATAAATATGTCATTCTAGTATATATTTAGTCAATTCATGTAGTTTATAGTAATTTTACTTGCCTGAAGAGGATTCTTTTGTAGAAGAAGGCCGAGTGAATGATCGAAGCATATTATTGTTTGTTGGGAATATCACTTTCACCTTACTCAAACCTGCAAGCACAGGCTGAAGCACATTCTGTCACCAGCTGCAAACCCTGTAAGTCCCAGGCCAGTGGAGTCAGTCAGGGATAATACAAACTTTGGAAGTTTAGATCAGGGGTGGGCAACCTGCAGCTCGCGAGCCACATGAGGCTCTTTGGGTACATTCCGTCTCAAAAGTTTGCCGACTCCTGGAAGAGCCAATCCTGTCCCTCACAACAATTTAAAAATTATTCGAGAGCCATAAATATATTTTTACATAATCACCATTATGTGAATAATAGCCTTTAAAATTTTTATAAATGAAACTATGATAGTTTTATTTTCATTTTCAATTTTACTTCAGAGCCACATATATGTACCCAAAGAAATGCATGTGGCTCGCAAGCCCCAGTTTGCTGACCCCTGGCGGCTCTTCTGTCTCAAAAGTTTGCTGACCCCTGGTCTAGATGAAGAGATGATGTCTACTCCTATTTCTGAGGACAATAGCAGTATTTTTAAAAGACTGCCATAAGCTCTCATTTATGAATTTGGGACTTTATCCTTGGGATGAACGTAGACTCTTGTCCTCTCTGCTAACATACTAAACAAATGAACAAATAGCAGGCCCACGAGAAAAGATGGCATATTTACCATTGTAACAAAACACACAATTTTTATTTATTTATTATTATTTTTTTTTATTGGGGGAGGAGAACAGCACTGGGGAATCGGGGGAAGGGGAACAGACAAGTTGCTGTCGTTTTGTTCTTCAGTCTAGTTGTGGAGGACGTTGCTTCACTGGCCCAAGTTGGCACCATCATTGCGCTTTTCCCAGGCGAGGCAGATCAGTCGCCGGCTTCAGGACGGCCGCTCACTGCGGCTGCTGGCCTCTCACGCTGGCTGCTGGCTACACACGGTAGCCCATGGCAACCCACTGCAGCAGGGGCTGCAGCCTATGCCGACACCGGCGACTCACGGCAGCCCAGCTCCAGGTCGAGCTGTTGTTCAGCATCTTAGCTGTAGAGGGCAGTGTCACTGGCCCTTATATGTGGGATCCGAACCAGGGCCCTCTGGCATCCCAAGCCCTTTCTTAACCATAGCGCCACTCGGCTGACCCAACACACAATTTTTAAGCGAGGGGAGTTGTATTTACTTTCATCAAACAACATACTTGCAGTGCAAGCATAGGTAAACATTCTTGACTGAATCTCCATTTCCTTGTATTATTGCCTTAATCCTTTCTGGGCAGCTCATTATTAGGCACATTCTAGTTACAGCAGGATTTTGAAATTTAAGAGAAAGAAAACAAACAAATAGAAAAGCATATAAAGAAATAGCCTCTAAGTCAAGCTTGCTTCTTTTGTCTCTACATAGCACCTCTCCCCCTGAACCTTCTAAATTATCTGGGATTCAGTCAAGGATGGACAACAGAGTTTAATGAGTCCTCTTGTGAATTTAAGAAGTGCATCGTACATTACTGTATTGGATTTCAGGGTTTCTGTTGTCCTTTGATTTGGTCCATAATCAGCCAAAAAGAAATTATTGACACTAGCACTGAGGTAGTTTCTGTAAAATGCAACTTCCTTAAAAGCTTTTTGGATCTTACCAATGTAATTGACAAAACACCATTAGAGATCTCAAAGTAATGAGTCATGATGTTTGTAAGAATATACTTCAAAAAATAAAGAGTGCCTTATCATTTCGTATGTATTTCATGAACAAGTGTCTGCAACCAGAGAGAAAATGACCTTTCCACTGGCAAGCCTTGCTCTTCTCAGTAAAGTTTCTGTAATGCCTTCCTTGTACAAAGGCCTTAAACTGTAGGCTTCAGAGAAAATTTTTACACCAACCAAGGACTTTATTATATTATGCTTCTTGCCTTCTCATTGGCTCTTTTTCATGTTTTATAGACATGAACTCACTCTTCCTGTGTCCATGTATGCTTGTCTTCCTACTTGGATCATTAGCTCTTCAGAACACAATAGACAATATCAAACTTTTATTGACCTTCATCTATGGCAATGACATATTTTGCGAAGAGCAAGCAGTTCATCAAATTGATTGTTTCTTCTTCTCCACCTGCATTGGAAACCCTATGTCTTCATGCCTCATTTCTGGAGCCAGATGGAATGCTGACCTGATGTGGGTCTCTACAAGGACAGGAGGAAGGTATTTCTAAGAGCGCTGGAGGGAGATGTGTCCTCCTGTCTCAATCAGGCTTCCAGTCCCGCATACCTAATATGACAAAATGTGATGTCTCAAAACCCTTGAGGGAAAGTCAAAATGTATAAAGGCCAGCCAGATAGATATGTGATGGAACATGAAACATGGTGATATACAAAATGAGCTACACAAACTGTGGAAATTAAATCACAATCTGTTGTTCCATGGAAGTGCAAAAACTGCTAATTTTTCTTCAAGATGGGAGCTACAAGTAGAGACAAACTATACCATCTTGTGGTGAGTCCATCACTACTGCATTATGCTTTCTGGCCCCTCCCATCCATTTTTTTTTTAAAGATTTTTATTGGGGAATTGGGGGGATGGGAACAGTGCTGGGGAATTGGGGGAAGGTGAACAGACAAGTTGCTGTCGTTTTGTTCTTCAATCTAGTTGTGGAGGGTGTTGCTTCACTGGCCCAAGTTGGCACCATCATTGCACTCTTCTCTGGCGAGGCTGATCAGTCGCCGGCTTCTGGACGGCCGCTCACTGCGGCTGCTGGCCGCTCACGCTGGCTGCTGGCCACACACGGTAGCCCATGGCAATCCACTGCCACAGGGACTGCAGCCCACGCCGTCGCCGGCGACTCAGGGCAGCCCAGCTCCAGGTCGAGCTGTTGTTCAGCATCTTAGCTGTAGAGGGCAGTGTCACTGGCCCTCATATGTGGGATCCGAACCGGGGCCCTCTGGCATCCCAAGCGAGTTCTTAACCATTGCGCCACTCGGCCGGCCCGCCTCCCATCCATTTTGACCACGCTATGTCTCTGCTTGGGTAGGGATTAGTAGAGTTAATCACAAGAAGAAATGTTAAATTTGCTAGTAAAAGAGTCTCTCCATTTCTTGGTTGAGCAGGCAGTGAGTAACCTGTGGAGAGATTATTTCAATGAGAATTGACCATATTGTAGCAAGAAAAAAAATTTTTAAGCTTTTTTTTTTTCTTAATGAGTGATTGTGTCTCACTAAATTCACCAACTGGAATCAAATAGTAGGGCAGTTTGTTTGCTTACTTTATTGTTTATTATTTAATGTAGTTCATAGAATTATAGGGTTGGAAGAGAATTCAAAAAGTGTAGTAGGGCCCTCCAGCCTCAGAGAAAACCCTCTGAAATAATGTCGAACAGGGTTATTGATCGACTCCACGTAAACTCAGACGGCAACAACCTAGTACTTCAGTTCAGTCTATCTCATAGACATCTGTTCTTTCCTCCCTTATCTTATGTACATTTCAGCCTATTTTAGAGGGGAATTTCATTTGGCATGAATTTCTCTTTACAAATCATTTTTATCTGTTTCAATACATTGCTGTCTTTCAGAAAAAAAGAGGTTTAGCTGTTTATAAATTATACAATCTATTTAAATGCCTTCCCATCACCTTTCTCTTAAATATGAATGCTATATGTATATCTGCATTTGCCTAGTTTACACTTTTGTGTGGGTTTGGGGTCTGGTCCTTCAATGACTTATTTAAAGAGATATTGATTTTTAAACATTAGTTCTATTCCTTAAAAAAACATTATGTTGATAAAAAATTATACAGTCGCATAGAAGAAGGCATGGCAAATGGAGAAAAAATATGTATAATAAGCAGGACTCCCACTTCACTAGTATAACCCCTACTATTATTTTAGTATATTTCTTTCCAGTCTTTTCACTGATACAAAATTGTCTACAGTTATCATCACATAATTTTTTTCTTGCTCTTTTTCAGTCAATATTATAGCAAAAGCATATCCCAAAATTTTAGATAGTCTCCATAATCATCACTTTTGCAATCATATTTCATTGAATAGATCTACCATCCTTAAAGCTTCAGACATTTAGGAGTTGTTTCTATATTTTAATTAGGTCATGCTATAATGAATATCTTTGTATATATACTTGTGATTATTTCCTTATAATCAATTTTTAAAGAGGCTAGAATACATAAATGCTTAAGGATTTTGATATGCATTGCCAAATTTCTGTCCTATTGTAATTCAGAGCACATCAGCAACGTTTGAAAGTGTCCATTTCTTCTTATCTTCACCACCAATGGGATTACACACTTTTAAAAAATATGAATTTAACAGACCAAAACCATGCCTCATTTAACAAAATAGATTTTTAGAACATTCCTAGTGAGAAGGAATTTTTAAAAATAATTTCTTCTTTGTAAATGTTCTCTTTATTGGTTCATTTATCTAGTAACTACTCATATTAGGCTTTTAAAAATTGTTGGCTTCCAATTTTTTTAAGTCACCTAAAATGCATGTACTCAGTCTTTTGTAACTTGAAAGTATCTGTTTTTTCCATCTTCTACCATTTCCCCCAATTTTAGTTTAACTTAATTTAAAATACTCAAGACAGCACATTTTTCTGGTCTCTGTTTTGAGCTGTACCTCTTTCATGACTTCACTTTGCTGGTTTGTTCTCATGTAGTGATTCTGGGTTTTGGCATTATTCTTCACGAGTTTGGCCTGCTGTACACTATCTGTAGTTCCCATTTCCAGGGCAGCACCTGCTCGAGTCCAGGGTCACTCCCTGATTATTTTACCATGACCTGCCAATCTAACATTACTCATCAGCCTAGTTACTGACCCCAGGCAGTCATGGAGAGGCCTGTAGGTGGTGGTGAAAAGAAAATCTTGTCATTTAACAGGTTTTTCTTTTTATCTCATGACACATCACAGTGACTGGTGAGACCATAATAGAATAGGAAGAGCACCGTGATGGTGGATGTGATTTTGTTTTTTTGGCCACAGACTTTTCATTCCCAAGGTATAACGGTCATGTCTGTTAGCTAAGCTCAGGAAAGAAATAATGAGAAACAGGTGATGGCCTTGAAAGCATCATGAAATCAGTTCTCTGAGCAATTGACTACTCTCCAAAATGATGCCCTGAGCATGTGCAAGGGAAATTTAAAAGAGTACAAATGCAGCAAACCAGTCCAAGTCATGTCTGGAGTGAAAGATGTATCACATTGGGACATAGAATAGCCTTTAGGGTGGGCGACAGAACAGGATCTGTGATTTAAGATCTACAAACCATATCAATGCGAGAGATTGCCAACCTCTTAACACATCTCGTATGGTCCGGCTCTTCCATCTCCTAAGAGACATTCACTGTTTTCTTTTATTCACCTTAATATATATATGATGCAACAAGGTTGAGGCGAGGCTGCAGGCTTTCTCACCAAACAGGTCTGTGTTTTCATGAGCAAGTGACTTCACCTCTACAAGACTCCACACCATCAGTGGTAAAATGGGAACAATAGAATCTACCTGTTAGGCTCTTGTGAACTTGGAGGAAATGTCTAAAATGTCAGACTCAGATTTTAGCAAATGGTGGGCCCCAATAAATGTTATTCTGGTTGCTGTTTCTGTTTTTATTAATGTTCAGGGTTAGCTTTGGAGACACGACCTTGCTATGCATCATAAATTAGCATGTGGAGAACAGAGCTTGGATTCAAGTGTGCAGAAACTGTAAATTCATATTGCAGTGTTTGAGGCTGAGAGTGGAAAAGCATATACATCATTCCCATAGCAGTGCTGCTTTCATTAGGGAAAAATACTTTTGTTTATTTATATTTTCATCACATTATATTTTTTGCAGGATATCCTATGTTGTCTTTATTGGAAAGGAGAAAAGGAATTTGCAGTATCGCTGGTTAGCTATTTGGGGGTCAGGAAGACACAACGATGGCTTCATTATCTTTTTTTCCCTCTTGGAAATCATGACAGTGCTATCAAGAGTTATTTTTATCACCCCAAAGAGTGACACACAATAAACAGGAAACATCTATTTATATATCTATAAACTAGATAGTCTCAAAAGATCAGAAACTTACTTATTAAATTAGACAGTAGATTTGGAAAAGTACTTAAATCCATAGTCAAATTGCCTTCCTGTCTACTTGGGCTAATTTTTAAAAAATGAATAGAATACACTAACAAAGTGATAAGAAGAAAAAACCCGGATCAATTATTTCAGCCTGATAATGTGAGCCCCCCTCAAAAGGGACTCTTCAGAAGCCATCACCTCTAAAGATGTAAAGCACTGACAAGTAATCTAGTCAACAATGACTAAAAATAGGTTGGCAATCATAAATTATAATTAGAGTTTAAATAAGAAATAAAATCACTTAATCTTGATGATTTATACTGGTTCTCAGAGGCAATTATTTACTAATGCTTATGTTTATTACTCTTTTGACTTTTTTAATTACAGTAAACCCCAAATTCAATTATACACCCTAGTATATATTTCAAGCAATAGTATTGTAAATAAAAGGAGAACCAATTAATAATATGCTTAGTCTAGCAAAGCTAAATCAAGGATAATAAAAAACATGGGGCAACTTGATCTAGGTTTGAAAGCTATGGAAAAGATCCCATCTGGCTAAGTTGGAAAATCTCATGGTTGGAAATGATAATTCCTTTTTTCTTTTTAAAAAATACAAGAGCTCTTTAATAAGTGACTTCTAACAGGTTGTATAAATTGTAATTTTCTAAGTTTGTAGGCAATGAAAAAGAGATGTATTTGAAAGCGGCAACTTTCTTATCAGTAATCAGGGATGTGGTTTGTAGGCCCAAACTACAGTTTCGTGGGTTTAGCGACTTTATTGTCTCTCACTGGCATATGCTTTGGAATGATATAGGCTGATCCAGCTGTGTTTGGGGTTCCTTAAACATCTCACACTATTCCTCAAATGTTTGGGGTTTGACAAAACCCCAAACGCATTTGGCCAAGCACGTTTTCCCTTGATTTTTAAACACATGTGGGTTTTATGGGAAATTTAATCCATGTGTTTTTGATTCCTTTACACTTAACTCATCAAAATGTTGTTGTGTAAGGTCTCTTTGATGTCCAAGAAGCTTTTGGAGCTTTTTTTTTTAATGGGACACTTTAATCCTTTTTTCTTAGAAACAGGAAGTTACATGATGCCAAGAAAAAATAAACTCCCACACCAGGATGGTGATATTTGATTGAACATTTTAAAACCCTAGAGTTCAACTTGGTTTAGAATTTGACGGAATAATGCTTCTGGTCACTAATTTCTCATTAAATTTGTTGCTTCTTGGTGGTTTTTGAAACAATAAAATGCTATGGTTTTCTTCAGGAGAAGATACAAAGGTGGTAGAAAATTACAAAGGGTTTTTAAGCTAATGGTGATATAAATGAGGTTGGCATTTTAACCCCTATATATAGAGAGACTAAAGGAAGCTCTATACATTGAGGAGAAATTATGTCCTTCTCCATACACTACAAGGGAGCCTGGAAAAAGGGGGTGGGGTGTTTTATTGGAAGTTACAGTGAAACTTCCACTCAAAACATTTGGGGAAACATGTGCATTGGTTTTATTAGCATTTTGTGCTTAAAAGTGCCACAAAGAAATTAGAAAAATGTCATAGACACACATATACATAAATGAGTGGATTACATGATGAGAAGTGTGTCCACAGAGGAAGGCAGCATATTAGATTTTATAGTCTGTGAAATAAGGCTAATAATAGTGTTCACCTCCTAGAATTGCTGCAAAGTTTAAATTAGTGCATAGACGGTACTGTGCTGGCTGAGTAGAGGAGCTCAGCAGGTGTCACTAATTTGATTGGTTACAGCCAGACCAGATCTGGGTTTGATCCAGCTCCAGCTATTACTGTGACCCAGAGCAAGGCACCCCCCCATCCCCCGCTTCTCAGGCTCAGTGTCCTCATCTCTTAGAAACCCTCTCAGAATTGCTGTAAGGATTATGTAAACATCATGTCACATAATCGTAGCACCTATGGGTCTTCTACACATTAATACATGAAATATCACCTAGTTTACAGGCAATGAAGTAACTTGCCCGAAGTCACAAAAGTGTCAGTAATAGACCATGGGTCTGAACTCAGTTCCTGTGACTAAATAGCTCATGTTCTTTCTATTGCTTTTAAAGATGGCAGTCAATGACATTAAAAATGAAAACAAAGAACAAGAAAGAAATGTTGATGGTTTTGTCAAGATTGTCAGGGGCCAATACTTCAATATAAGAACAGTCATTACTTCTTTCTTGGCGAATTTTCCATCTACAATGTGGATGCTTTTCCAGAATTATGAAGTTATGGCATGTTGCAACAAAGGAAAACATTGTGTTTTTGAAAGACTATATTCTGGTAACTTGATCTCTACTTTCACAGCTCTGACCAGAAGCAAAGCCCTTTAAACCTTTCTGTCTGTGCTCTTCCTTTGTTCTCTCCTACTTAAAACCTACGTTTGAGGTTAGATGGCAGAATGTTATACTGGGGGCAGGATGAACAGACAGACATTACTGTTGAGAGACCTGGTTCTCCCTCTAATAGTACTGTGATGTTGAGAGACTCTGTCTCATAGGAAACCATGAGCTTCACTTCATCCTATTGTCAGCATCATCAGAAATCACCTCCCAATTAAAACGGCCTTACAATGCCTGAAGATCATCACAGATCATCAGTGCCTCCATTCAATTGGTCCAGGAGTTTGGAATGGTAGTGGTGGTGGACAAATGCCTTATAAAATTGTGTATATCATTAGCTACCTGATAGGAAAACTAAACAGAACAAGAAATACCAAACTTTCACATCTCAAGGATGGTGGCCAATTTAAGATCAATCAGATATGAAATTAATAGCATAAGTTAATGAGAATTTTTTTTCTTAAACTACAAATTAAATATTTTGCACTCTGTTTTGAAAAACATCTTTTGGGTCAAAGTGAGGGACCTGTATTGAGTTCTATTGGGAAGGGATACACGTGTGTGTTACTTTTTGCTTATGTTTTGCAAAAAGCAGCACACAAAACAATATTCTTATCTTAATTGTAACTTTCATGAACTATTGGATTGTTGGAAAAGTCATGACACATTTTTGCAATGAAAAACATAGAAAAAATATGTCATGACTTTTCCGACAGCCCAATATTGTGTGTGAGAATAACTTACAGTAAATTATTGGATGAGCATATATGGTGGTTTTTCAATCTAATTCTTACCATTAGCAATATTTGCTGTTTACATATTTATTTAAGTTCCAATAATAATAGCTAACATTTATTAAGCCCCCAGCATGTATTGTTCTTGGTACTTTATGAAAGATAACACATTGCACCCACACAGGTAGGTATCATTATTATTCCCGTTTTACAGATGAACAAACCAGACTACACAGGTTAAAAAAACTTCCCCAACATTATTCAGCTGGTAAATCCCAGAGCCTGGATTGCAAAGCTTTTGCTTAAAATATAGGTTATTGGAAAGGGTCACTCAGTCAGTCTATGATGTTTGTGTCATAAACGTAGCTTTCTTTCCTCTTTCACCAGAGCTGTCCCTCTGTGGATGTAGTCTGCTCTCTAACAGGCTGTTTGGGGTCATGTCTGTGTCTGATTCATCTTTGTGTCCCCAAAGGGCTAAGCAAGTACCTTGTCCATCGTTGTTACGCCTATAACCAAATCCTACTTTCTTTTATAGCAAATGAAAACATGTCTCTTGCGACGTTCAAAAAATCTGGTCATACATAACACAGATTATGACCAGGGATGTGATGTTTACAGTTTTTAATACGTCTCTGAGTGGGTTGAAACACCTGGCCGATGTAGGCCATCTGAGAGAGAGAGAAAGAGAAGTCTTCTAACATCTGTGCCAGGGAGCATCTGCAGAGCTCACCCTGGAAACAAATGAAGGCACTGAGCGCAGTGCCTTGGATTATGTGGAGGTGGAACTTCTCATGGTCCTTCCCGTCACACCTCCACCCAAACCAACCAAGGATGGAAGCCCTCTCCTGAAAGTCTTACTATGGAAAACCACGCTTCAGTAAAAGCAAGGAAAAAGAAAACTAGGTTAACAGGAAGACTAGGTAACTGTCAAGCTCCACGCCACAGCAAGTTATTTAGAACTGATGGTTGGAGTGGCCAGAGAGAGGGCATTGGGGGAGAGTTCAGAGAGGTGCAAAGGCAGGCGAGGGCCAGATCATGCGTGGCTTGGAGATCCCAGTTGTAAATGCACTCTCTCTCCTGAAAGATTTCCTTTATGTCTTTCACAACATAAAACATAATTCTTCAAACATCAGCTTGAAGTGGAATTACGCTGTAACTACTCATATCCAGGCAATATTTCTCTGACCATCACAACCAATCCATGTTCATTCTTGAGAGAGCAGGCAGCTACCCTCCTAGCTTCTGAAATAGTCCAACAGTATCTATCTCCTTTGCCATGTGAAGAGCTGGCAGAACAAGCTAAAAGGAGTTGCCAATATTTCTAACTGTCTAGGTGCCCGATGATATATTAGTTGCTGGATCTTTCCCTCCCCCTGGAAACTATTACCTTAGTTTAATCTACCTCCACCCCCCACTGTCCTGTCAATCAAATTGATGCAAGTTGCCAAATATGACAACATTAAAGTGAATGATATAATTACTTCAATGGTCTGAAGGAAAGATTGTATCTCTTATAAGAGAAGTACAAGAAAGTATATATCCTCAGACTGTTTATGTTCAAATCCCCTTCCTTCAAGTGGTTTGTGCAATTTCTTGATTTTTCTGCTATGGAGCTGTATAGTTCGTGATCTGAACACCTCTCCAATCACTGGAGCCTTGCCTTATCTTATATGTGCTATCCAAAAAAAAAAAAAAGGTTCGTGATGCATTTGTGTTGATGCTTCTGCAAAAGCTGTCGTATATATAAAATTGGAGAGTTTTAAAAGCAATAAGTAAAACTTCAGTCACCTCTCTCAACAGATCTCTTTCAAATCTCTGTTAGCCACAAAAATAAAGTGTATAAATTGAAATTGATTTTTACAAAAACCTTCATAAAAATAAATCTAAACATTTGGAAACGTCTGTTGGATGGCTCAGGAATTTTATTTTTATTGTTTTTGAGTGAGTCCAGCTTTGAAGAGCTGGGACCAATTTAATCTGGCAATACACAAAATCAATCAGATGTGTAGATATACACAATAGGAAGAGACCATCATAATGTTGGTTCTCCTGTTGATCATGTCCAACATCAACCTTCAATTGCGCAGCATAATAGGTACAACAATGGGCCTTGGAGATACGTAGCTGTGGCTTTAAGTTCTGGCCCTGCCGTTTATTAGCTCTGTGACCTTGGCCAGTTTGTTGAAACATTTCTAATCTTCAGTGTATAGATCTTTAAAATGAAGATAATATTTCTGTTATCTAGAATGACTGTGGAGGTTAAGTGAGATAATTTAAAGGGTTTAGCAATGCTTTACTGATTTTAAATGATCGATAAAAGTTGTCTGTTAATATAATTATAATTGTCAATAAGACCAAATATTTATTATCCTTATTATGTGCAAGCCAGTATTCTAAGCACTGTGGGGACTCAAAAAAGAAGTCAACACAGTTTCTTTTTGGAGAACTGGGACCTATTCACATGGAAGTTTAACTCAATCGAAGATTTAGGAACAGGAATAAATGGAAGTTAGAAATAAATGATTAATTATCGAAGAACCATACAGTCAGAAAGGAAAATCCTGAAAGTAAAAACGTGCAGGATTCAATAAGCTAGGAGGAAAGGAGAAGTGTTCCATTTTTATGTGTAGAGATTACACAGTAGTGAATTATATATTAAAGATTGCATTAATAGAAGACTTGGTTATTGTTAAATGAATAGTTGTAGTTAATAAAAGTAAGGTATTGGTATGAAAATAATATGGAGATGGTTAACAACAGTTAACTAAATTAATTCATGTCAATTAAACATACTGAATTCATTAAAGCCCTTACATAAATCATAACTTTTCTTTTCCTGAGATGTTCTTGTAATGGGTTGGAATGTTTCTGTTCGATTTTGATTGCCGCTTTCACTCAGCAATCCTGATCTTGTTGAGCAGAGTGATAAGGCTAGCTGCATCCAAAATGCGCATGTATCAGTCTGGTAATACCTTTAGGTCTATCACCCCTCCAAAACCCTTGTCACTTTAGTTTAATTGCAAATTCCCTGGAGAGCCTCCTCTAATGACCCATTTACATTAAAGCTTTTAAATTAGATTTCAATCTTAATTTCACTTGAAATGTTACCCTGGAGTAATCATTCCATTATAAATCATTTTATTTGATTTTATGGAATTGCTCAATTACAAGGAAAGTATTGAAATAAAGTGCAGCTATATTGAGACAAGCAGAGAGACAAAAGCAGAGTCTGACTTTGGGAAAACGTTATCAGTAAGGGCAAAACTTGCTCATTTGTAAGCCACACAATGTCTTACGGTGCTGCACTGTGGTATATTTTGTACCAAAGAAAATTGGAGTACTGTGACTGTTTGAATGGATATTGCGACTTTAAACTTGGGCAGGAAGCATGGGAGAGTGCCAAGGCTATTCTAGATCAAGGTAGGATGCTTCTTGACCTTCCAGGGAAATTGCAGACCCCGAGAGGCCATCTTTCATGACTGAATGGCACTTCGGAAATTACTTTCTTCTTTACATTTCTATTCCATTTATACAAGTATGTGCTCTTGAGTCTCCATCAGTTGACACCTCCTCACCTGTGGTATATTTTATTTAGGCTTCACTCTATACCTGGCAACTTTCCTACACTTCCAAAGTGAGAACTTGCTGACAATGTCTTTTTAACCTACTTTAGGATGAGTCAAGATGCTTTTTATTACTTACAAATAAGCCAGAGTAAATACTTTGGCTAACAAATTCAGGGAAGAAGAGAAGGAAAGATGGACGGGACTTTTGTATTGCTCTGCAGTTACGTCTTATAATAGGAAGGGACTATAGATACAAATAGCCCCACCCCAAATGTCACATAACGGGGCACTGAAGTTCAGAGTTAAGCGAATTGCTTCCTTTGGGCCCCGTCATAATTCTGCTTATCAGCAGAGCAGAAACGACGAAGAAGTTTCCTCTCTATGATGTCAATATTTCACTCTCTAGAAATACAGACATCTTTTAAAAATTTAGAAGAGGTTGATTTACATTCTCTGTAAAGAAATGAAATGATGATTATAAGCACCAGCTAACTGTATGTCAATTATTGTCATGGGACACAGATGCTATCATTTCTAATTTATTTCAGATTTTCTGTGTGTCTAGTACTTGGTCAAACTTCATAAATGTGTCGCATGTAGTTAAAAGTGTATATTTTCTATTTGTTGGGTGCAGGGTTCTATGTATTCATTCAGGATATATTTAGTATTATGTGTCAAGCACTTTTCTAGGCAATAGGGATACAACAGTGAATAAGAGAACACAAAATTCATGACTTCTATTAGCTTGTTAATTGTTATTAAAACTTTCTGCAGTCTTACTAATTTTTGGTCTGATAAAGAAAGTTTGTGAGAGACATGTGTTGAAATACCCTGCTATGTATATGTTATATTCTGCTTAGAATTCTGTCAGTTTTTGCTTCAATTCTTTAGGTAAAGGCTTCAACTGAAAACAAATGTGATTGTTATAGTTCTAAAGTGAAAAGCACCTTTTATTTTTTAGTGATCCTGACTTGGTACTTTTTTTGCAATAATTATATTTTCTCTGATATCATATTTTTAGAGCAGTTTTCATTCTACTTGTGTGAAATGTCTTTTATAATCATCTCTTATTTTCAAATTTTGTGTTATTTTGTTTCAAAAGTAATTTCTTTTAACAACAGCCAACTATTTTTTGTTTGTTTTTATATTTTAATTCAAACTTGTAAACACAGTAATTCATTAAATTCTTTTTTCCCAGGTAACACCCCCTATTTTACACGTCTATTTTTCTTCTCTAATCTGCGTTTAGTTTTTTTTTAGGTCTGATGCACAAATATTGTCTTGAGATTTCCCTTTTGTGCTATTTATCATTAGATGTCATATTTATTTCTAATTTTTTTCCCCTTGTTTTATGGACCTATATCTTCCAGTAGCTTCTTATAAACAAATAGTCATATAAAGGGTAAACTAATTGGTACTTTACATATTTGAGAATGTTTTGACTTCATGTTGGATTGATTGGTTGGGTATAGAAATCTTTTTCCCTTTGAATATTCAATTGCTCCACTGTCTTCTAGCTTCCACTGTTATTCCTGAAAGTCTGATGTCATTTGACTCATTTTTTGTATTCAACTATTTCTTCTCCTGTTTTTAGGAAATGTTAGTATTGTAAAATGTCTTAGTGCCTGTCATTGTCTTTTTATTCTAGCTCTGGGACTTTATATTTTATTCATTTAATTTTTATTTTATTTTATTTTATTTTATTTTTATTATTATGTTTCAGGTGTACAAAACAATGCAATAGTTATCCTTTTCACCCCTCACACAGTGACAACCCCCCTCCGCCATCTACTACCCCCACCCCTGATATCATACATCTCTATTACAATTCCATTGACTCCATTCCCACACTATACTCCACATCCCATGGCTATATAGAAGCTGCTGTTGAATAATGTTATTCATTTTATTGATAGTTTATGTTTTCACTATCCCATTTTTTTAATTTTCAAAGCTCTTTCACATTCTCTACCCTTTGGAACTATAGCATCCTATTATTGTTTCATGTGTACATTGACTTTATCGTATCAAGTATATTAATAATAGTGTGTTTTTTAATGTTTGCTCCTGCTTCCTCCATTGTTTTCCTCTATGTTCCTCTTTCTTCTTTGTTTTGGGTTCTACCTTTCATGCTATGGGTCATCTTCTAATTTCTGGTCATCTTTGGCTAGCATTTCATATTTAAGTGGCGGGCTTCACTCTAGTGAGGTTGGAGGGTAAAATAGCTTTTGTTTGGAGATAACCGAATGTAATATTTATTTATTTTCTTCCCCTCTGAGCCTTATCAGCTTCTCAGAGGAAGAATACTCTAGTCTCCACCTGGTAGCCGAAGTTCAGGAGAAAGATAGGAAGGATGGGTAGGCATCTAACATTCAGTGGACTCATTGCCTTCTGCTGAGCCTCAGACCTCTGAAACCTTCCAATTTACCCCCCACCAGAGATATGAATACATCCCTAATGTGGCAATGGAGGCGTGGTCTGGTTGGGTGGGGGTAGGGGATTGGGTTGTTGGATATATATATTTTTAATCAGTCTCTCTATTTTTAGTCCTTGCCTCATTCCCCTTCTACCATGTTCCACCAAACCAGGTGTTTATATTTTCTAATGTTTTCTAAGTTTCTGCCTTACAAATGAGCTTGCTTTGCATGGTATCACACTCCTGCATTTATGTTGTAATTTTCTCTATATAATTTTCTCAATTCTCACTATCTTATTTTCTTCCTATCTTCTAACATTTGTTGACACTTCTTGTTGTCTGTTGAATCTTCTCCTGTTCAATTTGTCTTTAAGGGTTTGTATCATTTTATTCCTTTATTTTGGTAGAATTTGGGGAAGGGTTGACACTAAATGCACACGTTCATTATGCTGTATTCAGCTGGAAGCCCCTTGGTTATGTTTTAACAATTTATTTTTATTGTTGCCAAGGCCTTAGCTAGAATTGCTGTGAGTTGGAGAAGATGGTGTGTGGGGGCAGGGGTATGGAGGGAAGTTAGGGTGTGTCTGGCCACATCTATTCAGTTGCGCATATTTACCCTTTTGTCTTGATTTCTTATCAAACCCTTCATAGTAGATAGTATAATCTGTTTTACAGATAGGGAAACTGAGACTCAGGGTTAATAAATCAATAACTCAAGACAACAAAATCGTGTCAAGTTGCAGAGCCAATATCTGACTCCAAAGCAAATGCATAGTATAAACTCTATTTATGGTTAATGATTAATGAATTAAGAAGACAACAAGTATGTCTATTAATAATAAACCATTTTCACCCAGCAGTGGTCTGCCTTGTGAAGTGTCACTGTTTATAGTTTACTTATAATCGCCTTTCTACCATCTATTATTTAGATCCCCACTCTGGGTACTAAGATATTTACAACAATAGATTTCGCCATTTTGACGACTGACACAAGCGTATATTATAGAGGGCAATTTTTAATGAAGAGACAGCTAAATATGATCTAATTGGTTTGGTTCCATAATCAATCTACATAATTAATTAAATATATCTGATGGAGTAAAGTGGCAGTTTGAGTAATGGCTCAGACTAGTTTGGGGGACCACTTCCTGCCCATACTTCCTCATGAAGACAACTAGTAACTTTCAGATACTCACTTTTTATGTAGAGTCTTGAATTCCCTCCTCTTCCATCTTTTCCCTTTCTCCCCAGCCCTCCCTTCCTCCTCTCCTAGCTCCCTGTTTCTTTTCCCCTTTCTTTCTTTTTGTTTGTTTGTTTTTGACTATCCCTCAAATATTGTGCTCAGGATAGTCAAGTAAGGGCAAATAATTCAGGAACATTTGGGTAATTAAAAGAATTTTATGATAAGCACTGTGCCTATTAGCCAATACCTGTTTTCTGTGAATAAATAAGTGAAT
Source organism: Hipposideros armiger (assembly GCF_001890085.2). Classification (NCBI taxonomy): domain Eukaryota; kingdom Metazoa; phylum Chordata; class Mammalia; order Chiroptera; family Hipposideridae; genus Hipposideros; species Hipposideros armiger. The sequence goes on from NW_017731402.1 coordinate 1,626,708, forward strand.
GGGTAATTATATGTTCATTGGTGGCTTCCATGACACACACACAAACACACATATTCTATAGCTTCTGTGGAAATGTGAACAATCTACTTGGTGGTTTCTTTAATTTCTTAGCTATCTTTTCTCAAGCAAGTTACAATTTTAAAGATTATTGACCCAGGCTATTAATACATACATTAATTAAAAACAAATGGATAAAAATACTATATTTAGAGTTGGTCAAGGCGTCAGGTACTATAAATACATGATCTGAGAAGGTGTTATGCTGTAGAGAATGATGAGGCCTATTGGAAGCTATCACAGGAGGTAAACATTGAAATACTTATAGAAAGTATATATAAAGCACATGACATGTGCCTATAAGGCTACTGCACCCAATTCCAACATATGTGTGTATGTTTGGGGGTGGGGGAGGCGCATTTCTCCACACCACCAAGCAATTCTCTGACACCACCTGGGTGTCCTACAATTCAGCTCAATTATCACACTATCTTCCCAGAGATAACATCAGATTCCATAGCTGAAAGGCTTAGTCCCACAAGACTGCCCTCTACTTCAGATGCCAGTTGCAAGTCCTGTTGTTACCTGTGCTTCTGACTGAATGGCTATAAATCAGCCAGCCTGTCCTTCAGAACAAAGGCAGAAAAATAGGCCCTCACAGCTCAGTGGCCCCTCTGACAGTAGCTAGAGTCATTCCTAATCTACTCAGATCTGCCAGCAGCATCGTGTGCAACACCATGTTTTGTTATAGATGCATTATATAGTTGTATGACAAAATTGTACTGGAAGATGAATGAAATAGCTTCCTGACAAACTAAAATTTCTAAAAGATGTTGCTTATGTCTTAGAAAAGTTTTACTTAGGCAGAAAGCAAAAATGGAATTAATAAACTCTGAGATCCTCTGATACTCAAAACATCCTCTGATACTCAATGGCATATCCTAACCTTTTCTCCCATCTCTCCTAGACTTTCAACAGTTGGTTTTGAGGTCCACCCTTCCTCCATAGAAATCCTGAATGTACTTCTGGAAACCAAGTCCTTTTTTAGAGCTCCTCATTTGAAGTTATTGACCAATAAATACAAGTCATCTCTATGATTATAACTTTCACACTATAAAATTACTACCAGGAAATTACTGTGGAGCCTTTTGTACTTATTTACATGATATTACTGAAATATCTTTGAGATATATTGATAGTTTAATTATTTTGGTATGGTAAGTTGGGCCTCCCATCTGGTGGTTGAATTAATCCTATGTCTACCCAGGAGGGAATTTAAGGTTTTGTATCTTTCAGAATTGAGGGCTTCCTCTGTGTTTCAGATATTACTGTCATATTTTGGAAGTAAATGGATTTTGAAAGAAGAACATAGTATCATCATTATGATGACATTCCTTGGCCTTAAGACCAGAAAGCTATTACAATCTCTGAATAGCTCTAGTGATGCATTGATCCTGAGGGTACCTCGGAATACATATTGATTTTTCTCTAGCCCCTGGCCTTTTAGTTTATCCAAAATTCAAATGTTAAATGGGGAGAAAGGATGATCTATAAATAATTGTAAATTATTCCGGCAATGGCAATTGAGATTAGCTTGTAGCAAGATTTTTTTTCAGCTTTAATGGCACCCCTCTCCTTGGTCTGATTTTTTTTTCTATTAAAAAAAAATTAGTTAAAAGTTTTGAAGTCAGATCCTTAATCTTAGTGTCCTCCTCTTAATAAGAGGCCAAGACCACTCTGTTACACTCACTCCCTTCCCCAAATAGGATTGTGGGTTATGTACTACATAGACTATATGCAGATAATTATAGCTATTACTTGAGAGTTTCAAGTTCACAATGCTAAGATTTTCTAACTATGAGCTAGAAAAAAACAGAGCACAAGAAACAATAGTGCATGAGCTATGGAGCTACCACTTGGGTTGGCCAATTTTCACAAGGTCATAGAGCAATGGTCACAAGTCTCTCAATGTCACACTGTAGTAGAAGTCAGAGCTATTGTGTCAAGAACACATAACTACAGAAAGAACAGTTAGCTGATAATCAATTGTCTTCAATATCCACCTTTTCTTCCTTTTAGAAGTGGAATTCTTTAGAGAAGACATATCTTAGTGTTCACGAGACAAAAATCATTGGATGTAAGTACAAGAGAGTTATATGATGTCTGTGTAAAGTTGGTAAAAGGTATCAACTTACCCTCTTTTTCTTTTCGCAATGAGCAAGAAGGAGAACTAATAAGTTAGCTTTACTCATACAGAAGTGGAGATCAATCTGGAGAATAAAGCAACAAAATGGAAGGCATCTTGGTGCCTAGATGGCTTCATGGACCAGAGCTGTCATGCCATACCTGGACCACTTGTTTCTTTACTGCTCAATGAGAAAGAAAGAAATGTCTATTGTATTTATACTTTTAAAGTTTTCTATCAGGTCTGAACTAGTTATAGGAGCTTAGTTTATAGCAGGGGTCGGCAAATTTTTGAGACGGAAGAGCTAATACTGTCCCTCGAAGTTTTGTGAGACCTATAAAACAAATGAAATCACCATTATGTGAATAATATCCTTCAAAAATTTTATAAATGAAACTATGATAGTTTTATTTTCATTTTCAATTTTACTTCAGAGCCACATGTATGTACCCAAAGAACCGCATGTGGCTTGCGAGCCGCAGTTTGCTGACCTTTGGTCTGTAGCCTAATTAACACAGTATAGAATTTTAAAAACATTCTTTGTTTACTTTCCGCTATTTCTTTAATTTCAAAAAGACTGGATAGTACAGTGTAGAGATCATAACATATTAAAGTTCGATCTAGGTTTAAATCCAAGTCCTGCAATTTTTTTGAGCTGCATGATCTTGACATGTTATTTACTATCCCTAAGCCTCAGTTTCCTTACCTTTGAAGCGGGAATTTAATGTCTATCTTATAGGGCTCCTATGAGTTCAACAATGTCTTTAAAATTTCTGTCACATAGTGAGTATATAATATATTGCAACTATTTTTTATGCCTGAATCATCAATTGGAATTGCTCCTAAAATGTGATAATGGTATAGTGTTTATTTTTTATTAAAAGAGTCCTGGTCATTTAAGGACATATACTGGAATGTTTACAGACTAAATTAAAGAATAACAACAACAAAAAATACCCTAAGGATTCATCATAATGGATTTCTCTGCCTCCATTCTCTAGTTCAGGCAAGCTTATTACCTACCTTCTTCTAGCTTCTAGATTTAGCTTCCTAAAATGTTGGATTTCAATTTTTTAAAATTTGCTTTGTTTCTTTTCTTTTTAAGATTTTATTGGGGAATTGGGGGAGGGGAACAGTGCTGGGGAGTCAGGGGAAGGGGAACAGACAAGTTGCTCTCCTTTTGTTTTTCAGTCTAGTTGTGGAGGACGTTGCTTCACTGGCCCATGTTGGTATTATCATTGCGCTCTTCCTGGATGAGGCAGATCAGTCACCAGCCACTGAACGGCAGCTCACAGCAGCTCCTGGTAGCTCACACCTGCTGCCGGCCGCTCACACTGGCTGCCGGCCACACATGGTAGCTTATGGCAGCCCACTGCAGCAGTGGCTGCAGCCTATGCCATCGCCGGCGACCCACGGCAGCCCAGCTCCAGGTCGAGCTTGTTGTTCACCATCTTAGCTGTAGAGGGCAGTGTCACTGGCCCTCATGTGGGATCCAAACCGGGGTCCTGCTGCGCAGAGCTGGCATCCCAAACCAGCTCTTAACCAATGTGCCACTCAGCCGGCCCTGTTTATTTTCTTATTACTGAGTTTTGAGAGTTCTTTATAGAGTCTAGATAAATATCTATTATCATATATGAGATTTGCAAATATTTTCTTCCAGTATGTAGCTTGTCTTTTCTTTCTTTTTAACAGTATCATTCAAAGAGCAGGTGTGCCTAAGTTTAATAACGTCAAGAGATCATTGTTGGTTTTATGTATTGCATTTTTGGTGTGTGTCTAAGAAAGTTATACTTAACCTAAGTCACAAGAATCTCTCCTATAATGAGGGTGCCAAAAAATATACATATTTTAAGAAAATAAAAGCTGTATTAAAGTTATAATATAATGAATGATGCTAGCATTCATTTGATTAACACCATCGTTTGAATGAAGGTCATAGTATACATTGCCACCATAATTCAATTCAACTTTGAAAAGTAATACATAGATAACATTTCTTAAAATGTGTACATTTTTTGGCACCCCTGGTATTTTCTTCTAGCAGCTTTGTATTTTCAAGCTTTACATTTATTTCTATGATCCATTTTGAGTTTATTTTTACATATGATACATATGACATTCAATTATTACAGCAACATTTGTTTCTCCATTACAGCACTATTCTTTCTCCATTGAAATGTCTTTGCACCTTTGTCAAAAATTCACAGAAAATATGTCTCTATTTCTGGACTCTCTATTCTGTTCCACTGATCCACTTATATATAATTATGCCAATAATTATCTATATATCAACTTGGGGAGAACTGAAATCTTAACAATATTGAGCCTTCAGATCCATGGCAATGGTATCTCTCTCCATTTATTTAAGTGTGTTTTATTTCTCTCAAATTGTTTAGTAGTTCTAGTGTATGTCTCATGCATCATTTGTCAGGTTTACCATTAAGTACTACAAGTTTTTTTGATGCCATTCTAAATGCTATTTTCAAATTTTCTATTTCTGATTTTTCATTACTGGTATATAGACACTCAACTGATTTTGTACATATATTTTGTAGTCTATAACCTTGCTAGATTCATGTATTAGTTCTAGAGGCTTTCTTATAGATTCTATAGGATTTTCTGTAGAAATGGTCACATCGTGTGTGAATAAAGACAGTTTTGCTTCTTCCTTTGCAATCTGGATTCCTCTTATTTCTTTTTCTTACCCCCTAGTTCTGAGTATGCCTCCAGTATAATTTTGAGTAGAAGTGGTAAGAGAGGACATCTTTGTCATAAGCATAATCTTTGGGGGAAATTTTAGTCATTCAACATTAACTCTGTTGTTAGCATTGGCTTTTTTGTAGATACTTTTTAAAAGGTTGAGAAAGCTCACAACTACTGCTAATTTGCTGAGAATTTCAATCAGAAAGGGACACTGGGTTTTGTTAAAAACTACTAAGGTACATGCAAAAAAACTGAGATAAAAAAGCATTTTTTTCATGTAGGAAGACAATGTCAAAATAGGTTAATTTTCACAAGATAATCTATATATTTACCTCAATTTCAATAAATAAACAAGCAGATTTATTTCAAAACTAAATGTGATAAAGTTTATATGAAAAAATGAACTGGCAATAGTGGTAGGGGGGAAGAGTAATTAAGGAAGACTAGATTTACTAGTTATCAATATAGTGATACAATGATCAATCATAGTGATTAAAACAGTATGGTACTGGTACATGAATAACAGCTAGACTCCCTATAAAATGCTAGTGGGAGTATAAATGCCTATAACTTTCATGGAGAGCAACATCACTCGGAATTTTAAAAGCATATAACCTGTGATCCAGCAACTCTACTAGATAATTATTCTGCAGATATACTTTCACAAGTATGACATAAATTATAATGAAAAATATTAATTATAATTTTTAATAGGAATTGGCTGGAAATAATGTGAATTACAATGATTCACATTGAATCGTGTTAAAAGATAAACTGAGGCATAGTAAAAATTTTAAGAGTTTATTTGAGCAAAAAAATCTATTCAAATGGGAACAGGAAGTAGTTAGGAGTACTCTACAGACAGGAGCTCAGAGAGACTTTTATAGAGAAAAGGCAGAAGCAAAGTAAGGAAATTCAATAATTTGGCTAAATAATAGATAATAGATTGGCTAAAGCTTAAAGCCTAGTTGGCTGTTTGTGATTTGTTGCCCTTAGGTTTCAATTTTGTAACTATGAAGCATTTACAGACTTAGATTTGCTCATGTAGGCCACTCAGCATTAGAGCCACCTCAGTCTAAGGGCCTCCTTATTTAATTAATTTAACAGAGGTTAAATAAATCATGGTAAATCCATGCGATAGAATTCTAAACAGCTGTTGAAAATAATGAGTTTGTTCCATAAAATACTATAGCTAAGAAACATTGTCAAATGGAAAAAAAAAAAAGACATGAGGCAATGTGCACAGTATGCTACCATTTGTGAAAAACAAAAGAATACGCATCCATATATACTTACTCATGTAAAGGTTATCCCTGGAAGAGTACAGACAGAAATAGGAAATAGTTGATAGCTCTAGTAAGGAGATCTGGGTGGTTGAAAGATTTCAGCCAGAAGTTAATTTATCATAAAACATTTGTCTGCTTCTCTTCAATTTTGTGTCATATGCATGCATTATCTAAGTAACCAAAAAAAAAAAAAAAAAAAGAAAAGAAAAGAAAAGAAACTCATTTAAATTAATAGCCTAAAGAGTAATGTTCACATTAGGCTAAATTATATTGTTCTTCCTTTACTGTGTATTTCAGAATATCAGAAAACTATGTATTGTAGATAAACTACCTTGGTATTTTATGGAATTGTTTTCAGTATAAATGATCGCCTAGTGTTGTATCCAGGATGTGTAAGTTAACCTTTGCTCTCCAAAGGGCATCTGAGCTCTTGTTCCTCCCATGGCCCCATTAACCTTATTGAAGTTGCTTAACAGTGGGTTATGGAAACCACCATCTTGATTAATCTTCCTTAGGACAGACTTCACCAACCTGAGCCCTTACACATAAGTCAACCAATGATTCAACAAAAGATATTTTAATATGAAACATGTACACTGAACTGAAAGGCAAATTAAAATCTCAGAGTATTTTCAGAGTGTCTTAAGCCTCATTCACAGCGCATTCCCCTGGGATACTGTACTGTCCCCATTTTGGAGTTGAGCTGAGTGTGGCTCTCAGAGGAAGGCCTCTCTGAGCTTAAATACAAGACCAGCATGGATGTCATGGAGTTGCCTCCCTCAGAATTACAGGGAGATTGATTTCCATGGTGGCAAAGTATAAACAAAATTCTTTGCTCCCCTGAGAGAAGCCCCCCAAAAGAAGTAATTCATGGAAAAGGTAATTACCAATTAAACAGTGAATGTGCTACTTGGCCTGTAAGAAGAATTAAAAACATATTTACACTTCAAAAAGAAGTAATTAGTGACAGTTGATTCACTAAGGAAAGTGCCAAACCAGGATAGAGGAAAGTGTGTAAATAGATAAAGGGGAGAGATGTATTATTAAATTAAAGTCCCTTAATTGCTGCAAATGTTAAATATGCAGTTTTCTGACATTTAAATGATGCTTTTCACCATAATGAAAACAGATCTTCCACCTTGGATACCCACTTCTTAGGCAGGATGTAAAATATCAGTCCTAAATGAAAGTTAACTAGTTTCTGCTATACATTAAAAATAAAAATCAATTAGAATCAATAAGTCATTTTTAAAAATGATATTGACATGTTCTAGTCCAACCATTGAGCCAGTTCCCTAAAAGGAGTGTTATGGTCAAAGGTTCCCTCAGGTTTGGGTAGGAGGGGAGACCTCTGCCTCCAAGACGCTGTCTAGCAGCCAGGAGCAGATGGGGTGACAAGTGGGCTTCCCAGCGAAAACCCGAACCTTTCACATCTGCCCTCTCTCCCTGTGCCTTTCAGTGTCCCTAATTGATTAAAGGTTGTTTCCTGAATTAGCACATTTCTCTTTAGAACACAATATAGCTACCTTTTATGAATCATGTATGTACCAAGAGATTCACATATATTTCCTTATTCCAACCTCATTAGCGCCCTCCAAAGTATTTTTCTGATTATTATTTTATACAACCCAGACAGGATGGCTGACTCTCTGAGGTCCAGAGGCTTAGAAAGAGCTAGGATTCAAACCCAGGTCTCTCTGCCACAGCACCATACTACTGCCATATTAAAAACAAACCTACTACTCTTAACCACAGCTTTAGAGAGGATGTTGTCATTCTAGGGTGTTCTTGACTATGTAGTCTCTGAACTTTTATCCCTGACGTGCTGGAAGATAGTCACTATCATTAAAATTTTCTTTCCTGCTCAAATTGGACAAAGTTGGTTCCCACTGTTTGCCCCTTAGAATCCTGAAAGTGTGATTCAGGCCCTCTGCTTCCTGCTTCAATTGATCTAAGTCTTCCCTGAACTCCAGAAGTACTTAAAACTCCCCCTGTGTTTACTGAGTGCTGGGCACTGTGCTGTACACTAGGAAATCATACATTTATTTACTTTCCAACTTGTCTCTTCTTGAACTGGATATTAATTAATAAATAGGATACGGTGATGAAATTGATTGAAAACACTGGACTAATCCTTGGGCTCACAAGGTTTCTTTTTCTGCAGACCTTTTCAGAGCTTTTATATACTTATATGCACCGGAATCTTTAAAAAGAGACAGAATATGTAGCAATTTCAAAAATGATATAATGTGAAACCTTTTTTTTCAGGATTCTCTTGTGTAAATAATGTCTAATTAAACATAATAGGGAATGATGGGAAAAAAATAGAAGCTAAGAATGAAAGAAAAGGGAGAAACAATTTGGGAAAGTTTAATAAAGGCAGTAGAATTATAAATAAATGTGGGGAAAGGGCAAAAGGCAGAAGGCAGTTTTGAATGAGCTGGACTCTGAGAAGGCAGATCAGTCAAGTCAAAGTTTTTAAAAATGGGGGCGGTCGGGTGGCTCCATTGGTGCGAGCGCATGCTCTTATCAACAAGGTTGCCAGTTTGACTCCTGGATGGGATGGTGGGCTGCACGCCCCCACCCCCCTCCCTCAACTAGATTGAAAACGGCGACTGTACTTGGAGCTGTCTGTGCCCTCCCCAACTAAGATCGAAGGACAACAACTTGACTTGGAGCTGATGGGTCCTGGAAAAACACATTGTTCCCTGAAAAAACACATTGTTCCCCAATAAAGTTTTTTTAAAAAGTTTTTAAAAATGCCTGCTTCCGATTACTGTCACAGCAGTATGTAGCAAAAACTCCTCAAAAAGAAACCCTACAGAGTATTCTTGAGTCATAGCTTATTGGGATCTCAATATGCCTCATTTTAAACACAATATTTGAATAAAACAGAAGTAAGAAGCAGCTGTAAGTTACAGACTAGAGTCCAATACAGAAATCCACTTGCCTCTTGAGTTTACACCATGAGGGTCTGTAAGGTGCTGGTCATCTTCAGATGCAAACTACCTAATCTTATCTTACATGTATTATATCCACAATGGAAATATTTCAAGGGCTGCTCTGATCTGTCTACCACATGGAAGAGATAAAAAGCTGGAGAAGACTGAGAAAAAGGTAATTAGAATTATCAAGAACATAGAGCAACTTTATATGAGGTATGAATGAAAAAAAAAAGTTAGAGAAGAAAGAACTTAAAAAAACAGACCAAACTATATATATCAATATTCATAAAGTACTGGTTATATGCAGACCTTGAGCTAAAATAAAATCCTGAAGATACGAATAGTGGAACATCAGTTTTCACATTAAATCCTGGAATAGAAACATTTCCTCCATTTCTTGAAGCTTGGAGTAATTGGTTTAAGGAAAATAAAAAGGAGCCCTACTCATACAAATCAATCTATACATAAACACCCATTTTCTTAAAGGATTTGTCAAAATGTGTCCCATGGTATTAATCGGTCTCAAACTAAAAAAAAAAGAATTCCATGATCACCCATTTGGCATTTATTTTCAGTGATTTTGATATGCTATAGAGCATCTACTCTCTCCAAGAATATACAGTATTTTGTAAACTTCTCTGATCACACAGTGGTGTTTTGAGACCATATCATCTTGTATAAATGTCGATTCAAGAATCACATTTTAGGAAATGTTCTTAGAGATGATAAATACACAACAATTCAAAGGAAAATTTAGTGAGGTTTTAATAGAGCATTAACCTATGAGTCTGATGACCTAAAAGAAAACTGCTCCTCTTTCATTTTAGGTTAGCTTCTAAATTTTCCCAGTGGATTAGAAATTAGGTATTTATTTAGATTGTGTATCACTGAGATCTAAGGGAAAAAATAGATTTAAAAAATATTAACAGCTCATCGAATGCCTTTATACACACTATGAGTTAGTATCCTCCCAACAGTGTTTTTTAGGTAGACATCATTAAACTATGATTCAGAGATGGCCAGTTATTTCCCCCATGATCACACAGTTTGTAAGCAAAGAGGCTAGAACCTAATCCCAGGACTTTTGATTGCACATTTTGTATTCTTTCATTACAATCACTCTTCGGAAGATTAAAGAAGAGAAAGTATAGCTTTTCCACTAGTTCAGAACTTGCCCTGAAATTTTGTTTATTGCAATCCCTTTATAGATAGATAGATAGATGGATAATAGATAGATAGATAGATAGATAGATAGATAGACAGACAGACAGATAGATAGATAGATAGATAGATAGATAGATAGATACTGGGAATGCCAAAAAAATGTATACACATTTTAAGCGATGTTATCTATGTATTACTTTTCAAAGTTGAGTTGAATTACATAACAATGTGTGGTATGTCGTTTGCTCAAAAGATGGTGTTAATCAAATGAATGCTAGCGTCATTCATTGTATTACAATTTTAATACAGTTTTTTCCTTTCTTAAAATGTTTATACATTTTTTTGGGCACCCTCTCTCTATATATATATGCACATGAGAAACCCAAATCTTCCTATGGTCAGTTAGATACCTTTATGTCTTGCCTTATACATAATACAAAATTTTATCCTCAGCTATACCCCAAGGAGTACTGTGGAATTTCAACAATATCTGATTATACCAGAGTACTTAATATGTTAATACATTCATGGGAGGAAACCCAGACCTGGCTCCTTTTATTGGGCTTCACAAAACCCAAAATGACTTTCACAAAGCAAGTTTTTCCCTTTTAACTTCTAAACCCATGTGCACTTTAAAGGAAATTTAATACACATGTTTCTAAGTCATTTGCACTTAATTCATCAAATGTTTGGTAAGAGCTATTTGATTTCCTAGAAGCCTTGGAACACTTTTGTTTATAGGATTTTAAAGCATCCTTCTTTCCTTCAACTAGTATGCCTCATCTTGTAGGGTTCTCCGCTGAATTTAAGCCACAAATGACAAACTCAGGATCCCTAATCCTGGATTTTTTCCAGGGAACATCTCCCATATGGCCCTTCAAAGGTCAATTTTTCCTTGGCTTCTATGCCATAACACTATCACAGAAACAAACCTCTATCTTTTCCTTTATACTTGTCATTTTTGCTTTGGAGGCCTGATAAAAGCTAGGCCTCCTTGCCTTTGTAGAATGAACCACAAAACATCCAGTCCTTGAACTCAATTCTTAATTTTTTCAACATTCTTTCTAATATTTTTTTCAACATTTCCTGAAAAAAGCTAGTCATGTCCATAGCAACATAATTAGCTATTAATGCATCAGCTCCTTCTAAAACTCTCGTTCTTGCTTTTGAGTCTATAATGAAATAACATAAAAGGAGGAAAAAAAAAAAAAGAAAGAAAGAAAACCATGTGATTTTGCTACCTAACAGAAAAATGACAACTGAATGTCTTGTTAGAGAATTGAGAGTTTGATGTCTGTCAGAATCAAGCGTTTTTTAAGAAAGTCTAGGGAAGGAAGATGCCTCAGGATATAGCATTGTTAATAATTGTATTAAAAATGGCTATGAGTTTAAGTTGAGTTGCTCAGGTAGTGTGGTAATAATTACAAAGGATCCTTTCTATACTATTTTTATAAGTCCTTTTGCCAAAATTCTTTAGACAATTCTTCAAGATTACAATAGTCATTAATCAATGTTAGCATTAATTTTAAATGTCATTAATAAAAACTAATATTTATTTACTATGTGCTGTAAGCTGTAGTATCTCATTTTGTCCTCACAGTTACTCTTTGAGGAAGATGTTATTATCATGTCTATGCATTACTGTGGCCTCAAATGCCACCAGAATGCTTACTGTTGGTCTCTTGCAGAAAAATACCTTATCATCTTCATTAAAGAACACAAGACTTTTGATAAGAGACTGGTCCCCAAGCTTAGAAGTCATTTCTCCAAGGCAATAAGTTTAAATAATTTTAAAGAAGTTATTTCTTTAAAATTGTTAGAAGGGTCCAACTAGAGCAAGTGTTCACTTATTTCTCAAGATATTTTCTGAGGATCAGGAAATTTTGAAATAGGAAGGCAGAGAACAGTCTAGAAGGGAACTTTTGTTCTAAGAGAAAAAGTAGCTGGACTAGATAATGTGTTCTCAAATTATCTTGTACCATACATAATATTGGTCATTCACTAATCTGTTATGCAGTCAACTCAGATGCCTCCCAATTCCTCTTCCTTTTCCCCCAACAAATTCTAGTGCGCTGAGAAAAATGAGGTCATCCTTGTTTAGCTAATTTGCCAACTTGTTTTGAATGAGGTATGAAAGCAGAGGACAGGAGCTGAATTGCAGAGAAAATGGGTGTCTGATGGTGAGGGATGGAGACACCTTTTTGAGGCTGTGGGGAAAACAAGGTGGTAAAAAATGAGAAATGGGTGGAGAAAACCAAATTTGGTGGGAAGATCAGAGCTGCTTGACCAGGAATAAGAATTTTGTATTCTGGGTGGTATTTTATGTGTTTCCTCTCCCACCTCTACATGAGATGTTAAGTCAAAACGTTTTATCTCATGTAGTCTGGAGTTGGAGCTTTAGCATGCACTCATGAGCTGGATTCTGCTTCAAACCAGGTGCAGGGTAAGAACAGAGGTTGCTCAGAATGAGCCATATACACAGAAATTACAAATTCGTTTACCATATTTATCAGGTGCCTACTCTGTGTATGCTAGATACTGGGGATACTGTGTGGTTAAGACATTATTTATGTCCCCAAGACACTTATAGTTATGTGAAGATCATAGACATGTAAATAGGCAAATGTAATGCAGCATGTGAAGGGTTAAGTAGAAGATAAATACAAGGAACTGGAGAACATCAGAGGAGGATGCCACTGCTATAGTAACAGATGGATGCAGGAAATGGGAACTTTGGTGTCAGGAAGTTGAGAGAGTCTCTATCTACATAGGAAGAGTCTCTGAAGATGAAGGGGTTGATGATAGATTTGGAGGCCTGTGGGGACTGAAGTTTTAAAATGTCTATCTTGGAGAATCGGAGAGAATGACTAGAGATAGATGTAAGAATTGCAACCAGCCCCAGACGAAGGCTTAGCTGATATGTGGCATAAATCTGCACTCCTTTCTGACATATTTAGTAGCCTTTAGCAACCACAGAGTAGATCTGCAAAACAATGTCCTTCCCCTTGTTGGTTAAAAAGTGCTTTAATAGAGAAGGATTTTCCATGTCCCCAGACAGGGTATGTGGATGGACTAGGCCATGGGTTAGGGGTAGGAAAGGCTGGTTTGTTTTCCTTGTGTTTTCTTATGATGGTGACCAAGCGATGTTAGGCTGAGATTTGTTGCATTAAAGAAGAGTCATGAAAGCCCAGTCTTCTCCTTGGTCTGTAACTCAACACAGTAAAATTGCATGATTCAACCCTGACCAGAAACAAAAATATCTACTCTTAGGGTTCACAAGGATTTTTATCACTCCCTGTCTTCATTCAGGCTACAACAAATTATCAGAGACTGGATGGCTTGAAAAACAAACATTTATTTCTCACAGTTCTGGGGTCTGGGAATTCCAAGATCAAGGAGCTGGCAGATCAGATGTCTAGAGAAGGCTGCCTTCTTGGCTTGTGGATGACTGTCTTCTCATTTTGTCATCACACAATGAAGCTCAGAGAGAAGCACGCTCTCTTGGGACTCTTACAAGGTCATTAATCCCATTAATCAGAACTCCACCCTCATCTAATGCTAAGTACCTCCCAAAGACCCCACCTCCTAGTACCATTGCATGGGGGTGGGTAGGGTTTCAACATTTGAACTTTTGGAGTTATAAACATTCAGTCTATAATACTCAAGGGTGACTGTGTGTTGCTAATGAGCAAGGCCACCACAGAAACCCATAGATGATTGGATAAAGAAGATGTGGTACATATACACAATGGACTACTCCTCTGCCATAAGAAAAGATGAAATACTGCCATTTGCAACAACATGGATGGATCTTGAGATTATTATGCTAAGTGAAATAAATAAGAGAAAAAGTCAATACCCATATGACTTCACTGATATGTGGGCTAGAAAACTGAAAGCAACGAAGGAACAAGACAAAAAAAACCAACAAAACTAACTCATAGACACAGACAAAGTTTAGTGGTTACCAGAGATTAAGTGGGAAGGGGAGATGGTAGAAGGGGGTAAAGGAGATCATTTATATGGTGATGGAAGGAGAACTGACTCAGGTGGTGAGCACACAATATGATATATAGATGAAGCATTATAGAATTGTACACATGAAACCTATGTAATTTTGCTAACCATTGTCACCTCAATAAATTTAATTAAAATAAAGAAAGAAAGAAACCCAATGTGAAGAGTTTGGCAGATTCATACATTTTAACTGAAACATAACTGTGTCATCATTTTTTCTTAATTTGAAAATGTTAGAAGTCCCTTTTGTTGGTTAGATTCAGTTGTATGAGGACACTACACAGTGCAACTCCATGAAAATAAGTCTTCGAAAGCCATTCAAGCTGTGCAGGCACGCGGCTCAGCCTGTCATCAACACTACATGGCCCTTGACTCCCCAAGCTTCGAAGAGAGACAAAACATTCTGTAATTGGAGATTGTTTTGAATTAGTTTTAATTTGATTAGTAATATCCCACAAGGCCACACTAGTATATAGAGATTATGTACACTTAAAGCTGTGATCAATTAGGTCTAAATTGCTAGTCCATTAAAGGCACTAACAAGAACTCTGATTTTCAAAGTTTTTTTTCCCCCTAGTTTTTTCCTAGCACTCTTCATGATGACAGACAAAAGCTCTTCTATTACTCCCATATTATGCCCCAAATTTAGACAAATCCATTTGTTTTTATTATTTAGGAGCATGCAACCAGATATCCTAGGTATAAATAGTGTTAAAAAAACCTTTGCAAATGCAACACACTTTCTTTTTTTATCACTGTCATAAAACCAATAAAAATAATCATCAGAACGACTTTAGCAATCCAGAATATGCAGACCATGTGTGCAGTACAAGGACCTATCATCTCTGTATAAATTGGGTACAAATGTTCTCAGATTAGTTGTAAAAGTTTCAGAGCAGTGTCTTCAAAGAGCACTTGAACTTTAAAGATATGAAGTGAGAAATAGCAATGTAGAAAAATCCTGACTTCAAAACTACACTTTATCCATTTTCTTTTCTTCTCTTCTCTCCCTCTGTCCTTCTCTCCCTGTCTCCCTCTCTCCCTCTCTTACTTGCTCCCTCTTTCCCTCTATCCCTCTCTTCCTCTCATAATAAACCCAGAAAGTATATCTTCTAGAGGAATTTTCAGAAATATGTTTTAGTTGGCTTCTTGTCAGTCCTCGTATCTCCATCCAGGACAAAAATGTCTCCTATCTTTCCCAGTGAAATCATCCCAAGCCATCAAGGTGCAGGTTGTATGCCACCTTCTCCAAAAAGCTATCTGTGTTCAACTGAGAAAGTGGACCTCCAAACTCCCATAGATATTTATTCACTGGGCCCCTTATTGTTACAATGTGACTTTCTCTTTGTCTTTGTTGCCCTGCCCTCCACAGTGCATATTCCTTTCTACACTCCATAGTATCTGGCATGGCATCCTGAATCCAGAAGGCACCAATGAACATTTACTGAAATGTATCCATGACTTCAAAGATGCTCTCTAAAGCTGTGATTAAGAGTAGATGTTTAACACAGCCTTAGTAGGAGTTGACATTTAGAAGAACTTATCTTAAAACTTTTGATAATTTATGAAATCTTACTTTCAGGGGGCAAAGTCTGAATGTGAGAATTTTATATATATATTACATGTGTAATAGAAAATAAAAGATCCCAGGCAATAGTTTATATTTGAGTATATATCCTATGAGAGAATGCCTTGTAGGCAACTGTACACAGATAAAGCAAAGAGCAAAGGGATTGAAGGTGATAGAAAAGAGGAAGCTTGCCTGGCTGTGGGCTGTGATACATCCACAATGACTGCTTTACAGCTTCAAGACTCTGTCTCTATTTAATAGCAAATGCTCAATAAATGACAACAATAATCATTTGAATTGCTGGAAGGGGACACTGATAAAGGAGCCAAGGGTAATACCTTCAGACCAGCAATAATAAGATTAGGGCTTTAATTCTACCACCATTCCACTGGAATTTTTGTTTGTTGTAGTTGTAAAATAAAGTAATACTCCCTTCTCTTGTTTGACATATTTATATAAATCTAAGGGTCTATTATCATTGAAATACAGTAGGGGAGGCAGACAAGAAGTGACCTTAGCAAGTCCGAACCAGAAAGGTCAAAGGGAGGAGCAGAGGTCCAGACAGAAAGATGTCTCAATAGAGGTAAGAAAAGCAGAAAGCTGTGGAGGGTGCTCCGATGAGGCCTGCATTTCATTCCTAGTTGTGCCATTTCACTTTGTTGATATTGCTTCCCTTATTTTAGATTCTGTTTCCATAATTCTTGAAGCCTAAAGATCAGGGAACAAAAGGGAATTAAGGTAAAGTTGGTGGGAAGAAATTGTGAATGATTTGAGTTGGCAAGAACCTTAGTAATTGTGTAGGGGTCAGCACACTTTTTGTGCAAAGGGCCAGATGGTGAATACTTCTGGCTTTTCAGACCCTGGATCTGTGTTATAATTACTCATCTCTCCCATTTTAGTGCAAAAGCTCTAAATACATAAATGAATAGGTGTGGCTGTGTTCCGATGAAATTTTATTTATGGCACTGAAATTTGAATTTCTAGTAATTTTCAGATGTGACAACATGTTTTTCTTCTTTTGGTCTTTTATCAATGACCTAGAAATGTGAAAGCCATTTTCCAGATTATACAGAAGCAAGCAGCAGGCTGCATTTGCCCATAGACTAGAGTTTGCCAGCTTCTCCTGGTCTCATCCCGCCTCCTTATTTACAAAAATAGAACGGAGGCCCAGAGGGTAGATGAGTGGCCTGAGGCCACATGCCAACGGTCAGAGCCACTTTTCTTCTCCTAGAAAGACTTGTTCTTTTCATTTTTAAAAAGAAAGAGAATGGACATATCAATAGAGACTAGTTCTAGATGTTAGATTGTTGAAAATATAAAATGGTGGATTGGAGAACATAATTGTACATTTTAGGATGTATTTGTGATTGTAGAACTTCCAGAGTCCAACTGGGCACCTGATGGGGTAAATATTCCTGTTGGAGGAAATAATGTGACCTGCCACTCTCTAGAAACCTCACCAACATAGCAGCTTCAAGACCATGCAAACCTTTCAGCAGAGAGAAATATTTTTTGAAAATGATGCCAAGAACATTCAAAAGGTGATTCTGCCCCTAAAAAAACACTTAGATTTGCCCCCTGAAAATAAGATTTCATAAGTTATCAAATGATTTTATATAATTTCCTCTAATGTGATGTAAATTTCTCTAAACATTAACTCTTACCTAAGTGTATGTGGTTTAACATCTACTCTTGTTTACAACTTTAGAGAATATTATTTTTATTCATTGCTTTAGATGGAATATTCCTCTTAATTCCTAATCTTTTTAGGGAAACAGAAGGTAAAAGGCTGCCCCAAAATGTGTGGCTAGTTAGTAATTTGGCAACTGCTGTGCTGCCTGACATTGAGTTAAAGATTTCTTTAAAGATTCCTTCTGTCTTCAAATATTTCTGATTTAATCAATCCAGGCAAAACAGAGACTGCCCACCAATGTGTCTTGAAGGTACATATTTTACATGTGATAGTATATTTAGATGCAATCCTCATGACCAAGGGCATATGGTGCTGTTACCACCATTCGACAGGTGAGGAAACTGAAGTTCACGCAGCTGAAGTAGATCCCATAGCTAGAGTGAGACTCAGGAAGGAACTCTAGTAAAGAGGACTTCAACCCCTCAGAGGGTACAAGAAGTTAATGTCGTAGTTCCCCGATGCCACTGATTTTCATTAATTTGGTGTCAATATTTCCAGTGTGAAACGTTCTAATGAAGTGTTTATTCAATGAGAGGAGGAGTAGGGTGGAACCTCAATGTCTTATCCACAACACCAAAGAATCAGAATTTCTCCCATTTAATGACTTGTGGGGCATCCAACACTGCGGGGATATACAGATGTCTCTGTGTAAGAAGAACCAATTCAAGGAAATAAAAATGTTTCATGTTGGAAATAATTATTTGCGCTGCAAAAGGATTCTTCACAAAAGATGTGCATTCTATTTCCTCTAAATAGTGAGTTACTTATGTGCATTTATAATATGATTTTATCTACAAAATAGATTTGATTGACACAATTTCCAAATGGATCTATTCATTGATTGTTATGAGATAAACTACATATATTAAGACTGAATGGAACCACGCTGACACAACAGAGTGATAGGAAGACATTAGAGAATGTGAGAGTCCTTTGAAGGTAGTCCGCCCCTTCCTCCCAGGGCAGGGGAGCCCTTTATAGCAGCTGAAGCACAGAGGCCAGCCTTTGCTGGAACAACTCTCATAATGGGAAAACCAGTCTCTCTGATCGTTAGAGACATTCACTTCATATTTTGGCAAAATTTGCTTTTCTAATATCTCCACCCCATTCTTTGTCCTGCTCTAGGGAGCAACAGGGAGCAGATTGTCCCTCATTCTCACATTATTCTCACAATTATATGAAGACGACTTAGACTCTTGAAAAACAAAACAAAAAGCATATCTATTTCCTTTGACTCTTTCTCATAAAACATGGTTTCCGAACTCCCCTCTCCTTTACATTTATCTTCTTCTGGACAATTCTATTCTAGTTTGTCACAGTTCCTTTTACATCTAGGGAAGTAGCACTAAAGCAAATACATAAAATAAGTGTGTTCTGCAGAGCTCAGAGTGTGATATAGACACTCCACTTGCATTAATGCAGCCTAAGAAAAGAGTTCGTCAAGTCTTAAATCTCCACTGCTGTAAAGAGGTGGCTGACTTGTACTTTTCACAGTTTTGAAACAACATTCTAATACCCAGTTTACATCTGCCAGTACTGGTTTCAATAAATGACTGTTATGAAACATTTAATTTTAAAGCATTTTCTTTTACATTTGTTATTAATTCAAAAGAAAACAGGGGTCACAATAAATCAACTCTGAATGTTTACATGCACATTACAACAGAGCTATATATGTTTGCCATATACAGACCCTTAATTCGTTGAGGGGAGCTAGCTTGGGGGCACTTGCCCACAGAAAGACCTTGGGCTAAAACGGGGATCAGTGGATTGTTTCAATGTTGTTAAGTGAAGTGGAAATTCTGGTGACGAGAGACTTCTGTTTACGTGCAAAATGTGATTTCAAGATGGCTTTTGGTGGAAACCTGCTGTTTCCATGCCACTGGCTTATTACTCACATTTAAAAATGTACTCCATGCTAGGCAAGACATACAGATGTTCAATCACTTAAAAATTATTATGGCTGTTTTTTCATTAAAATGTTTCAAGAACCAATGTGAAGCTCATGAAATTAAAAACATGAATAATGTCAGGGTGATAAACATGTGTTCAAAATTCCAATGAAGCAAGGTGACCTGGACTTCCATGACAAATGACTTAAAAAAAAAATCCAGTTCAATTAAATAAAAGGAGAGGGTGTATGTTTGCAGGAAGTAAGTATGGCGATGGTGTAAATCAGTAGTCAATCCACAGTTGTTTAAATGTCACAGTTGTTTAACTGTATTTACAGCAGAGAGGAGATGTGATACTAACTGTTGCCCATGGGGTCACCTACAGGAGTGAGCTCCCCCTGAAAAACTGGCTTCTGTGGCCTTACTTTCCTTAATTCCTTTATTATCACTGCTGCTGTACCCTGGCTGCCTTTATAATCCAATGTGGGCCCCTAGCTTCAAGACCAAGGATGATATAAACATGTGGCTCTTATACTGGGCCCATGGCAGACCTCAGTAATCATTCTTGACTCAGTTCCATTGAGTCTGGACAGGATGACACTCACTCTCAAGACGGGGCTCTAGACAGCCAAGGTACAGAATTGGTCTAAGGATTTGCCATTCTCATCCAATCCCATTCAGAGAACTCATCTCCCTTTAGTGCTCTCTCTCCTCCACCATTGTTCTATTTGAGCAGAGACTTCCAAGGAATCTTTACTCATCCTAGGCTTCTGCATTTCTGTCAGCTCCAAACTAAGGGCTGGAAAACTAGATAACACTAGAGTAATTGATAAAATATGA
Source organism: Hipposideros armiger (assembly GCF_001890085.2). Taxonomy (NCBI): domain Eukaryota; kingdom Metazoa; phylum Chordata; class Mammalia; order Chiroptera; family Hipposideridae; genus Hipposideros; species Hipposideros armiger. The sequence continues at coordinate 1,647,000 of NW_017731402.1, forward strand.
AGAAACAATGGGCAACCAGGGAATGAAGGCAACATGAAGGAGTCTTAAGTAATCCTCAGTATTCTCCATTCTGCCATTTGATTTTTCAATAGTTGAGTATTGTATTGTCAGTGCATTTGCTAAAGAAAGCAAAGAGTTGGAACAGGGAGCTCTATTCCCATTCAGGGAAAGTCTTTCTGGTGCTTTAATGAAGTAAAAACAGTAAAGCAGGGCTCTCCTTGCAGACTATAGCCCACCAAATGCCAACATGAAGGATGTCAGTGTCCCTTACTTAGCAGGAGATGATGTCGGTTAATCTTTTTTCCCCAAAGAATTTTATCTTTTAAGTCAGTCATCTTTTGCAATCCTCTCTCTCTCTCTCTCTCTCTCTCTCTCTCTCTCTCTCTCTCTCTCTCTCTCTCTCTCTTCCTCTCGCTCTCCCTCTCCCCCATCCCTCCTCCCCTCCATCCCTCCCTCCCTCTGTCTTTCTCTTCCTCCCTCTCACCTTCTCTCCCTGCCTTCCTTTCTTCCTTCCTTTCTTTCCCTATTTACTTGACAATTTTCTCCCACTCATGAACATTTGGGAGAAGTTAAGCCAATTCAGGGATGACATTTCATGAAAATTACACCTAGTAAGACAAAACATATTTTGTCCCTTTTTTGGATGCCTGAATTAGAACTAAGCAAATAAACACAGGTGGGAGGTGTCACTCATGCAACAAAAATTACTGTACTCTGACATCTACCTCAATATACTATAACTATTATTTTCTGCATTGCAAAAGGCCTTGGACATGCATCTTCTTTGTTGTGGGTGGCACCATCACCACTGCAACAATAGCTAACATATATCGAGCGCTGACCTTATACCAGGCATGTTATATGCATTACCTCACTTCATCTCCAACAACCCTATGCAGTAGCTTTTCAAATGTCTATTTTAGTGATGGGGACATTGAATCTTCGGATAGTTAAAAATCTTGTCCCAGTCATAATTACCAAGGGGTGGAGAATGGCTTTAAACCACCCGATCTGCTGGCCCCAGATTTCAAGTTCTTAATCATTGTGCTTTAGTGCCTCTATGGAAATAGTAAGAGGAGGGATTTCCCCTCCACCTCTGTCATAAATAAGCTTTTGTCTACACGTTTATTATTGCTACCTGTAAGAAATGAGAAATATAATGACATGAATAAATTAGCTGAAGTACATTTGACTCCAAATCAGAAGGTGCAAAGCACTGTTGATCAACCACCAGCTAATCACCCTAACTCTACATTTCCTGAGTAATAAGAAGAAAGTTACAACCGCTCTTAAATCTCTGGGTGTACAGGATGATAATTTCCCAATAAACTAAATCCTGCAACTATCGGAACATTTGAAATTTTCTAACGGTTATTACCAATGCTTCTAAACAACATGGATTGGAAACAGCCAATCAGAAGCCTTGGCTGGGTTATGCTTGAGTTTTATTTCCAAAAGGTAACTTAGAAGAAATGGAGTAACTGTTCATTATTTTCTGTCATTTTTATATCATTTTTTTGCCATGCATATTGTGCAGTAATTGCAGGAAATTAAATTTGAATCTTGTGACACAAGCATGTTGTGAATATCATAAAAAACACATATGTTCATAAATGGTAAAAAAAATAGTAAGGTGATAAAAATTACATTTAGGAAACTTTTACAATCTTTTAGAACAATGGAAAAGGGAATTTTTAGGGTTCTTTGTTTAGGCTGAATTCTAGGCTGATGTGCTTCCAGGAGGTAAAGTTTTGTATTTGGAGGGCTTACATAATTTGTGTTTTTGCTGTTTTCTCCAGGGCCTAGAAATGGTACCCTGTGAGCAAGAGTACATTTGAAATCCCACATAAAGAACTGGCTTGAGAAGAATTCCCAGCCATGTCTAGTAGATAGAGAGTCTGCAGGTGAAGTCGTTTTTCATTTACGACATGCAAGTAAGAATTGACAGGAAATCACAACTTCTTTGTCTTCAGCTTTTGTTACAGCTCCTCTCCTTTGCTGCTGTTTTCCTTGCTGCCTCTCCCTGGATGAGGTTCATTTCTACCTGATCCTTTTGGTGATTGTGGAAGCATCCATGAAGCCAAATGCTCACATCCTACAGTCTGGTTTGACCTAGGGTCAACCTCATCACTTGACATGATGTGAAAGCAAGTGACAGGCTTCTGAGTGCTGATTTGGCTGCCGTCATCAATACCATCTCACACCAGCTTCATCATCCAAATTCCCGGGTCCATGATTAGTTCTCTGGGGTCTGAAACAATCTCCCTCTACATTTTGTTATGCTAATAGCAGAAAAGGAATTCATCCTAACACATTTGCAAAATGATAAACCACCACCTTTTACCAAATTAATGCCACCCAGAATTGGCAAGGTATGTAAGTGCCCAACCCTCTACTGGCCCAAATCCTCTATCAACCATCCAAACGGTATTTATGGCCCAGCTCAGTTCCAAGATTTCTGTGATTTTCCAACCACATCACAATAGTTCCTCTCTGCAAAGTACTTATTTACTGAGTTATTCATTCCAGTTTAACTGGTAAACATTAATCACTAGGATTTTTTTGTAAAAATTTCAAGTCTTTGTGAGTAGAAATTAGGTCTTAATTATCCTCCAGATCCTACAGGATGCTTAATCGATATCTTTATCATCATACAAAACCAAACTTATCATATTTGCCTTCTGAAACAAGTCCTACTGCTTTCCTGTCTACTGCCACTGCTCTTCCTACTGCCCCAAGCACTCAAACCCAAACCTCAGAAGGTAAGACTTGGTTTTTCTCTCTCAAACATCCATCATAGCTCATCAGTCACCAAGTTCTGGAGATTGGAAATTTTTTTTAAAAAGATTTTATTGGGGAGTTGTGGGAGCAGAACAGCGCTGGGGAATCGGGGTAAGGGGAACAGACAAGTTGCTGTCTTTTTGTTCTTCAGTCTAGTTGTGGAGGGCGTTGCTTCACTAGCCCATGTTGGTATGATCATTGCACTCTTCCTGGGTGAGGTAGTCACTTGCCCGCCTCTGGACGGCGGCTCTTGGCAGCTCACGCCAGCTGCTGGCCACTCATGCTGGCTGCCGGCCACACACAGTAGCTTATGGCAGCCCACTGCAACAGGGGTTGCAGTCTATGCTGTCACCGGCAACTCACAGCAGCCCAGCTCCAGGTCGAGCTATTGTTCACCATCTTAACTGTAAAGGGCAGTATCACTGGCCCTCATGTGGGATCCGAACCGGGGCCCTGCTGCTCAGAGCTGGCGTCCCAAGCCAGCTCTTAACCAATGCACCACTCAGCCAGCCTGGAGATTGGCAATTTTAAGTTGTTTTTTAATTTAATTTATTTGTTTGCCTTTATAACCCTCTTGCCAAAGGCAATCTTATATGAAAGCCCAACGTTTAAGAAAAGCAGCTATGGTAACAAAAGGATGAACTCAGAACCTTGAGCCTACAAATGCAGCCCTTGAAAGAGCTTCCAGAATCTTTGAGGCTGAGCATACTTGAAGACCCGGAGTTGTCGAGTTGACCTCCAAAGTGCCCCCAAACAGCATGGTATGGTGAAAAGGACATTGGCACGAATCAGAGGATCTGAACTGAGCTTTGATTTTCCTATCTCTAAAACAGGATATCTTTACTACTGCCCTCACAGGGTTATTGTAAGGCTCAAATAAGATTCTGTGTGTGAAGCACATTATAAACTGTCAAAATCGACGCAGATTTAGGGAAACGTTGCTTCTTTTCTGATCTCCAAAGCCCCATTTTCCTTCTCATCTTATTCACCATCTAATCTAACCACTGTTTTCTTTTCAGATTTATCTTCCTAAAGCACATCCCTTTTTATATCATTCATATCATTCCTTGACTCAGGAATATCTAACAATCAACAGTGACTACTAAATTAAGAACAAGTGTCTCAGCTTAGTACGTAAGCCATGAAACGTAACTCCCTTTCCAGTATTAGCTGTCATCATTCTTCCACATAAACCTGATGCCTTAGCAAAATCACCCACTCACTCCTTTCTAAATGCATTACCTTCTTTCCTATCTCTCACCTTGTGTTCTGGCCCCTTTAACACCACACCTGAATTCAATCTACAATTTAAGTCCCATCTTCCGTATTTCACCCCAGTGGAGCCCTTCCTGATCCCAGTTCATACTTCTCTCTCTCCTCCACACCCCCTACAGGAAACAGGAAAAATCCTCATGGATTCCTGAGAGGCAGAGATTTAGGTCATTGTAAGAAGTAACAAGAATTTATGAAATTTCCGCGTAAGAGCTTAATAAATTAAAGCAAACTGAAATACTTTTGTGAAAACCATCTCTTTCATTCTCTCATTTTGAAGATAGGTAGATTTTCATTTGAAAGCAGTTTTTCTTGGTTTACAATATTCTTTTTGCTGAAAATCTACACTGCACGTTAGAGAATGCTGTTTTGGCAAATGAGGCCACGCTAGGCTCAGCGAAGATCTTCTTTTCTGAAAACATATATTTCCTAAATGAAAGAATATTGGTATCTGCACACAAAAGACTTCATTTATTTAAAAACACTGCCCATTTATCAATTTATAATTTAGACTTAAAAAAGAGAAAAACTGGTTGAATTGCAGAATGTACTTAATGGAAAAAAATTTTTGTCACTTTAAGGTATAAAAGAGAAAGGGGCCATCTGCCATGCAGAGGATCTTATCTGTGTTTTATGTGGTAATTAAAAGAATTTGTGGAAAACTAGTGATGAAACAGAATAACTCAAGTAGGCTTCAAAAAACTCATTTGTTTATGTCATAGAGAACGTAAGTAACTTATTCAATTAAATAGACAATGCTTGTTTTAAATGATCGGTTTTTGTACATAATTATCTGCTTATGTTAAAAGTAGTTTTTATTTCAAATATTTAAAAACTTTTCTTGTTGCCATACTTTACACTATATACTCATCTTTTTTTTTTTTTCTTATGAAGACAGAATCAATTGAGTCAGGATAAATTTAGTCTATTATCATTGTGTGATTTCTCTTATCAATTAGAGGGCTTTGAATCAATAATGTCTTACACCAGTACAGCTGGAAACATGAGATGGCATAGAAACTCACCTGAAACCTTATACTGCACTCTGTCAGTTAGACAGAGAATATGCACATATTTTTACAGGTCTGCCATTCATTCACTCAGGTAAACCTTGGAGACCCAATGGTGAGTTGGAATTTCCAAGCTATTATTTTGGAGATATGCTAAGAACTAGAACTCTCTGTTACCTCACAAGAAATCAGTTAGTTATAGGTGCTGCTGGGGGATGAGGCCAAGTGAAATATAATAACAAGACTTCCGCTTCTGGCCAACATAGAATAACAGGGACCAGATTTACCTTTCTGTCTGAAACAACTAAAAAAAAAAAAAAGGAGAAAATATATGAAACAATGAGTTTCAAGACATTGGTCAACAACTATTAAAGAAAGTTTAAAACAAATTACATAAACCACCTGTCACACAATAAGCCACCTATTACACAACAAGCTACCTTTTATACAATTACCCCCAGATCACCACCCTGAGAGAATTTCGAGGTTGCAGTACAGGGAGGGAAATCCAAGAAGAACCTAGCAGAATACTTGAGTTGAGGAGGCAGAGCTGAGAGATGGACAAGATCAAGAAGACTGGATTATACAGGCAGAGTATGGAAGAGTTGAGAGCTGCACACATAAGGAACTAGATTATACAGGACAGAGTATGTTTGAAGAGAGAGTTGCACAGAGAAGGAACGCCAGAGATTTATAGGGGGACCCCTCAAATATTTAGCTGAGTGATCAGATTGTGTGCATGAGGAAACTACTCACGGCCAAAAAAAGACTTACCTGAAATAATAAGCAATAACAATGCCTCACAGAGTTAAAAATATTCCCTGTTTCCATCAGCCAAAGTGGAGAATCCCATGATTCTCAGGGTACTACAGAAGGACCTTGCCCCAGTAGTGGAGAATAATTAGACACACACAGCATGAGTACTGCTATCGTCTTGCCTAATAAATCTTAAAAGTGATTGGAAAACATGAAATTGTTTTCAAGTAACCTAATTATGTTTCATAACAACCCTCGAGAATATTTATAAAAATACAAAAATATTCAGTGCCCCAAAGAATAAAATTAATCTGTCATCCAATTAAAAATTACTAGGCATAAAAAAAGAAGGAAAACATAACCACTGATGAGAAGAACAAAATCAATTGATAAAGTACCAAAACTGACACAAACATAAGGATTAGTTGACCAAGACCATAAGATAGTTATTATAACTATATTCCATATGTTTACTAAATTAAGTGAACAATAAACAAATGGAATAAATTGAAAACAAATAACAATGTGATAGATTTAAACCCAACCATATAAGTAATCATATTAAATGTAAATGGTCTAAATATCTCAATTAAAATGCAGAGGTCATAAAATTGGATTAAAAAAAAAATGACCCAACTACAGTATATGCTGCCTGTAAAGAGGCACTTTAAGTATAAAGACACAAAGAAAATAACAGTAAGATAATGGAAAGTGACGTACCATGCTAAAATTTACCAAATGAAAGCTGGGATTTACTTATCAAAAGACAAGTAGATTTCAGAGCAAAGAATATTATAAGGGATAAAGATTGTTATTTTATTATAATAAAAGGATCAATTCTCAAGAAGAAATTATAATCCACATACTATGTGACAGAATAATCTGTCAATGTGAGGTCCTGTGTTTCCTGGTATTGTATCTAATTTGTTGGTACTTATAGAGACTACCAAAGTGTATGAGGTCAGCTCCTCTTACCTTCAATATTGCCTACCTATCTAGGAGCCTATCACCTTATATGGTCCCCAGTTCTCTATCTGCACATATTAGTTTTTTGGGGGGGGGATTCCTCTTTCTTATTTGCCTGAACCCTTAACAAAGGATTTCTTGGCACTGGTTCTGTGCCACACTTGGTGGTACAAGGGTTATGCCACTCTGAAGCAAGAAGTTAGACAAAAATGGGTTCCTATGGCCATGTGGCTCTTAAACCTACCATGTAACCAACTTCCTCCTTATGACCCATTGCTTTATTAGAGGTCTATCATGGAAGCAGACAGCCAGTCCCTGGGCTCTCAGAGATCATACACCTTAGTCTTCACCTGCCCAGGGCTCTTTATGGGAAATCACCTCAAACAATACTCACCTATACTTACCTTATTTCTATCTTCTAGAAGGTTTTTATCACCCAAGGATGATGATGATGATGATGATGATGATGATGATGTTGATAATGATGGTGATTTTGAGAGAGACAGATAGAAATTGTGTGAGTGTGTGTGTGTGTGTTGTGCATGTGCACATATTGAGAGATAGAATAGCTGTTCTCAAATGTTTCCTCTATGCATCTACCTTCCCAACTGCTTTCAAAACACAAAGCCAGAACATGCATCCTTTTTTTGTGTTTTGATCTGTCACATCCTACCTTGAGATTAGGAGAACAAAAAGGCCTGATTTCTTGAATAGAGAAGAAATAACAGCGAGTAAATGTGAAAGATCATGAGAAGAATTATGCAATAATGTAAAAAATATGATTCAAGTTGCATAGACCTTTTATATTTCTTTATCTGATGGCCATAATAAAACAAACACTTAATAATCATGCTTGCACTAAGTATATATTTAAAAACTAACCGTTGCAAGCACATATCGTGAGAAAAGTAAAACATGATTTTGTGGAAAATCAAGACTATATGACATCAAAAGGTAACTAGCCACTGGAACGCTGTTTTGGAAACCTCCTAGCATCTTGCTGTATGTAATTGGCTGCCCCCTTCTCTACCACAGCATTCTGAAAAATACATTAACACAAGACCTTCAAAAGCTGGCAGACTGCTGTAAGACTAGTTATTCCAAAATCAGTATAGATATTATTTTAAAGGTTTTGAATGCGTTTTTGCATTATTCACAAAGTTCATCCTACATAAAATAGAGGTGGCAGTGTACATAAAAGGTTAAATAACAGCACCAGGCAGAATAGGACGGCGTGCCAAGTGAATGGTAGAGACTGTGTTTCTCAAGCATAAGTCCGAGAAACCTGGAGAATCCATAATTTCTTTGAGAAATTTAGAAATTTACGACGTAGTCATTCCAGTACCTGAATTTACATTGATGTTTACAAATGCATTTCTTCCACAGGAAGGTTAACTGACAGCACTGCTCACTCTATAAAATGCAGCTTTCATAGAAGTCCAAATAGAGAACACTAATGGAAGAAGTGAGTCATGAAATGTACCATAATATTGTCATGAGGACTCAAAAAGACTTTGAACCATAGCAGGATTCCATCTTCACTGAGCCATTAACAGCCAAGGAGAAAATTTTCCATTTCTGACTCCAGTCATTATTAGATTAGGTACCCATTTAATGCAAATTTCCATAACACCATCATCTTAATCTTGTTTCCAAGTGAGTAAGTCAGCCTTACAGAGCGATCAGACGATACTCCATTAAAGCTGATCTTTAAAGATTGCTCATCATCAGAGTTTTGGTTAAGGATAAGGCTTGATTACCCTCCATGACCAAATGAAGCCTTGACCATTTAGTTGTACATAGTTAGATATGCATTCTCTGTATTAATATTATTAAAGTTAAAACACAAAAGCAGGTTTAAGTGAAAACTAAGGCTTCATTTTTGTCCCCTTGGTTAACCCCAACATTAAAGGTTTAGTTTCAGCAAAGCAACGTAATCCATCACACTGAAATTCATATTGTCAAACTTCTTGGGCTTTGTGGTTTTGGTGACATAGTTGCATTAATGCTAAAAACATAAGGATAAATGTGCTCATTCATGTAGAGGACTTGCTACAGTTCCTGGCACATGCAAAGTATTCAATAAAGGTTAGCTATTATTATTTTGTGGAAATTTATAGCAAATTTTATTTTAGTGCATGTTTATGGACCATTATTAGTACATCTCATTTACGACATCCCTGAAGTTCCCAATTCTTTTCCTTGAAAGGCCTCTAAACATTACTCAGTATAATAAGCACCCAAATGGAAAATATAATAACTGCCAGAAATTTAGTAGTGACCACGGAAGCTTCCCGGAAGAGAAGGAACTCTGAAGAGATGTTATCTGTCTGTGGAACATCAAAAAAACTGCCTCATTATTATGGCAAAAACTTTAAATTGAGGCACAGAAAAATAAAGTGCCTTATTCAAGCCCGTTCATCAGGGAGGGGGAACGGCCTCCTACACTTTCAGTTCCCAGCCAGTCTCTAGAGTCTATGAGCTCTTTTTTCTGTCTTGTCCCACTGAAGCCCAAGCATATATAGTACTTATTATTCTTGTGTCTTTACAAAATGTTTTTGGAAGTAAATAACAGTTGATTATATTTGGCAAACAGTACTTCTTACTGTATTTTGATATAATAGTTTTTTCAGTTTGCTTTGGAAATTGACAATGATAATGGCATTGAATAGAGGTTAGAGGTGACATTAATTATCAGGGTAACCTAGATATTTACATGAATGCCAGTTTTGATGAAGCGTCAAACTCATATTTGACATACAACATTATCTCAATTGTGAACATGAAGGCCACACTGCTGTGAAAATGCTGACAGAATAGCTCTCAATCTGCTTGCCAACAAAAAGGCATTTTTTAACCCAAGAAGTATATCATATCTCTTTAAAAGCTACATAGCACATTTTATTTATTTTTTATTTTTTTAGCTGAGCTATCCTGCCACCTGTTGGCAGCTCAGTGGCAGCTCAGCTAGGGCCGTGAATAGAACCGGCGATCCTGTTGCTCAGAGCTCACACTCTTGAGCAAGCTCTTAACCAACTGAGCCACTCGGCTGGCCCCCACATAGCACATTTTAAAGAAAATCTATATTTGTGCTTAAAAAGAAATTGCACATAAAAAATAAGCTGTGAAGGACAATCATAGTGGTTGGAACTCTCCATTAAAAAATCATCACATAGCAAAAACTGACTACAAACACTGGAAAGATTTGCCTCCTAACAACAAAGTACGGGAACGAAAACAAGTACATATATAATAATTGCTGTATTTTTCCTTTCTGAGCTATTTAGCAAGATATCCAACAGGTAAATAATTATGACTGGGATCCATATATGTATATGTAAAGATATATAGACACACATATATGTGTATATATGTGTTTATATACATGTGTGTATGTACATATTAGCACAAACATATAATATATATGTATGAATGTATGTGTATAAATAATATGCACACATATATAAATATATACTCATATGTGTATCGATATAAGTGTCAAATCTGGTCTTTTTTTAAGGAATTTAAAAATCTACTTAGAGAAATAAGACCGACAAATGAAGACAAAGTACAGAATTCAAAATGAGGTGTAGCTGCAAATTGTACCTCCACTGCTTTCCAGCCTCCTGGGCCACACTTCCCTTTTACACCCCAACATCGCTGAGCAATCTTTAGAGAGATGGAGGGAAAGAAACTTCTTTCAGGCGCCCCACACTCTTGAATTCCATATTCCCAGTCTTTAGCCATCCTGTGTCTGACAACTTCTCTGTACCAACTGCCTCCCATTCCAAACCTCCTGCCCCATGAGTCATTCCCAGGGTAGCAAATAATACCTGTCCTCAGGTCTCTCTCACTCTCTTACTCTCTCTGTCTTTCCCCCACTGCCCTCTTCTTTTTCTGTGCTAACGCCATTCTCTGCACATCCTCTCTGTAGCCAGGGAGACCCGCATCTACCCCCCACAGCTGAGTAAGACCTCGCTTCCCATGTTATCTCTGTATCCATCCCAGAGGTGTCACCACTCAGACCCTGACTTACTGCCATGATTTCACAGATCCTTCTCCCTTCCTTACTCAACTCTTTCTCCTACCTCTTCTTTTGTAGTCCTCTCTTTCAGAACTCCCCAAACTCCCATCTCTCAGTACATGGCTGGGGGTGGGAGGAGCAGAAAAATCCCTGATATTTCATTATACAGAACAATTGTCTGCATAATGAAACCTGTCTTCACTGTTCCCACTCCAGATAAGACCCTGTGACTGCCTTTGTCTAACAATCCATTTAAATGTTTTCTCAGAGGCATTTACCCCTAAGAGGAATCTTGCTACTCCCGAGAGCTCAGAAAAAGTATTTTTTCTTAATATTATATAAGTAAAGGTTACTATTGCAATAGGCTATAGGAGTGATACAGTATTCTGCATATTTTCTTGGTAATGAATAAAAATCAAGCATGAACAGAGAGCTGGAGTGAGGTGGAAGAGATAGTTGGCTGTGTGGAGGGTTCAGATGGTGGGGAGCTTTGAAGGCCAGACAGAAATGCTATGTTTGGGAGTGACTTCTTCTTTGACCCATAAATTATTCATAATTGTATTGTTTAACTTTTTTAACTTTGGAAATTTTCTAGTTATCTTTTTATTTTTTATTTTTAGCTGAATTCCACTGTGGTCAGAGAACACACTTTGTTTGCTGTCAATATTATGAATTTTGTTGAAACTTGTTTTTGTCACCCAGCATTTGGTAAATTTTAGTGAGTGCTACGTGTATGCTTGGAAAGAACATATACTCTGCAGTCATTTGTTTCATTGTTGTATATATGCCTAATAGATCAAATTTGTTAATCTCGTGGTTTACATATTTCATATACTTATTCATTATCTTGTCTGCTGGTGTGATGTTACTGAGAAAGATATGCTAAAATCTGCCACTATATTTATGGGTTAGTTTATTTCTATTTTAAGATTTATTCCAATTGCAAGGATGTGAAAATGTAAAAAATATGTGACTTGGAATCAATGAAATATGGGAAAATATTATGCATCTGGACGTATAAATAGCATGTAAATTTTTCACCCAATAGAATAATAAAAGAACTTGTGTACATTCTGGCCAATGGCTGGAATGGAAAGATGCCAGAATGCCTAGGGTCGATTTAGTATTTTGGGGTGGGGGAGGGGAGAGGTGGAGGGATGGGTAGGGACACAATAGAAAGGAACCCTAAGTTTCCTCAAATTACCCTTTGAGCCAACGGCAAATCCTACTTCACTGCTTCCTCAACTGAGGATCTCACCCTTAACCCTTCTTCTAGGGGATGGAATCTCAACCCGGGGTTCCATGGACATCCCAATTTATGGGTGTCAGGGTACCCTCTCAATTACCTCAATAACATAAACGAAATTTTGTGTTCATATATACAGAGAGTGCCAAAAAATGCATCCCCCAGTATGTGGGCACGTATCTGGAGAGAAGCTTCATCCTCTCACCAGATTATCAGAAGTGCCTGTCATTCAAAAGGGACTAGGACAGCTGCTCTGGAACCAAGGAAACGTTCAGACAGAATACACTCGAACGCAGATGAGAGGGCACAGAAAGGCACAAAAACCATGAACCATGCTCTCTTTCCTGGAACATCCCCAATCCTCTCAAAAGCCTGTTCAGCTTTTCTAGATGCCTTTAGAAACTAACCCCATTCGGCCCTACACTGAGGCATTCATTATCTACCATTTTAAAAAATGAATATTATGGGCTGGCCGAGTGGAGCGTTGGTTAAGAGTTGGCTTCGGACACCAGCTCTGAGCAGCATGGGCCCCGGATCGGATCCCACATGAGGGCCAGTGACGCTGCGCCCTCTACAGCTAAGATGCTGAACAACAGTTCAACCTGGAGCTGGGCTGCCATGAGTCGCTGGCGCTGGCGACCGTGTAGGCTGCAGTGGGCTGCTGTGAGCTGCTGTGAGTGGCCAGCAGCCAGAGTGAGCTGCCAAGAGCCATCGTGAGTGGCCGTCCAGGGGCCAGGGAGCGATCTGCCTCAGCCGGGAAGAGCGCAATGATAATACCAACATGGGCCAGTGAAGCGATGTCCTCCACAACTAGACTGAAGAATGAAAAGGACAGCAGCTTGTCTGTTCCCCTTCCCTGATTCCCCAATTTTTTTTAAAATGAATATTATGAGTAATTTATCTTTACCTCATTGGCTGTCTCATTGGCTCTTCACCAAATCTATCTCTCCTCCATGTCCCTGTTTTTTTTCTTGTCTGTTACAGGATGTAGGGCCATCACTAAAAAGAGAAGCTGCCCCTCTTTTCAGGGGCTTCTGACTGAGCAAGAACCCTGTGTGTTGTGATGTGTACATTCCCCACACCAGGTGCCTGTAGCTTATGGGCCATATAGTAGTCCTGTGATTCCAGAGTGATTTTTGATCCTGGAAACCTTTCTGCTATGGCAACAGCCCTAAGGACATGGCTTAAGGTTTATCCTGGACTGTGACCTCATACTTTTTTTCCATGTTTTATTTATAAATACTTCAGGATGACAGTTGACAACAGGGCCTTGCACAGAGGAAGATCATTGTGCAAGGGGACTCAGAAACAGGAAGGCCTAACTAAAGTTCAGCGACCTTTCCCAGGTGTGTGTCTTGTGGACCTCAGGCCTAAAAATCTGGATTAGTTGACTCCTTTCCCCAAAGAAATCAAGGAAAACAAATATTGCAAAGGTATCTATAGGGCCTAGTAGAAGACAGGAAAAGAAAAAGATTAGAAAATGCTTTCTCTATAGGGTCTTGTAGAAATCCAATATAAAAAGGGCACTTTTTAATCCAACAAATTGGAATTATTATATAGCTTTTTCAATATAGGTGAGCAGAAATCTGCAGGGGTGATTCAGCGAATTTTTTTTTTTGAGATTTTAAAAACAGATTCAATGAATAGATAGTCTTTTTCCCCCCATTTTTGGTTATTGGTGAGTAAAGATTTGATCATGGAGCCATAGCAGTCATGGAATGATAAGGAGAACTAGCTGACATACAGATGGCAGAGCAGAGAAACAGAAAGAAACTCATCGTTACAACACATTGACCCACTAAATAAAACAATTCTTAAACCTCTCTCCTTCTGGAATTCTTGTCAAGTGGAATTATAGGGTTTTTCATTTATTTTTGTTTAAGTCAATTAAGTTGGGCTTTCTTCTAAGAGTTACTAAAAGTTTTCATAATGATTCAATCATAATGTGTAGTTAATTTCCAATTCTTCTTGTATCAGTAACATCTTGAGATATCAGTTTCATTGCAGCCTCAATGGAGGTTGTGTGCAGCCTCAGCAGGATCAGTGTGTGCATGTGCGTGTGCGTGTGCGTGTGCGTGTGAGTGTGCGTGTGTGTGTGTATGCACATATACTGATGGGGTATATCTAATTTTTGCTAAATTAAATTAGCTAAATTAAAAATATTACCTTTTTATTTTTTCCTTACCCTAAAGCGAATTGGGCTGCAAAGAAGACATCAGTCTTCTTATCTCATCTCTGTGAATATTCTACTCATTTAAGTGTCCACACCTGAAACTTTGGCATCTTTCCTAACCATTCCTTTTTCTTTACATTCTCTATTTAACCAGTTTCCAAGTCCGCATGCTTTCATTTCATTTCATATCTTTTTACTACATCCTCAACAACACCTCATCTTATTCACTCATTCTCTCTTCTAAATTCCTAAAACAGTTTCCTAACTAATCCAGATTTTTAGGCCTGAGGTCCAGAAGACACACACCTGGGAAAGGTCACTGAATATTAATTAGTCCTTCCTGTTTCTGAGTCTCTCTGCTGATAATCTCAGCCCCCTTTCAACCCTCCCACATCTATACAAGCAATCTTGTAAGAATATGGGTCTTATCCCATCCCCTCTTTCTTGAAATCCATAACTGAGCCCTTCCTGTGTTCAGCATGTAATCTAGATTCTCACTTGGCATTTAAGGCCCTCTAGTCCTGCTCTCTCCAAGCCTGGTCTCCCACCATCTTTAATTACTAACCTGTTCCAAATGCATCATGTAGTTTCATGTCTCCTTGATTTTGAACAGTGTTTTTCTAGAATGCCCTTACCCATACTCCTTCTCCTAATGGTTTAAAAACTCAACTTGAATATTACCTCTGCCAGAATGCATTTTGCACCTCACCCTAATCTATGCCCCTACGGCACTTATCTCCATTACTGTCTTTTTCTCCTACTAGATTGTGAGCAGGGATTATGCTTTATTGCCTAGGACATACTAATAATAACAGTAATTATACAGATGACATCCCTTACAACATGAAAGTAATGACTGCATAGCTGCTTCTTATATATTCAATTTAGCTTATTATAATAACTTATTCAATTTAATTCTCATACCTACCTTATCAGGTAAGCTACTACTATTATTACTATTCTCATTTTATATATGGGGAAATGGAAGTACAGAATGCTTAGGGAATTTTCCCAGGTTACACAATCGCTCCATGACAGAGCAAGAATTAGGACTCAGGCAGTGGGTTCCAGAGCTCATGTTTGTGTCCATGTTGACAAATGGCTTCTTTGGTTGCTTGATAAATGTCTGGTGCATGGAAGTTAGGGTGAGGATGGGGTGTTTGGGAAGATGTTCCTGACCCTTCCAGCTCATTTGTAGCTCTTGAAGAGACAGGATGGTTAGTCTGGTGTAGGGTCCCTTTCCCGCTTACAGCTTTCTTCCTATGAGCCTTTTGATCTCCCTGCTGTGGTATGCATCTTCCTGTACCCTCTAATCTTTTGAGTGTGTAGTGTTTTCTTTCTCAAGAAATAATCTACTATCTTTACAATCATCATCATTATAATGCTGCTGCTGATAGCTCACATTTATTAAATGCTTACTGTATCCTATTAAAAAATTTACTACTGGGAGTAGAATAAAGACTACATTCCCTATAATTTTTAATAAGAAAATATAGTGCATGTATTCATGCCTCATAGGTAACTACCCCCGCTACTTGCATGCAAGCTGCTCTGTTTAGGACTTTAAGTTTTCTCCTCTGTGATCAGGACATAAAGGCTGATTTGTTCATTCTATGACTAGCCCCAGCCCACCACCCTTGAAAACCATTACTGAAGTCTCCCACCCACCACCACATTAGTCCCACACCCAGGGCAGCTATGATGCAATGGAAAGGTAATCAGGCTAGGAGTTGGAAGACCTTGGTCATCCTTTAGTAGCTGTGTTACCTTGGGAAATAATTTAATCTTATTTTACCATGGTTTCCACATCTTTTAAATGAGAGTGACAATTATTTCTGCCTCACCAAGGTAAACTTCTCTGGGGTGTCTTCCTTGAGTCCCAGGAAAAAATTATCTATCTTGTTCTGACATGTGTCTATTGTAGTTGCTCGTTACTTTGTTTGTACTATCTACTAGATTGCTAATGTCTCAACAGGGGCTGAGTCATAGTTGTGTTTGGGTCTCCTGTCCCTAGAACATCTGTTAGACTGAATTTCCACAACTACCCCCTGCCTTTCCCTTGAGTCTCCCATTTATAGTTCCCTTTCATCCTCAAAGCCACCCATGACATCCATTTGGATCAAAAAATCACTTGAATAAAACTGATGGGGTAACACATAGGGATCTCATGTGTCTTAGATGGAGACCAACAAAATATTTCTGGTTATGGTATTCAATCTTGATCCCATCTAATAATAATAAACTGGGCATCCTATGTCTTTGTTGTTGAATATACAAAGTCTTCTACTGATGATCCAGCCATAATATCTATGACATCACACAAGATGTTTCCATCTCTAAAGCAGAACTTGGACAGGGGAGTGAACTCTGGGTTGATTTCCAGTGGAGTAGCTCTGAGGGGGAGATCCATGGAGACATGCTAATGAGAGATGTCCAAGCCTGTAACACTTGATGATAGCTGGTTCCTTGGATGTTACTCTTCCCCATCCCCTTCCTAACCTCATGGTCTATTATGGCTCAGGTGTCCAGGGACTTGTTTGAGCTGAATATTGTTTGGAATGTTGAAACAAGCATGCATCCTGTAATGATTAACTTTATCCCTTTCTACAAGGATACTACTCATCTGGATAATTTGACCTCAGAGTGTAAAGAAGTGGAGGCTGGAGTACGTGCACTTCATATCCTCAAAGAGACAAGGAGAAGGAGAAGACAGTCTAAGTGTGAGCAAAAGGAATTACTTGTACAGATGTGCCCTTTGACTCCCGTTTTCTGCTCCCGGCCAACCCTTTGGAGATCATTTGCAGGGAGGTCTCCCTCTTCCTGTGAGGCCAGAGATTTTTCTAGCTACAAGGCTATTGTGTGTGACATGTCTAGGCAAGCATGCAGCAAAACCACAGAGAAACAAGGGATTAAAGAAGTAAAGCTGGGCAAACTCAAAAACGCCTTCTGCAGAACTTCTCTCAAGCTCGAGGTAAACATCTCTACCTAATCTCCACCCTCTTCAATTTCACAGTTTATTTTTCACTGTGTTCCACTTGTGGCAGTTCCCTCTATGACCGAGAAGGGGAAGCAAGTTGTCCTCTATAGGAGTGGCTGCCCCAAGTAGCACAGCTCTCTGAGTTCGAGACTGAAAGAGAGAAAATGCCCGTTTCTGGGTGGAATGATCTCAAAAAGCAAGAATGCAGTGGCCTCAGCCGTTTGAAATGAGTGCACTTTTCCAGTGGGCACATTGAGACAACTTTCCTTCGGAGCTGTACCCTGTGATCTTTTGATTTGGCCACTGGACCACACTGAGTTAGGAAGTAGACAGCTTTCTCCTTTTCCAGACATATCAGACTTACAGGAAGATTCTTTCTGAAGATTTCCATCTTCTTCTTACCGATATTCAGCAATATCTGAATGATGCTTCCGCCAAGCGAGTGCCAAGTGCCATCTTTGCAAGGAAGAGGCCCATAAGTCCTCACCATTGACTCTCAGCCTTGGCATATGCAGCAGCCTCATCCAGATTCCAGCAAAGAGGAATTGGCAAGGCATGAATAAGGGCAGAAGGTAATTGAGGAGCCGGGGCTGGTTTTAAGGCAGGACAGAGCCCAACTCCACGAGCTGAGCTGAAAGGAATTTGCAGTGTGTGCCAGATGTCATAAAGAGCTGCTGAGCTAGTTGAGCTTTCTAGTGCTCAGGAGCAAATCAATCAGATGAACTGCGACTGCGGCTCTGCTACAGACCATGAGCTAACGCGGGCTCTACCCCAGTGAGCCAGTGCCAAGGGCACTGCAGCCGGCAGTGGACGTTGGTGAGAGCCACCACAGCTAATGTCTAATGCCAGGAGGGAGAGACGAAAGAGGCTCTTCTTTAACACTGAGAATAGCTCCAGAGTGAATACAGCCTTCAACAACTGTGGTTTCATTCTCATCACCGCTGGGCAAGTTGGGGGTGCTAATTTTAGAGCAGAGAGCTGTAAAAATCAGACCAGACTTGTTAAAGGAGAGTAGTGACGATACTTAGACCAGTGTCTGCAGTTGACTAGGCACAAAAACTTTATGTCAGAAGAAGAAATGAAAGGAAAGCAAACAGATGAGAGAATGAAGGAAGCTGGCTGGCTGGTGCCTCCTCGTTGTTACCTTAGCAACTGGTCCATGTTACTGTTATAGCGCTTATCACACAGTGACGCCTTAATAAAAAGAATAGCGCTCATTTACTGAGCTCTTACTATGGGCAGGCACTGCTATGTGAGTCTAACCTCCACCATTCATTTAATCTAGATTCAGAGAGGTTAAGTGACTTTTCCAAAGATATATATAAATGTGTGTGCGCATGCATGCAGGCACATAACTGTTGAATAGCAATCAGGTTACAAATCCTTCTCTCCCCAACTTCAACACCAAAATCTCACCCATTATATCATACAGTTTCTCAGTTTTAAAGCAGGTACTACACAAGAATTTGTGAATTTAGAAACTATGGCCCTGATGGTCAAGAAAATAAAATAACCAAAGCCTTAATTTGGAAATTAAAAAGAGACTATTCCTTGGGAGCCTAAAAGAAGGTCATACATTGGCCATATGGTCACAGAATGAAGTTTCCCATTTTCTCTCCCTGTGATAGCCCTGGTAGACAGCTAATAAGGAAAACCTACTGCAAAAGCAATGTTCCTATGTCTCAGATCACATGGTACAGATTTCTGGTAGCAGCAGCGTTGGCTGAAAACAAATAATAATCTGACAATAGGTAAGTTCAGCCCCTCAAATCCTAGTGAAGTAACAACACCAAGGGATTCATGAGTATGTACTCTTGAGGACTGACCCAATTAAAGAGCAATCAAGGAGGGGTGTGGGGACAGTGATTGCCTTCTTAGGCCACCTGTGAGTTCAGCAGATGCCACACTCCTCCCTCCATGCTCAGACTGTTCACTTGATGGAATTATTTGAGATTGTTCTAGAGAGATAGATGATCATTCATACCAACTATATAAAGGCAGACAGGCCACAATTACATTTTTACCATAAAACTTCCCACAAGAAAATATCCCAGCTAGCCCAGGGCAAGGAAATCATCTTTGAACATAAACAATGGGAAAAACCATTCTTGACAGTAGAAGAACTCCAGAGCCCTACAATCATTTTACCCCTATGTTTTCTTTCATTGAAATAAAGGTATTGTAAAAAGACGGGAAACACAACTCCTTAGAGTGGTATAGAATCCACAGTGCCTTTTAACAAAGCTGTCTAACGAAAAGTCAGTTCAGATGTTTCAGCCTCTTTGGCGTTCTTCACCAAAGGAAGAGTGAAACAGGTAGCTGCTTTTGCTCAGTTCTGTTGGATCTACATGTTAGCTCTTCTGCTGAGAAATTAGCAGGTATCATACAAACACTTCTTGACTATTCTGTTCTCCTGTGTGCTCTTTCTCCTTTGAACTAATGCACTGTAAGTGCTTTTGTGTTTAGCAAGTCATTTAAAAAATAATGCTCAAGTGTCAAAGTTTATGCGTAATTTACTTGCAAAAAGTGAATTTGAACATATTGAATGTTACCTTTGAAAAATCACTCTATCTCAAAAAGTTAAACTGACCATATGACCCAGCAATTCCACTCCTAGGTACATACCCAAGAGAAGTGAAAACACATGTTCACCCAAAAACTTGCATTTGAATAGTCATAGCAGCATTACTCACAATCGCCCCAAAGTGGAAACACCCCAAATATCCCAAACAGATGAATGGATATACAAAATGTGCTATGTCCATACAATAGACTATTATTCAGTCATAAAGAAGAATGAAGTTCTGATACATGACACAAAGGGAATGAACCTTGAAGACATTATGCCAAGGGAAACAAGGGGACACAGAAGGCCACAGATTGTATGATTCCGCTTATAGGAAAAGTTCAGAATTAACTTCCTCTTATCTCAGCTTCCTCATCTGCAAATCAGAAATTCTAATAGTAGCGGCGCTTAGAGTTACAACGACAATTAAGTTAGCTAATATGCAAATAGTGCGATTTTATCTATCATCATCTTGAGTGTCACAGTGGAAACGTGGTGACCTGTTCTCTGTAGTGCTCACAACCTAAATTATACCATTAGCATTTATTTCTTAGACATAATTGATCTATATTTCTTTATGAGCCATACAATAAATACATTATTAAATAATTTGATTATTTAATTTTATTTATGGATCACATAACACGGTTAAAAAATATTGGAAAGCAAGAGCCTACATCCATCCTTCATCCTTCCCACTTGTTTATATTCCCCAGCACCAGCTGGGAGTCAGCACTCCGTATGTACTCACTCGCTTTCCGTTTCCCCAGGATCTGAGTTACTGGTCAGTTTGTCCCAGGACTACTATCATGGCATGATGGGTACTTGCACTCCAGATCATGGAAAGATTGCCAACATGACTGTGGAATGAATTACAGGAATTTATACTGTCCTTGGAACTGTGTCTTGTGGGTGCACTTTCAATTCTGACCACAAGGCGCTGAACCGGAAGTTTATATGTTGTTCTGGGTCTAAAGAGATGCTCGATGGTGCATAGAGAATGTGGTTCATGAAGCTGGCTAAATTAGTTTTTATTTGGGGGCTGAAGGTCCGTCAGTGCCCTTAGGGCCTAGAACTGGGAACGGCAATATAACCTGGGGAATCACAACCCCTCTATTAGGCAAAATTGTTTTCAGGAGGAGGAAGCTGCCATGCAAGAGCGAGAAACACACGTGCACATGCGCACACAGAAGTCCCTAATTAGTCGGTGATTCTGGAGGCTGAAGGGCAGAACGGATGCTCCTTCGTCTGTCTCCTGACCACGGCATGCTTCAAAGGAGTGGTGAGTGCTTCCTAAATGACAAACACGTGGGTTTACATTGCATTCCAAGAGATTTCAATGGTTTCCCCAACTGTTTTCTTTTTTAGGTTATTGCACTTGTTAATCTCCCTCTCCTTGCTCTTTTTATTATGGAAGTAATTTCAGCCATTGTTTCCTGTTTATTGTAGTACATGGGGATGGGGTGCTTGAGAAATACCATGAACAGGTATCTTGTAATAGTTCTTCACCGGCTTGGTGAGTCCTCAAGTGGGGTCTTCCCCAGCCCCTTTCCTCTCCAAAAATGGCCGAAAGTGCTCCCACTCCAAGAACAGGACACTGTCCAGAAGTTTTTCTTAAGGACTAAAACCCAAATCCACAAGATGTACTCATTTAGCATTCTTTTCCCCAGATTACTTTGGGATGCTTTGCATACACTCTTGCTTACCTCTGTGTCCTAGACTCTGTGGGTTCTCTCCGGGTGAAAATAGCCACAGTGCAGGGAGGAGTGCTGGAGTATACAGGACTGTGGGGGTGTGGGAGGTACCGACGTGGAAAAGGCTGTGCCAAGGACGAGGTGAATCCAGGCTGTGTTCTGTGATCCTCATGGGAACCTCAGGAAGAGATCGTGAGGGCATTTAGCTCTCCACTACTGCAGACGGGGTGCTTTTCAGCTTTGTGGCCCTAATTAGCAATCGCTAATTAATGCTCAAACACCTTGGTGGGGATTGGGGAGATGAAACTGAAGTAGAGAACAAAGTGGTTGTCTGAAACCGCCCCCCACCCCTGTAGGAATTGGGATGGGATGATGCCCCAAGTTTTCTGTGGCTTCCTGCTGTTTCCTGTGAAACAGGGTCCCTAATTCCTGTAAGGGGTCCTTGGTACAAGGCCTACGATCTCACTCAAGTCTGTAATAGAGTTCTGGAGGGGAAAAATTTGGCTTTTATATTTCTCTCTATTTGCTCTCATGTCAAGCCAGGAGCACTGGAGCACCCGTACTCCTCAGGAAAACATCCTTTGGCCTAGTAACTGAGAGTACATTTGGTATGCTCGCCTGCTCCTCCTTGTTTATTTTTAGGGTAGTGATAAAAGCACAGAAAAAAACATCAGAGAAAATCAGTACATTTCAGTAATATTTCAATACATCTGCAAAGGGCAAACAGTTTAGAGTTTCTCCTGCCCCATCTGAAGTTGGAAACTCTTGCCACAGTGGGAAGCACAGCTATTTTGACTTGGCAAACCAAACCAAACAGCATGCACCTGCAACTGTACGTCTCTGACGTGAATAGCTGTGGCCAGAGGGTCAGTCTGTTCTCAGCTTTTCATCCAGAAACCACATTCTGCAAACGGAGAGAAAACCACTGTTGGATTAAAGGAAATCCTTGCAATAGAGACTAAGCACACAGCTTTAATTAACTCATCATTTTCTAATTAGCATCCCCAGAGCCCTGTGCATGAACAGCTTATGTTGTGGAATGGGCCATAAAATTTGTCCAGTTTCATACAATAAAATTTTGTTTTTTATAAACATTTAAGAAAGTTTGGAAAATATATATTAAAAAAACATTTTTTAAAAGAACTCACCATTCATATAAAATCACTTAATCTTCAGTGTGTTTCATTTCAATATTTGTGTATAGTTTACATTTTGCATTTTATACATAGTTAAGATGATATCATCTATAGAAGTGTCTTTCTGCCTTTTTAAATTTAATATTTTATGTTAAGCATTTTATAATTTTAGCACAAGCTTTATAAAAATCAGTTAATATCTGCATATTGCACTGAGTAGTAGTAGTATAGTTTACTTACTCATTTATTGTTGAATTATTCCAAATTTTCCAAAATGATCTCAAATTTTTGCCATCGTAAATAATGCTACCATGAATTCATTGTGCATACAGCTTTGTTATGTGTATTAAGAATTATTTTCTTAGGAAAGATTCCCAGAAATAAACTCCAATGTGGGAACTCCTATTGGCTTCTGATGCAAAATGCCAAATTGATTTCAAAATTTTCACTCTGCTATCTAGAATGAGGTAGTTCTTTAATTAATAGATAAGTCACTGATTTTTATCTAATGGTTTAGGCAAAAATGTAGTTGAAATGTATATTTACTTTTCATTCCTTTGATTTGTTTTTCTTCTTTTTACCAGTTTCCTATTTTTATTTTAGAATCTGTTTTCTTGTCAATTTATAGGAGCCATTTTTTATTTACAAAAGAGACATCAAGCTTTTGCTTACCATATTTGCTGCAAATGATTTTTCTACTTTATTGCTCTTCTGTCCATCCTATTATGTTTTGAGATAATAGAAATATGATTTTAGTACACAAATGATTGATCTTTTCCTTGGTGATTTCCTCTACTGATTATATGCTTAGAAACTTCTCGCCCTCTAGAAATTTTCTAAATATTACCTCTATTTTCTTTACAATTTTCTATGGTTTGAAAATTTTCATATCTTTTTAATCTATTTGAAATATACTTTAATAAATGTTGGGCAGTCTAACCGGATCTCACGTAAGCCATTCTGCAGTTATCTAACTAAATTCTGCATGAATACATCTTTTTCCACTGAATATTTCCCTTGTCTCTATGAAGCTGGTGCTCTATCAAGGTTTTATACTCAGTTTCTACTTTGTTTCATTAATATTCTTGCAATGTTTTCTTTTAAATGTTATATATCATACTTATAATTTTATAACATACTTCGGCCTCTAGTGGAGTAAGTTCTCGTCTATGTCAAAAATTTCTTAATTGTCATTGCTGTTTGTATTCCAAGTAAATTTTAAAATTATTTTAAGTTCCTGAAATTCCTGATGACATTTTAATTATGACTGCATTCAATTAAGAATTTCACGTAGACTAATTTCATCATCAAAGAACATGGCAGTCACAGCACATATTCATTTTTTTATTCACATTATCACCTCATACTACTTATTGTTTTTAAACGCATAGGTACATGACTGTATTCTCATTTTGAAAAATAGGATAAAAGGGAAAAACTTTTTTTTGCCAGTAAATTCTTCTCTGGAAGTTTATTTGGGTCAACTTAAAAATTTGACTATGATAAAAATGATGCCAAAATAAATCTGTGAGGATATCTTTGTGCTTATTTGCAAGTATTTCTCTGAGATAACCTCCTAGAATATGGGTGAAAGGGTATTCATAATTTTAATTTTGATAGTTCCTACCAAATTGTCCTTGAATAAGGCTGCACCAATTTATGCTCTTATTAACAGTGAATAAGAAATTCTGTTTTCTCACACTGGATATTAATGAAAATTTAAAATATTTGGCAATCCAGTGAAAAATACAATCTCAAAATTGTTTTAATTTGTATTTCCCTAATTACTAGTGAAGTGGAAAATATTTCCTGCTGTATGTGACTATCTTTTTCTTTGAACAGTCTCTTCAGATTCGTTTCTTAATTTTAAGTTGGGCTTATTTTATTTATCTCTTTATACTTTGCATGTATTAAGCTTTCATCTGTTACATATTTTTCAGATATGTAACATCTTAATCTCTTAATTCTCTTAATCTCTTTCTTGTCTTTTAATATTTTTTACCATCATTCCTTGTAAAGAAGTTATTAATTTTCATAGGTAAAATTTGTCATAATGTTAATTTGATCTTCTGATTTTTCCAAATTTCTATTTTATAATTTTGCAGATTAAAAATATTTAAGCTTAAGCAGGTAGACTCTTTTATAGGTGGTATGAGAGAAAAAGCTAAGTTTGTTTTTTCTTTCTGAGTATCCAGTTGTCCCTCTTCCAATAAGTGAATAGTTTATCATCCTTCACAGGAAATGTCCCCATTACCATATACTAAAAAGCGTGTGTGTGTGCAACACATACATATTCTTGGACTTTATTTTGTCCATCACCTATTTGTCCATTCCTGTTAATGTGACGTTGTATTAGTTACTACCTTAATAATTAAAATAATTATCTATAACAAAATGGATTAAAATAAATATAATTTAAAACTGAAATAGCTCATATTAATTACCATATATAATATTTGAATAGCTTATAAGGAATGGCTCTTTTGTTGTTTTTCAAAAATATCACAGCCAATTTTTCGTATTTTCTCTCTTAAATCGTATTGTAGAGCCCTTTACAACTCTTTTTGGGTGGATTTTGATTAGTATTGTTTTGTGCTTTTATGGGGGAAATTGACCTTTTTATAACATTATGCCTTCTGTTCAAGGCACATAGTACGTTTGTTCATTCACTCAGGTCATCATCAAGTTCCCTCAATAAAGTTTTACATTTCTCTTCATATAGCTCTTGCATACTTCTTGTTAGAATTATTTCTAGATATTTTAAAGTTTTATTGCAATGACAAATCGTATCTTGTTCTTCTATTGCATTTGAAAGTTGCTATTGCTGTGTGTAGACACTTACATATGGGCCTTTCACAGGATTTGGGAAGGAACTTCTAATAGTTTTACAGTTGATTCTTTCTCAGTTTTTGGTAGATCATAATGCATTAGAATATAGTGACAGTTTAGTGTCTTTCATTCCTTCCTCATTCTTTTTATCTTCTTATCACCTTGGCTAGTTTACTGGTATAATATTAATTTGTAACAGTAATAGCAGGCATCCTTGCCTTTGATGAGGATGCTTTAATGAAGATTATTAACAAATAATATGATAGTGTTTGCTTTAGGTTTCCGGTAATTATCTGTGTTAGTTCAAATGTAGGGTTAGCTGCTATAATAGAAAGACCCAAAGTAATGATGGTTCATAGGAAGTCTGCATGTGAGCAATGTAGAGTGGTATGGTGTCTTATCTCTGCCATCGTCAGAGTGTATCATTCTGCCTTGCTGCTCTACCCTGGAAAACACACGGCTTCTATCTAATGACCTCACGTGGCCATTCCAGCTACCACCATCATGTCTGTATTTCAGCTACCAGGAAGGAAAGAATAGCAGAAAGGGAGGGCATTGTCCTCGTATAGCTATAGTAGTTGCGAGGCTAGACATTTTCAAGGCTACCACGGATCTTGGGAGTAGAGGATGGTAATAAAGCAAGTTACAACATCATACAACTCAGTTCATACTAAGCAAGCTAAATTCCTTCCAAAAGCTCCATGCTCTAATCCCTGGATTCTGTGAATATGTTACCTTATATGGCAGATGGGATTGAGATTATGGACCTTGAGACGGAAATTATTGTGGGTTGTCTAGCTGGGCCCAATCTAATCTCAAGCCCTTAAAAGCAGAGAACTTTTCCTACCTCTCATCAAAGGGAGATGTGATTCTGGAAGAATGTGATTAGGGCTGGAGAGATGTAACATGACTGGTTTTGAAGATGGAATAGGAGCCATGAGCCAAGGAATGTTAGGCTGGAAAAGGCAAAAGACAGATTCTCCTTTAGAGTCTCCAGAAAGGAATGCAGCCCAGCTGATCCCATGATTTTAGCCCGGTGAGAACTGTATTGAACTTCTAACCTATAAAACTGTAAGATAAATTTTTGTTGTTTTAAGCCACTACATTTATGGTAATTTGTTACATGGGCAATAGGAAAACTCATGCACTGTTATTACTGAGATTTAACCATTAAAAAAAAATCAATGCTGCTCAATGTTCTGAGCATTTGGTTAATAACCAGGTTTCTGAAAAGGTTGATTTTGACCTTTTTTTCCAGTGTTCTCATTGCCTTTCTAGAGGAGTGGATTTTTCAGATGTCCTTGCTCTGCCATTCGGGAAGACTTTTCTCCCATTTCTTTTTGGC
This sequence comes from Hipposideros armiger, assembly GCF_001890085.2. NCBI lineage: Eukaryota > Metazoa > Chordata > Mammalia > Chiroptera > Hipposideridae > Hipposideros > Hipposideros armiger. Next base: position 1,673,775 of record NW_017731402.1, read on the forward strand.
ATCTGGTATTGCAAATGAAAATCAGATTGTCGTTGTGCTGTGGATCTGTTTTTTTTGTTTTGTTTTGTTTTCTCTTGGGAAGCTTTTTAGACTTTCTCTTTATTGTTCTGAATTCACTGCATGATGACTAGCTTGGAAGTTCGTTTGCTTTTCATTCATTTTGCTAAACGTTTGGTAAAACTTTCAATCTAAGAACTCATGTCTTTCTTAAGTTCTGGGAAATTATTTTATTTGATTAATAATGCTCATTTTCATTCTTGCTATTCTTTCTAGATTTCTGATTAGATAATTGTAAAAACTCCTGGGTATATTATGTATGTCTCTTAATTATTCTTTCTGTCCTTTATTTTTTTTCCTCTTGAACTTAGTTTATATAAGTTTTCATTTTAATTTTCTAGCTCTCTAATGAATTGTTCAGCAGTATACCTTATTCTGTTCTATCCATGTATTAAGCTTAAATTTCAAAAATTGAGTTTCTAATTCCAGTGATATCTAGATACTTCTTTCTTATAAACACAATGTGTTTTATGTCCTTCTGAGGATAATACAAATATTTATTTTATTATAGTCCTACACTGGTCGTTCTATTAACTTTGTTCTCTCCTTCCTAAGTTCTTCTGTGGGTTGTGTTTAGTACATCTTTCTTTGTGTTGCTTTCCCTAAATGTTTGGGGATTCTTGGCTGTATGTTCATCTCCATAGTTTAGATTTCCTGAAGACTGTCCTTTCATGCAGCCTATTGGGGAAAGCGCTAGGACTCACTGTACTACTACTTGTTTAAAGTGAGATCAGGAAAGTCAGGAAGACTAACTTAAAGGAGGATGGATGTTGCAGTTCTTGGTTTTTTACCAGTCATATAGGGCACTGCCCTGATTCCCTACTGCAAGCTCCCAAACTCACTGATTTTGCCTGGAGGCAGATTTTCCTCTTACTGCTGTGTCCAAATGGTGCTAAGGAGTAAGGTGGAAGACAGCTATGTTTCACTTATGCTTTCCCATACAGTATTACTTGATATAGAATGGTTTATAACTCTAATACCTGCTATCTAAGCTGTGATTGCCATCAATGTCAAGTTACCCTATTATTCCTATTCAGTGATTTTTTTAACATTAATGTTTTCCCCTGACTTCCTTTTTCTTAGCCTTTGCTTGAAATAGATCTACCTTCCGTTAATTTTCAAAGTTTTAAGGTACCTTTTTTTTTTTCTATGTGTCTTTGGTGCAGAGAATATCATTGAATTTTATTTTTATTACGATATGGATATTCTGTCTTTCACGAGGAAATTCAAACCATTTTCTGGGGCTGACTTTATTTGTATGTTTTCTGTCATAAGAATGTCTGTCTCCTGAGAGGCATTCAACAAATATATGTTAAGTGGATCAACAATTTTTGAATATTTAGGTTTCCTTACTTTCTCTCTCTCTTTTCAGTAGAAACATTTAAAAATTTGCTCTTATCTTTCGTAGACAACTTCTTTATAATTTTACTAGTAGTTAACTGTAGGTTTTAAAGAAATATTCTTTGTATGTGTGTGTTCCCAAGCTTTATTAGGCATCAACTAATACTGTAAATAATAATTTTGAAATGTCCAGCTGATTTTTGAAGTCCACAGCCGACAATGAGCAATAGCTAGCAGTTTGCATATGAGAATTGAAACTAAAGAGAAGACCGTCCTGACTATAGCAGCAAAAAGCTGGGACCACCCATCTTTAAGGGCCTCATGTTTCAACAATACAAAAAATTGATAAAACTAGAATAATCCATATATGTATGTTAACAACCAAGGAATTGCATGTACTTCACAGAAAGGTCACTTACAAAATAAAATTTGAAGAAATGTTTGAGGTTAACTGTAAGATTCAATGATCTAAGGCATTCATTATGTGGAAATGCCTTCAATGTCCTAATTATACTACATAAGCTACCTGTTTAGATATCATTATTAGTTCCATGTGGACTGAATCTTATTTTAAGCTGACTTGATTCTGTCAGTATTATATGTCTCTAAATTCTATCTTATATATCTACAAAGAATAGAAGGATTGTAATACCTTATAGGGCAGTAATATGGATTATGGTAAAAATTAAAATAAATAATCCATATAAAGGCATTTTATACATGGCCTAACATCCATCATCTCTACCACTTACTAGATATATGACTTTGAGAAAGTTCCTTAACCTCTCAATGCCTCAGATTTATCATCTCTAATATGGGGATTATAATAGTTCTTACCATATGGATTTGGTATAAATCGCGTAGAGCAGAGCCTGGTACAATCTTAAGTTCTCGGTCATTGTGAGCTATTATTAGTAATTGAATGCATTAAGGGCTACAACCTGCACACTCTAGCAGCAACCCTCAGAGAAAAGTATCCCTTTTGCACATCAGTCAAGGAAGCAAGAGCTATGATGTGGTTTAAAGAGTAGAGATGGGCTTGTGTCAGAAGATGGGAGTCTAAGTCCAGGTCTACTGCTTTGCTATGAAACCTTGAATATTCTCAGTGTCTATTTTTGTATCACAAGGGAGAAATACCTAATGCAGATTTGATATGAGAATTATATGAATTGTGATATATAAGCATGTAATGTAATGTAATATCAGATCTATACTGTAATATCAATTGCTATCAATAATAGTAGCATCAATACTATTTAAGGCAGACTTCTTTTTTTTTTAGTCACATAAGCACCACCTATTCTATTAACTTACCAAGGCCCATCACTGTTCAGAAAAGGATTATGTATCCTTGCCAACATAACCTCCCTCTTCTGTACTTCCTCATTGCGTGGATATATGTGTCATTAGCAAATCTGGATACAATTACCATGAGGAGTAGAATGAGACAATATTTTGTAAATTTCTAACTCTCCATTTTGGCAGAACAACTCTGGCCCAGCCACTGTAGCTGTCAGGGTGATTTATTATGTTCTTCACCAAGCTGACAGCCAGTGGAGAAAAAACTCCATGCAAGAAAAATTTCTTATATTTATTCTACCTAGTTTAATACCTGATGAACCAGGTTATAAGAACAATTCTTAAAATAGCCTTGAGGAGAGTATCTCTACATTTCCTAGCACATACAATCCATCATAGCAACACTCATAGAAAATGTAGGGTAGATGGTGGTCTTGCTGTGAACTTGATTGGTTTGCAGAAGAGATATTGATTGGAAGCCTGGTCAAAACAAATAAACAAACAAAAAGCCAGCAGGCTTTAAATACTGACATACTTCTACTTGTTTTTAATCCTTTCGTCCTTACAATAAGCCTTCATCATAGGTATCACTGTTATCATGTAAATGTAAATATGATTGTAAAAAGATGGGAGAACCAATTCAAGGAAGACAAAACATGATTACCCCCAAAGCCACTTAATTTGGAGATAGAATTGAAAGGGGACACTGTCCATCCTAAGTAAGGTTGCCTGTGCTTCATGTCTTTTTGAAACAGTCTGACCATGGAGGCCATTGTGATCTTCTACTTCACCTATGTAATTCGTATGACTCTTGTTATATTGACTTATTTTGTATTGCTCTTTAAGGCTATGTGATTTGTGTATCTTTTCTGCTCCACTACACAATGTCTTCAACTTCTCCCATTTTCTTTGTTCTCTTTCTCCTAGCCTACAAACATGAAAGTCTCTTCAAATAACAAACCAACACACTGAACAAAATCGTTTCCTTACCTTTTCATCTACTTTCATTACCTCCTTAGCTGGCTGAGTTTCCCGCTTTCTAAAACAGCACGTAACACTCCTTGGCATTACTTGGCACTCTATTCTCTTGGCCTTGAGGGCACCCCTCTCTCTTGCCTCTATTCAACATTCTCCTGCTTTTGAGATATATATATATATATATATATATATATATATATATATATATATATGGTATCAAGAAGCTTCTATATACTTAGCCATATGGAGTATAGAGCAGTATCTGAATATGTGGCCCCTTTCATCAAAGAACTGAACATACAGTTGCAGAAACAAGACTACAGCATGTGAAGCCATACGATATTGTATAAGTCGATGCTGCAATGACCAATTTAATCCAAGTTTCTCTGCAAAAATTAGCCACTGACAGGCAATGGAATAAATCAAGTCCTTCATTATCTATTAAGGCATCATCCTTTGAATAAGTTGCAATGTGGAGTTCATGTGTGTGCATGTTGGCTCATCAAAGCAGGGATGTGAGTGTCCAAGGAAACCACTGGCACTCTTAGGTCATCCATGAGTCAGGAATACAGATGTATGCTAAAACTGGTTGGGTTATTAACACAAATGCACCTGCCTTTCTGCTTACGAACCTGTTGTTTGATCTAATGGTGACCTAAAGTACAAGTCCCCAAAGAATCAAAGACGTTTTTGAAGGCTCAACTCTGCCTCCCAGACGGGAAGCACTGTTCAAAGAGGAATGCCCAATAATGAGGGATCCTACATTTTCCCCAATAGCAACATGTTAAATGCACCCACTCCCTACTGACAACTGCTGCTCAAACGTTCCCTTCTGAGGTAATTCCTTGAAAGTGCGTACGCATGGCCAGTCTCCATGGCTAACACACACACACTCTTGGAACTGGGAAGCATACGGAAGAGATCTGAGGTCATTAGAAGCTAAAAATACTGAATCCTCATACTTGCCCTGGAGCAAGTGTTCTCTAGCAGAAGTGTCGAAGGGAGTATAATAAAATAAAACAGTCTACTCATTAGGATCTTGTGCTTTATGGATATCAAAACACAGGGTGGTTGCCTCACGCCCCATACTTTCAGGAAGGAAGAGGCTCCATTTATTTAGTCTTTTTTTCTTTATTCCACAAGCATTTATCGAGTTCCTTCTGTGTGCCAGAATCTACGAGAGGGTATGGGGATGCAAAGATAACTATGACAATCATAGCCTCAGGAGGTTCACAGCTGAGCAAGGAAGACAGACATGAGAATAATAGTTAGAGCGCATTGTCATAAGGCTGCTAAGAAAGATGTGTAAGTGGTTACGAGGACACAGTGTCTCGTGTAACTGTGGGTTAGGGACGTCTTCCTAGAAGGAATAAGGCTCTACTGCACTTTTGAAGGGAAATATGGAGATTTCCAGGTGGCACAATGAGGGGAAGATACTCACTCCAGGAAGAGGAAACTGCGTGTGTATGTCCAAAAGCATGTGAGCATGAAAGGGCCCAGATAGGAACCAAAGTTTGCAGGGAAGAATGATGCAGATTTGATTGGGAAGGTGAAGAAGAGTCGCACTGAAATGTGCCTTGACTTTGCCCAAAGAATTAAAACTTTGCTTTGAAATCAACAGAGTACCACTCAAAGGTTTTTACGAGGAGAATGGCATAATTAGGGATTTTTCCCTTCGGTTTAGTGTCATTTTGTTTTTAAAGTCTACCGTGATGATGTGCGGGCTGGGCGACGATTACATTGGAGGAAGGTGAAAATGAAGGCAAGAAACATTATCAAGAAGGTTTTGGTAACTCAGGGGAAAGGTAGTGAGAACAATAATAAGGCCACAGCAAATGGAATGGGAAGAATTAGATGAATTCAAGAGATAGTTAGAGAGAGAATCAACCAAGTCCTAGAAGTAAAGGAGAGAGAGGAAGGAATTAAGGATAATTCCCAGAGTTTCCATAAGGAAGGGGGTGAATAAAGGAAAATGTTTCTGGAGAAAAAATAAATTCTGTTGTTGATATGTTGCCTTTGAGGTATACAATAATCAATCAGAAACATGATTCTAGACTTCAGGAAGACATTTATGCATCTAAGAACTGTTAGCATATTTAAGATGTTGGATGGAGTAAATGAAGAATGACAGGGAATGAATGTTAAGAAGAGATGAGCCCTTGGGAATATCAATAACTAAGAAGACAATGAGAGATGAGCCAGTGGAGGAGCCTCACGAAGTATGATCAGAGAGTTTGAGCAAAAGCAGGAGAATGTTGAATAGAGGCAAGAGAGAGGGGTGCCCTCAAGGCCAAGAGAATAGAGTGCCAAGTAATGCCAAGGAGTGTTACGTGCTGTTTTAGATATATATATAAAATTGCCAGATCTTAGCATGATAGGGTTAGTTGAAAACTCAGTTTCTTTATGTTTGCCTCAGTGTCATATATCTTATCAAATGTCTAAACGAAAAATAGCCATTCTCACAGAAGAATGATTATTATTTAAAAAGTTTTTCCAAAAACGATTTAAGTTATTGCTCTGATTTAATGATGTCTCTCTTTGTAAGTCAGCTACTGCACGTGTAATTGTCTGCATGGTGAAATGAAGCAAAGAGAGCTAAAGCTGAGAGGGAGGTGAACTCTCTCCATGGTGGACTAAGTGAAGTTGATCTTGATCTGGTTTGGCTTCTCTTGGGGCTGCTTGGAAAGAGCAGGACCAGAGGCATTCATTTACTAGTATCCTTGCAGATGTTGATAACCAAGGCTTCCTGTAGACTTTAAAATAAAGAAGACATCCCCACAGTGCAATGGCAACCAATTATAAGATGAACATTTGGCTCGTGAGTTGATGGTTTTAATGTCATGCATCATACTGGACTGATTAAACACCTTTCCTCTGCCCTCAAATAAGCAATTTATTGTCCGAAAAGACAATGCTGTAAAAAGCTGCTATCTCTATAAGCCACTGGCTCCACCACCCTCAGCGCTGTCCAACATAGACAGAACTATTTGTTTCAAGAGGGTGTTAAAAACTTAACAGCTTTATTGAAATCTAATTCATATACCATAAAATTCACCCCCTTTAAAGTATATAATTCAGTAATTTTTAGTGTATTTACTATGTTGTGCAGCTGTTATCACTGTGTAATTTCAAAGCAACTTCAACACCCCACAGCCATTAGCAGTCCACTCTCTAGAAACTATAAAGGTCCTTTCTATTCCTATGGCTTTGTCTATTCTGGATATTTCATATAAATGAAATTGAATCATTCCATATGTGACCTTTTGTGACAGACTTCTTTCACCCAGTGTAATGTAGCCAAGGTGTATCCATGTTGTGGCAGGTATCAATACTTCATTCCTTTTTATTGCTAAATAATACTACATTCTAGGGATTTATTGCATTTTATTTACCTACTCACCATTGATGAATATTTGGGTTATTTCCAATTTGGGGATATTATAAATAATGCTACTGTGAGCATTCATGCACGGATTTTTGTATGGACATATATTTTCCGTTCTCTTGGAATATACTTAGGAGTGGAATTGCTGGGTCATATTTACCATAATTCTCTATGCTCAACATTTTAAGAAACGGCCAGGTTATTTTCCAACGTATCTGCATCATTTTACATTCCACCTGGCAGTGTATGAGGGTTGCTATTTCTCCACATCCTCACCAACATTTACTATCTGTGTTTTTAATTTTAGACATTCTAGTAAGTTTGAAGTGGTGTCTCATTATAGTTTTGATGTGCCTTTCCCTAATCAAGTGATTAATGATGCTGTTTATGTGATTATTGGCCATTTGTATATCTTCTTTGGAGATATATCTATTCAAATCCTTGGCCCATTTTTAAAATTGTGTCTTTGTGCTTTTTGTTTTGTTTTATTGTTGCATGGCAGGAGTTCTTTATACATTCTGGATACAAATCCCTTATCGGTCATATGATTTGCAAATATTTTCCTCTATTCTTAGGGCTGTCTTTTCACTTTCTTGATGATGTCTTTTGAAGCATAAAATTTTTAAATTTTGACTAAGTTTAATTTTAAATCTATTTTTTTTCTTTTGTTGTCATATTTTATGCTTTTGGTGTCATATCTAAGAAACCATTATTAATCCAAGGTCAGAAAGGATTGCTTCCATATTCTCTCCTGAGAGTTTTCTAGTTTTCACTCTTGCATTTAGGTAGAAAAATGTATTTTGAGTTAATTTTTGTCTATAGTGTGAGGTAGGGTCAAGAGGATCTTGTTAAGCATTCTCTCCTGATGTATATCAGTTTAGAATGTGAACCCAGACATGTGTAAGTTTCCTGAAAGTCCACATTATAAAAAGCAACTTGCATGGCAGACTTGACTTGATTGATTATTTATTGAGTGGAATTCTGTTCAAGATGATGGAGGGCTAAAATTGTGTTAAAGGAAACTTATAGGATTTTTGGCAGCACTGTGAACCAATTTTAAGCACTTTTATAGAATTTCAAATGTGGTTTTAAAATCTCATAGCTGGATGGAGAGCTTGAAGAAAATCGCCATGGATGTTTTTTCCAAAAATTTTTAACTTGGTTCAAATCAATTATTTAATCTTGTGTGTATTTTCTAAAGATTTATTTTATATGGGTCTGATTAATTTACATGACATTCTTCAATACTCTGTCTAAACCACATTGTTGCTATCAAAGAAACTCTGAGTTTCTTCTAAAGCCCTCTTAAAACACAACAAAATCATGTTAATAACTCCAGAGTCTAAGTTAAAATCTTTCCACTTCAATAGAAGAACTATCAGCTTTGAATGTGTCTGAATACAAAAACCTATTTTCCCATTTTGAGGAGAAAATCCTTTTTCAGAGACTCTTCCTTGAAAGTGTTTGTTATAACATATTTGGGCTTAGAACCAAAACCTTGGGTTTGTAAGTTGAAGTTTTCTTTTGCTCTTATCATCAACACAATGTGATTAAAAAGAACCTCAAAGCTCCTTGCTATCCTGAGGTCCTGTGAAGGAGAACCCATGGAGAATAAGAGTGAATCATCGCACCTCACGCTTGCTGTTCACTTCCATTCTTTTATTCAAGGAGTACAATTAATTGAGATGATATTTGCAGATCACAATGCCTGGCACATCATAAGTCTTCAAAAACTGTTGTGTCCTATTTTCTTTAAAACTTTTAAGGCATGGAAAGAAGGTCTTAAAATGGTTTTCATTTGTAATCACTTGTATGAAGAGGAACACCTATAAATAAAGAATTTGCAAATGCTCTTTCACAAAGCACGTTACCTAATGGTTATGCAAGCAGTGAACATCCTCTCAGCATTAATAAGCCAATATGAACCAATAAGAACTCGGGTGAGGACTTTTTTCCCAACCAGAATAGGGGGTTAGGGTTTATAGGGCAATAGATTAGGCAATTTGTATCCCAGGCGATATTGTTGTCACCATAATGAGCATTTTCTAATTTATGTCTTTAATGTACTTACTATGAATATATTACATAAGTGGTAGTCTGCCCCAGGACTGGAAATTTAGGAGACTGGGTTTTCAGACTCAGCCTGTTCACTAATTATTTGGTTGGTTGGTTATCTTGTTATTTTTAAAAGGCTTGAGAGAGTAGAGACTTGCTAATAAAATACAGTGCAGTATCAAAAATTATGCCATGTCTTCTGTCTTAATATTTATGAGAACATTGAAAATTGGCCTGACAATGCATTATGAGACAATTATGCAAAAACTTGGTATTTTTACTGTAAGTATAGTTTACTTCAAAGCCATAGGGACTTTTCACAGAGACTTTATATATTGCTATAGGTAACTAAGCAGGGCAATTTAGCAGCAAATAGATGACAAGAATCATGACAAATATTTTCTGGAGTTGATAAATGGCAGCAAATACAAATGGGGTGGGGTTTAAGTGAGTTAAGAAATGTCTTTCTAATTCTTACATTGATTTATTTGGAATATAAAAAGGTACTCAAAACCTTTGCATCTCAATCTTAATTTAATGAGATTTCTTCTTTCTATTATGTGTTTAAAAGGTAGTCATTAACTACTCACTGTGTGAGGGACTCCAAGGGAAGAGAAGATATAATCTGTGATGAAGAAGCAATTTTTGTGGGGAGCCCAAAACATATAGGAATAATTTAAACACACATCTCCAAAGAATACAAACTATTGCAATAGTTCCTAAGAGGAAATTATGAGAAAATAACTGATTCCAGCTATTACCTACCTGTCTCAGATGTCATACTTTTTAAAATGCCCGAATCACGTTAGACCAAACTTCCACCATACTTCACTAAAGGATGCACGGGATTCCTGATTCATTTGTTTTGAAGGAATCCCAGAGGGATGCTTTCAAAATTCTGGGTTTTGCTGTTTGGTTCCTTAAAAAAATCATTAATTAATTTGGGCCTGGTACATTTCCCTTTATCATAATCCACTGGAACCCAGTCATATATGACATTAACATATAACTGAAAATCTAGGTAAATCAGGGTTCCTAAACACTACACAAGGACAAAGGGTTTCATTCAGGCATCCTGGCATGGACAGTGCCTCCACCATAACATAAAGTGGTGAAGATATGCTTCCCTGTTGGACCTGAAGCCTTCTAGTACCCATTGGACTCTAAATGTTTGGAAAGGAATAAATACAAGTCTCCCAAGAATAAAAACTAAGCTTTAGAAAATAAACTTTCCACCAAAGATTATGATTTATAGAGAATCGATTCTATCCACAAAACAAACAAACAAACAAACAATGTATTTTACAAACAGAATTCCGATTGACATTGTTTAACTCATGACATTCACCTCTTTCAACCCAAGGAGTCAAATTTCAGAGCTATAGAAGAAGAATAAAACCTTTCAAGTCTATGCCTGTCTTTCTGGAGTCTGGACAGAGTCACTTGGTGACTTCCATTGCTTCATTATAGCCCTGGATCCCAGTTAGCTATGGAAGATGAACTTGGAGGAAATAGAGGGATGAAGTATGACATGCGAGAAGCTACCCGGAAATATTCTCATTAGGGTTCTTTGGGCCTTGCCTTCCTGCATCAGCCCATCATCACCATAACCATCACCATCAAGATGACCATCGTGTTCAGTAGCAGCAGCAGGAGCAACAGCAACTCTCAGTGTCCATTCACAGGGTGCCTGCTGTGTGCTGGACCCGTGAAAGTCTGTGGAGGCAACAGACAATCAAGCCCTTGCAAAGGAGCAACAAAGAAATGCTTCTGATCCCTTCATGTTTACCTTCAAGGGTTAAGAATTAGGCACATTTTTGCCTGTACAACTAGAAAAATAGCCACAGGGTTGGACTTACCATGCCCCTTAGCTATGGCAGGTCATACAATCTCAGAGCTGGATCAGAGCTGGAAGGGACCTTAGAAATGATCAGATCCACTTTACAAGTAAGGACACAAAGGTCCAGAGAAGTTGTGTTTTGCCCAAAGTCAGAAAACTCAGTCATGGGAGAACAGGAACTGGACTCTTGATCTCCCAAGTTCAAGTCCAGCAGACTCCCCACCGTGCCTCTCCTCTTGAATAATTTCCCAGGGAACTAAGGAGCATCATTAGAATATATTTTATATTAAAATAATATTAATACTCCTGGAAGAAGTAATAAATAGTTCATTTCTACATTATTATAATAATTTTAATAATTATGACTAAGAAGACAAGGAGACTATTTCTGAAATTTTGATAGTTCTTATTTTCTGGGATTCCAATTTGCTCTCATGATTTACATTTGGAGCCTCAAATTTTATTATTAAATTATCATATATTTAATTATTAAGTGTTTCAGTCTCATGATTGAACACAGCAAGGGTGTTAGGTACTAAAAAGGCAGCATAGTCCATTCAGCAGCTTCTTGGCAGGGCCCCTTTGCATGAAAAGTCTTCAAATGTAATCCATAATATAATACGGTAGTATGTGAACCTCCTTCATGAGTTTCTTCTCATCGTGGGACATTGAACACTTTTTTTGTAGATACTCCCAATTTTGGCATGGGCTCACAAGACTTGAACAAACAAACTAGCTTCATTATGAACACCCAGTATAAAGAGTATAGGTTTTGAAGTCCAAAGATTCTAGCTGAAATTCTAAATGATTCAACTTCTTTGAACTGTGATGTCCCTAACACTGAATGGTGATAATGATATTTTCTTTAGATTATATCTGCAATGAGTACATGTAAAGTGCCTGAGACATATAGGCTCTTATTCAACGGTAGCTAATTTTAAAGCTACTGAAGACACACTTTCTACAAACCAAAAGCTTCTGATATATTATTTCACTTAATCCTCACAGTTCCACTGTAAGGAAACACAAGTTGAGAGCACTTGGGTCATTTGCCAGTGCCTCCCATGGGGCCAGATCATGAAAGAGCTGGGACTAAACTAAGGTTGGCCAGACTCTCAAATCTCAGGTAAATGTGCTATTTAAAAACGAAACCATAATAGCTGAGGAGATGAGGTGGGAAGGGAAGGTAGTGCAAGTCTGTGAGCCTTCAACTTTGCAAATATTCAATACCCTTTCTCCCCTATTTCTTTGTAATTCCAAGATAGAATATGTACTTTGGAAATCTTTGGGTTCACCCAATGTGCATCAGCTTTTCCATATAACTATTTCTGAGCAGACTGTAAATGATTCATTTCAAGCTCAAGCCACAACTCTGAGAATAGTACTAAGAGGAATTCAATTGATTACTAGGGGACAAGGGTAGTATGCCTGCAAACACCCCCGCCCCTCCTTCCTGCCCGTTTTCTGCCTGCCAGCTTGTTCGTCTTTCCACAGGCACCCAAGAGCTGACAGGTTGGCAAGATAGATAATCAATAGAGGAGAGAGCAGATGACTTTCAAGGGCACAGAAGACAAAGGTTATCACTATGTGTTTTAACTTCTGTTTAAATTTCATGGGACCCATATGAGGAATGAAGAGTATGAAATAATTTGCTAGAAAATACACAACTAATTAATCTATGACCATGTTCCATTGTAATACATTTAAACGAGGCACTCACTCCCTTTTGTAAAGGTTCATACACCCAATTCTAGCAAGCTGTTTTCCCCCTTTGCAATGTGGGGGGAAAAAAAATGTTCCCACTATGCTGAAAATTAAATTGGCTATGTATACAAAATAGAAAACAATAAAGGCTCATGGCACTAAAAACTCATTAGGACTTTTTTGGTGGCAGTGCACAAAATATTATAAAATAATGTGAAATCCAAATATTCTTAAATAATCAAAAACTAAACGAGAGGGAATAGACTCTTTCAGTACCGTACCAGAGTTATGTTTCTTTCAGAAATCCTCTGTTAAAGTTATACTTAGAACCAGGTTTGCTGACACAAGTTGATGTAGGATATATAGGATAATGTGTGGAGTAATAAGAAATAAAATACTGTTAGCTTTCATGTTGACTTATAACGTTCAGAATATTGTGTTAAAGGGATAAGTATTATTAGAGAGTCTTCAAAAGGACGTTTTTTTTCTTTGGTGGCTTCAACTCTCTAATGAGCCTCGGCCATGATTATTTGGCTAGTTAAAATGCTCAGCTTGGTGAATGATTTGGGAGTAGTAATATGATTAGAAGGCAGAAGTTTGTTTCCTATTGACTTTCAAAGGTTTGCACTATGGTCTTCTATCTGATTCATTAAACTGCCTCACAGTAAAACCCAAGGCAATTCCACCTGCCATGCAGTATTGGCCTTACTCGTAGGCAGAGTTAATTTTTGCGAATATGAAGTGATTTTTAATTAAGATGTCACCCGTGCTAAAATATTGTTGCATGTGCCCCTCAGACTGGTGAGTTTAAGAGTTTATGAGTTTCTAGCTGATATACCATCTTGCTAAAGATAAGTTTGATTTGGGAGATGCAGGAGGTCTAAGTTTAGAACCCAGAGAAGAAAGGTCTCTTTGGAGACTAAAGTGGACATCTGTTGTTTTGTCCATCCAGATTCTACCCTTTGCCTGCTGGTCACAGCTGCCCCCACCTTTTTGGGGACTTTTTTGCCTCCCTTTTGGGGACTTCCTCTCTCCCTTTGCCTTCAGTCATGGTGAAACTGTCCATCAAGATGTTCTGCCCTCCTCAGGGCGAGGATGGATGCATGACACTAGCCAGACACTCTTTGAGATTTAAATATTGAGAATGTGACAAGAATAATAGTAATAAAAGTTATTGGAATTGCTTCATCCCAGTGCTGGCGTGCTAAAAAGACTGTCACTTAGTTCCAGCCACTTAGATCCTTACAGCTGCTCTTATCTTTCAAGGCCTGTTTTTTCTGCATAGTTTTGATTTTTTAAGAGCTACCCCAAAGGGAATTGTTGGACAGATATAGTGTCCTTTCAATGAAGTTCTTTCGTTTAAGGTAGTCATACTTCTTTTCCGATGCTAGTGAAGTTGAACAGGAAGTTAAACTTTGATAGGTTGATTATTTTGAGCAATAGGCACTTGAAAAACAGTAAATGCAGGGAGAGGATTTCTCTGAATTTGCCTTGTCTGCCTAAAGACAGGTCCTCCAAAAAGAACTCAGTTGTCATAGACCCCCTCCCCAGGAGTATCATCAACCAAGGAAGGGGGACTCTTATCACAGGAGAGGAGACTAGATGTGGACACCACACCCAGACACATTGTCACAAACTGTCATACCTCCCATCTGTTCTTCTAAGGGTTCATTCACCTGTCGTCTAAGAGGACTAGCTCTCCCTCCCCTTATTAAGATGGTATTGACATCTGAATTCTAAGCCACCTTGGGTTTACTCATTTTTTCCCCTGGGTATCTCCCATGTATGCATGAGATACACATGTTAATAAACTTTTATTTGTTTTTTCACTATTATGTCCTTTACACAGCTTTCAGCTAAGAAATCAGAGGGTAGAGGGAAAATTCTTTTTCCTCCTCTACACGAGCAACAACGATACCTAACCAGCACAGATATTCTTAAGGAGATGCTCTCAGCTCCCTTTCCCAGACTCCATCTGAACCCTGGTCCTGTTTCTCTTTTATGCCTGTACTCTACCTCTATGTTCAGTGTGTTCCTTTAGGTGCTGATTCCTTGGCTTTGTCCCCACAGACAATAAGCACATGGCCTTACCCACTGTACACCTCTAGCCAAGTCTGTCCCACCCTTGACCTCAATCTAAGTTTCAAGAACCTTGGCCCAAGTACAGGTTCCCCAGGCCTGCATCTTCCAGGAGGGATTTGGGACAACTCGTTGGATCCCTTTGGGGCATGACAGATTGTGAGCTGAATACGACCACACTATCACCATGCCCCATGCACTAATGTGCTCTAGTGTAGATCAATATACCTTGAAGCACTCCATAAGGTCTCTGAATCCTTAAGGGGGCCAGGAGGGAGAAAGACTGCTAAACAAGTACTGGAGACGTGAATAGGAGGTCACGCAGGTAGGAGAAAAGGACACACACATAGCCTTACATGCAAGAGTAAGGACACACACACGCATCTTGCAGATGGCTGCAGGTCAACCCAAGGAGTCAGGTGCAAGCAGAAGAGAAGAGTCAGTGGCAGCGGAAGCTAGCATACACGTGTACCACTGAAAACCAAGTGTCTTATCATCATTGGTTCAGGTTCATGGATTGCCATTGTTAAATGTTAATGTTAGACTAATTAGAATTAAATAGTCCATGTTATCTTAAACACGCGCTATGATTTATATCAGCCATCTTAAGATAAATTATTCTGCAGTAATAAATTATCCTCAAATCCTTGTGGCTGACAACAGTAGCTGTTTAATTCTGCTCACGTGCCATGGCCATCATGGGTTGGCTGTGGCTCTGTTCCACATGTCTTCAGTCCAAGACCCAGACTGACTGAGCAGCAGCTATCTAGGATATTACTGGCCTCATGGCAGAGGGAACAAGAATATGGAAGAGTCTCAGGATGGCTCTTAAAGCTCATGCTGAGAATTTCCACGTGACACTTTCACTCACATTTCACTGGCCAAGTCACATGGCCAAGCTTAAGGTCAAAAGGGTAGGAAAGTAGAATCCTCCTCAAGAGAGGGTCAGTGGGTGTTTTAAGTTATAATACAGTCTATCCCCATGAGCACTCTGTTTTACCTTTCTCAGTAAGTATATCCTGAGAGGCACAGGTGCCAACAGGATTGAAAAATCCCGTCACTCTGCAATTATAAGTAGTATAATATCTAGCGCATAGTCTTGACAACTCCTTAAGCTTTCAGATCTTTCCCAAGTGCATCACCGGGACTCCAGTGAGCCTGTGTTCTGCAGGAGAGCCTGCTTACAAAATGGCAGACACGCTCCTGTGTCTGTCAGTGTTTAGAGTGGATAACGCAAGCACAGCATTTCGCCAGAACCCTGGTTGCTGAGTTGCAAAATTATTTATGGCTTTCCCATTTATGGCATGCTGCTCAGTTTCCCATGAGTTACTAGGAAAGATTCCTGATAGCTACTATGAGCCATTGAAACCTATGAGACTTCATTTATTATGGCATAATATACACATTACCTCACTTGTGTTAGACCATATGGAGATCTCTCTGTTGCATTTGGCATAGTTACTGGGGTGAAACGGGAATGGATTCTGTGCCTCGTCCTCTTCAATTACACTGTATGTTGGATCAGGCAGCCAACTTCAACAGATCATCTGGGTGTAGCAATCAGTCCTCAGGACAGCATCACTGCCGTCACCTATGCCAAGGAAGAATAATAAATGTGACACTGAAGAGTGTCTGAGTGGTGGGGAATAGCACAGTCTCAAGAGTGGGTCAATAAGGCTCCTTGCTGACATTAAGCTCATGTTTGGAAGTTGAGGGAGAAACAGGGCACCCATTTGTCACTCATTATGGCATTTGGAAGGAAAGGCAAGACGCTCAAGAGAAGTTGAAAAGCGCAGCCGGTTCTAAGTTCAAATGAAACTAACAGTGACTATTTAAATGGGGAAAGGTTCACCCGGGGGGAAGCCACAGTCCACGACAACCTGCCTTGCCAATTTGCCTCTTTCTTAAAAAAGGGGAACAAATGATACTTGGACTCCGTGGGCACTGAAAGAGGGAATGTTAATCCCCAACATGTAGGAATAAGGGGCAGAGTGGCCAATATACGGGTATTTCCATGTATCTTTTGTAATTCTGGGGGTGGTTTATATGCTACGTGGTAGAGAGTTGGTCTCATTAAAGTCCTCCTAACACAATATTTTCTCTGGACTTCGGACTAAAGTTACACTAGTGGCTTCTTTTTGAAGGTGACAGTTATTTTCAATATTTTATACAACCAAATAATAAAACTGGTTGGTGTGTCCTCTTCTACACACGAAAGGAAATCCTTTGGGGGCTTTTCTACTTGGATTTTGGTGGGGAATGCTAATCCTTTTAGGAACTCTCAGGCATTTCACTAATTCTTACAATGAATTCAACAAAAATAAAAGCAACCACATGAAAATGGGTCTGAAAATTCACATGATAACCTGAGACGACAATTCTAATAGTTTTCTCCTTTTTGCAATTACAATTTTAAGAATTGTTATGATTTCCCTCTTTACATTGCCAGTCCATCTGTCTGTGACGTGTGTGCATCCTGAGAGAGGGAGAGAACTAATAAGCAAAGCAAAACACAGAGTAGGAAGAGTTAGCAAGCACTTTACGAGACTTGATAGATAAGCTCCATCCATCCTCATATTTCTTTTTCCACTTGGCCTCTTCCATGTTTCTCATCTTTGTCAAAATGAAACATTAATAATTGAAGCGTTCCTATTGCAAGATATTATTAGTAATAATGAGCTGTGGGCGAAACAAACCCTTCCCTTCCAGAGGACAAACTCTAACTTTGCTTATAGTTGACTACTATTTGAGATAAAATCAAAAGATTAGTGCTCACCCTCCTCACGTTCCCCCACCCCCCCACCTAAAAAAGTCTAATTAGTGTTCGTCTATTGGAGAGGAAGCTGAGCATGCTGCTCCACTACTGCCAAATGAAATTAAGGCCCAATTATTGATAAATGAAGAGTGGTTTGTGCTGGAGGCTGGCCTGGAGTCTCGGAAATACATCTGTCATTTGGCCTGTACAGGAGTCATTCATGTGTGACATAGCATCCTGTGCATTTATCATGCATCTGTAGATTTTTGTTTTAATTCACTTAGCTGTCTAACCAGATTCTGTGCTGGATGCCGCGAATGGAGTCAGGATTTGGACTGACAGATGCAATTCTAGTCTGAAATGGTGTGTGACAAGACTAGCTATCCTGCATATTAATTATTATCGAAACCATTCTAGGCAGCACTTTTTACAGGAATGGCCCGTTGCCTGTTATCTGTTTTGTGGCTTCTACGGTTAACAATTGCCCAGTTGCTCCAGGGCAGGTAGGAGACACGCTGGATCAATGGACCATTGTTGTTAAGTGCACTCACCATTACCATGAAAATTAGAATGGAAGTGCTTCAAAGGCAAGAATGAAAATGCCCGTCTTTACCATTATGCAAATTACAATTCTACAAATGAGATAAGTGGGGGGGGGGGGGGGGAGGGAGAAACACTTTTCATAAATCTTAACTAGGTAAGAGTTTATTAAGTTCACTGTCAAAAGCAAATGGAAAACAAACATTTGTTAAGTTGATAAAAAAAATAAAAAAGAAAGGAAAATATGTCTGCAGGGCTATTCCCCTACCTACCTCTGCACACAAAGCTTAGTTTGGTAGCATGCTAAGGTTTAATTTAAAATTTCTGTCGTTTTATCACTTGGTTGTATAAAATATTGAAAATCACTGTCACCTTCAAAAAGAAGCCACTAATGTAATTTTAGTCCTAAGTCCAGAGAAAATATTGTGTTATGAGGACTTTAATGAGACTCACTCAGAGGGCAACCATCTTGCCTCAACTTCTGTGGTTTTTCATTCATTATTTACATGTTTCCCATGTATGGTGGTCACATGTCCAGCGTACTTCCCTTTCCTATTACAACCATCTAATGAACTTTGCAAAGCCCTGCAAAAAACAGTTCAGTCACAGAGGACTGATCGAAATAAAAGTTACTGAAATATACAGTGTTTCTTGTCGTTCGCTCATCAACCTCATATAAGAATTGTGTGATTATAAACTGTGTGAGTCCTATTTCAGGCATAGCTCAAGTTACACATTTCCATTCCTTAAAGAATTTTTAAAGTTGCTGAGGATTTCAGTAGCAAAATACAAAATGGTAATACAATGAAATGTAATATTTTGTTTTAAATAGAAAATTAATGGTAGAGTTACAGCAGTAACTATGCATTTGCATCTTTTCAAAAGATTCGTATTTGTTAAAGGATGTTTCATATTGGTGTTTCGGGTCCAAAGAAGCTTCTACTTCCCTAAACAATTAAAAATTTGCATCTTAGAATAAATGCTTTTTCATCGCATGATGTTTGAAAATGAGGTGTTTGAAAAGAACCTGGCTTCAATTTAAAAGTTCAATAGCTTGATTATGATATTGGGTTACAAGATTTTTGTTGTTAAAGATCATTTTGAATAAAAGAGCAAATTAGGAAGCAAAGATATATCTTAGTATAAATAGATCTTAAAATATTAATAGTCATAATATTCAGGAAATATAAGTCAATTTCGACTTTAGAGCTTGGAAGCTATTATCATTTTTCTGTGATTAGCTCCTCCAACTTACAGTGTTTGCCTCTCTGCTTTATTTCTTTCAATAGGTTTTTTTTTCTCTATAAAACTCCAAAAACTTAATTATGGCTTATGCAAATATCATTTGAGGGAAAAGAGGGTAATATTAAATCTTTAAAAGCATTGTTAGGTTAAATGCTAGGAAAGCCATCGTAGGTATTAAATAGCATTCAGAGAAAAATGGAATGGAGGTGGGAAAGACACTTGGAGAGGTTTCTCATTTCCTTCTTAAAGCTATCTACGTGGATCAATTTTTTCCAACGTTTTTAACAAAAGTGAACTTTTTAGAAAGCCACAGGGGGGAAAAAAGAGTTTTTGCTTCTGAATCATGTACAGATTGAGAGCCAAACCAAGTCCATATGATGCTGAAACTGCTAAAAAAAAGTGCATGAAACATGCAGCTACTTTCTTAACAGGCATGATGTAAAACCTCTTTTTATTTCTTTATTGAATCACCTATGTTTTTCCTATATTGATAGGAATCCCCAATTGTATGTAAAATCTACAGGAAAGTACATAGGTGAATTAGAATAGCAATCTTGTTTAACTGGACTGGTAAAATTACAAATTTTATCTAAGAAATCAGCCACATATTTTTAAGCATTCATAGCCTATAGCAGTGAGATTAAAGAAGGAAGAATGCTTAATAGCATGAAGGTATCAAATGACAAAAAAAATATTTGGGAAGTATAAGAGTAAAATGACAGGAAGTAAAAGAGGGCAGTAGTGAGAAAGGGAGCAGATGGAAGGGGATAGATTATGTTACAAAACTCTGGAGTACTGTTTCCCCAACTTTCTGACTTTGAACCATTATGAGTCTATGAGCAGTCATGAGGCTGCTGCTAAAAGAGGTAAAAGAAAGTGCTGGGGAGAAAAACTTTTCTTCTACCCTCTTAGATTTAGTACCTGGGGGCCTGCAAATTAAACTAACAAAAAACAGATTAATAGGAGCAAAGGCACCAAATTTTAATTAATATTTATATGCATGGGAATTCACAGAAAAGAAGTGAAACTCAAAGGAATGATTAGGTTAGACTAGAGGATTATATACCCTTCACAACAAAGGAAAAGGAGTTTGGGCTTCACGGAACAATAAATTGTGCGGAAGTGACTAGTAATATCTGAGGGAATTAAGGGAAGGTAAGGGCTATTTTAATAAGGTCTGTTTATGCAAATTATTTTCTTGGTTGCCTCCCAGTCTTCAATGATGAGTCTTTCTTCTCTCCCTGGTTGGGTGGAGGGCATTTTCCTTAAAGAAAAATTTATGTTCTGCCTTTAAGCAGATAAGGGAAAGGCAGAGAATTTTTCCTGGGTCTGTTGATTCTGTTGGGGAACAAAACTTGCCACCCCAAAATGTGTCTCTTCCGCATGAGGATTATTTGAAGCTGATTATTTTTAAACGGAAGACCCAGGAAGTTTTTATCACCCTTAATTGTCTAAAAAAATTCAGATAGCAGTCCTGAGCTATACCAAACATGACTTCTTTTTACATTAGAAAGACTTCTTTACATGGCAGGCAAACATTTGTTGACCAAACATTTGCTCTTTCCTTGTCCCTTGAATTGTCTTCCTCCCGTTTGAAGTCCCAGACCCATGCCCCTTTCCCTTAGCTCAAGACAGTATATAAACCTGTGGGCCCCCAACATACAAAATTAAATTTGGGTTTTCTCCTGTTAATCTGCCTTATGTTAATTTGATTATTAGACTAGCCAAAGAACCTAGACAGATAAAAGGAAAAATTTTCCTCCCCAACAATTCCCAATTGCCTTCAGCTCAAAATAATCCTTATGCCAAAGTGGCATATTTTGGGGTGGCCTATGCTGATCCCCTTCAAAAGGTAATAATATTATGTTTTAAAAAATAATGATATGTACCTCAAATTAAATGAACTCTTTTGTTCTAAGATTTTTTTTTTTTGCCTCCATTTTCAGCTTTCAAAATAGCCTTTCTTTCATGAAAAGATGTTTGTAATCGGCATTATTTTTCTCTCATGTCTTTACTTGGCAAAATAAAATCTCTGTGACTCAGTGTTTTTTTTTTACTTCATTTTATTATTATTATTATTATTATTATTATTATTATTATTATTTTATTTCAGTGGGCCATGATTTCTCAAACACTTGGATGCATTGCTCTATGGCAGTGTCTCCAGAGGAAATATTAACATTAGTTAATATCTAACACCCTTTATTGGGTCCCTGCTATGCCTCAGACAATATTCAGGGAGACGCACATATATTCTTTCTATCACTACCACTAATTCTAAGGGGCAGACACTATTGTCCTCATCTAATAAATGAGGAAAACAAGGCAGACAGAAGTTAAGTTGCTTGCCCAAAGTGGCATAACCACAGGGTGACCTTATCACCTCTCATTTAAACAGGACTCTTTAAAGTGAAATGGAGTAATGGTTAAGTGCTATACCAGGACATCAGGTATAAATGGGATCTTTCCAGGACAACCTGGAGTCACCCTGAAGAGCTGCTTTTTAAGACAGGATTTACATCAACTTGCATCTAAGGCCTATCTATACATGCTCTTGTCCCTGCATTAGGCTGCCTCTGAAGTTTTTACAAAAATAAGGATATCAGTTTTGGAGAAATTGAATTCAGCGAACTGTATGACACCGGGGCATACAAAATAATAATTCATTCAGCACTCTATTGAAGATTACTTATGTCACAAGACATCTACCTCCAATAGTGATTTTATAAATGGTTTGAAGATGAGGAGGTTCTGTGTAGAGGATAAAGCCTGTATAGTTATGTTACTGCCTGCTTTTAAGAGAGGAATAAAATTTCCACGTGTAGATGTTAAATGAGTGCGGTGGTTTGTGGGATTCTGGCTTCATCTCATGGTGCACGCAGGACGAGGTAGGGATAGCGCCCCTGGTTGTCATTTTCCGCAGCCCTGCCAGGCAACCCCGAGAGGGTTCCACAATAGACTGAGCCTCACCCTGTGGAAAGGAAATAGGAATTTGACTATGATTTGCCTGGAAAGGAGAGTTTGATCCTGTACAGCAGTTAATGCCGCACGCTTTCCTTTCCCTCTGTTATCTGGGAAAATGCACGCCAAAGCTGCGTGTCTCAAATAGGTCATGGAGATTGTGGGAATAGAGCTCAAACACAATAAATCAAAGCGATGAATCCTCACTCTGCACCTCCCCAGTGTTGTCGTGAATGAATGCAGTCAAACGGCGAGGTCGACTCCCGGCACTCCCACCTGCACTGTGACCTGGAACTTTGCAGTGTTTAGAAAGAGGCTCTTCCCTTGCCAGAAAGTGCTTTCTGTTGGTGAAAGAATATGTAAAATAGTACCAGGTGAAGAACGACTTTTTCACCCAGTCTTGAAACCATCACAAAGAGACAAATTTTGCTGCTTTCGCTTCGTGTGTGAATTTTTTTTTTCCACACAGCTCTATTCATTGCCTGAAACAATGGGACCAGTGTTGGCCAGCGAAGAATAGTGCCATTCATGTACCCAGTACCCTGCACAGTGCCTGCTCTTGTGAGTCTTGGCTGCCCTGCGTTGCTGACTGCTGGCAAGAAAGCCGGGCTTCTGTGGTTGGATGGAGCAGGGCGGATCAGAGGACGAACGCTGGCAGCCAGATGCCCAGATAACCTCAGCTTTTCTAGAAAACGCTGTTGACAAAAGCCTGTGCTTTCAGGGGTGTCTGGAATTCCAGAAACTTGGGCCAGGTGTGCGGGCAGGTGCGTGTGCCTTTATTCTGGCCATCCCCAGCCTCCAACTATGATCAAACGCAGCCCCATTCGAGATTCAATCCCTGGTTTAGGAATCAAGACACCCGATCTGGATTCTGGCTCCAGAGCTGACGGGCAGTAGAAACTTGGGCAAGTCTCTTACCCTCTCTGGACACCATTCCTTCATCTGCAGAGACAGGATATTGATGCCACCCTCCTCAT
Source organism: Hipposideros armiger (assembly GCF_001890085.2). Lineage (NCBI taxonomy): Eukaryota > Metazoa > Chordata > Mammalia > Chiroptera > Hipposideridae > Hipposideros > Hipposideros armiger. The sequence goes on from NW_017731402.1 coordinate 1,696,991, forward strand.
GGGGGTAGCACGGAATTCAGAGACATAGTATGATGCTATGATCAGCATGGAGTAAGGGTTAGCTATTATTGTCATTAGCAAAAGGCTGATGTAGCGATTTTTGTCATGAATGAAAGCCTGGTTTCCAGCAATCTCTCTCTTGGTAGAAAGTTAACCGCCATGAAATCGTGGGCAACAGCACTGTAAGGATGGGTGGCCAGGGGGAGAGAGAGAGAGAAGCCAAGCTTCAGAGCTCTGGTCATAGGGAAGGAAATGTACGCTGGCAGAGGCCACTCCGTTTCTGTCACGGGCAGAACAGAAGACTGATTTGCTTTCATGTGGTGTCATCCCGGAAGGATGGTTCTGCTAATGTATGCTAGAGACGGCCTCTCCATCCTCTGCTCTCTCTTCACCCTAGAGTGCGAGCAGCACAAAACATGGACCCTGCCCTTAATGTTCTTTTTCCTTAAGTGAGATGAAGTCCCATAGCCCTTGTTTGACGTCTGTGGGGGAGCAAACTGCCAGACACAGGCCACCTGTGGAAAACTTCGAGACTGGTAGATTCTGAGATGGGTAAGGGCAGGGAGTCTGCTGATCCTTTTAATTAATTAGTGAATTAATTAATTAAATGTATTGGGGATGACATTGGTTAGTAAAATTATATAGGTTTCAAGTGTACATTTCTATGATACATCGTCTATATATTGCATTTGAGTATTCACCACCCAGAGTCAGTTCTCCTTCCATAGCCACATAGTGGATCCCTTTTTCCCCCTTCTACTGGCTCCTTTTCTAAATTGCCCCCGTGCACAGCCCGGCCAACTACTGGAATCAAAATGTATTATCGAGATCAGTGTAGCGAAGGGACTATAATTCAAAATCAAGTAAAGTCTAAGATCCATGTAGGCCTGGAAAGACAGTCTTTTAAGTTCCTTCCAACCCAAGATGTGATATGTGAAGGTTCCCTCTCAGTAAACATTCTTTAACCACTTTGTGTCTTCTGTGAAGTTGCCATCATGAAAGCTGGACCCATTTGGCACCGATTCACTTGGCACAACTTACAGGCCCACACACTTGTTATTATCATACCAGCACTTTAGACTCTGTTAATATACTATATGAGGCATAAAGAGTACTAAATTGCAATGGCAATTTTCTATGCTATGTGTATTGTAAAGAAAAGAGAATGTAGTTTGGGTGATTTTTAGACATCTTATCCCCATAGTTCTGTGAGCAGCAGGCTTCACTGGGTGTAATCACATCATTAGGAGACATTATTGCAGTTCATAAATGGAATTAATTAAAATTTTAATTAAATTTTCCAAAGATAATTTAATAAAAGTAGGATTGATTAGAAAATTATCGATGAATTTACAGATTCATTTAAGACATTTATCTCTGTCACTTTTAAGTTTCATTGAAACCTGTTAAGAGTTATAAAGTAGGGATGTCCATAGTAACATTTAAATAGTGACCACATTGCTGCAAGAAGCAAATAGTTTCTCAGGAATGTCTTACTATCTTTCATTGAGTAGTGACCTCTATCAATCAGCCCCATTGAATGTGATCCTGAAACAAATGGACTGAAAAATGTGAACTGTCCATGTTCATTCTGAAACCAAAATCCATATTGTCTTTTTTTAAATACGTATTGTTTATTTGGCTGATTACATTTGTCTTGAAAACATAAATAAGGATTTCAGAACAAATATATGACTGAGGCAAATTTTCTGATGGCTTAATTGAGTGTCAGTCATGAGTTGACAAAGAATAATTCCAAATCCCAGCAGAAGGTTGACAATAGATCTAAAATTTGTACAAAGTAAAAACCTTGGGCCGGAAAGCAGGAGATCTAGTAAACATGTAGATCTTGCAAACTATGGTTAACAGTATTTAAGTTAGACCCACTTTCACTGTAACAGCAACACATGCGGTTTTTCATAATGTTTGATGACTTTTATTTTACCAGTGGAAATGATATTAAAACGGGCCTGAAAGTTATGCATTCATTCATTCAACAAATACAAAGCTATACTATCTATTGAATTGGCTATAAAGTCATGAAGTAGAGGGATATAGTCAGCAGATCCACTTAACTCTACCCTCATCATAAATCCAGAATCCATTTACTTCTTACCACCTCTGAAGTGACTATTCTTAAGTCACCAACCTTATCTGACAAAATAATTACATCAGCTTCCTAACTAGTCTCCCTGTTTCCACCCCCATTACACCAGAGCAGTCAGCCATAATCTTCTGAAATGTAAGCAAGATCATTCGAAACCTTCCAGTGGCATCAAACCTCACTCAACATAATGCCCCCTATCCTCTCACCTACCTGGAAGACCCTGTTTGTCTCCTTCTCTTGACCCCATGGCCCACCCATCCCCTCTCATTCACCTCTCCTTAAACATAATGAACGTTTATGTTGGACGCTGTGTTCTTCCTCCAGATGCCACCATGATTTGTCCCCTCATCTCACTCAGGTCTCTGGTCAAGTCACCAGAGCTGGGAGGCCTTCCCAACCCACCTTATCTCATTCAGGTGTTCTCCCTTGCATCACTTACCATCTCTGCATCAGGCTTTGTTTTTCTCCATAGCGTTTATCATCACTGTGTGTGTTATGCACAGTGTGTACTATACATAGTGTATATTTGTTCATTTTCTGCCTACCCTCCTCCTGTAAAGACAGAGGAAGTATGTGAATAGATACGGCCCAGAATCTTCCAGATTTGTTGAAGCCTCGGGTTTAGCAGGCCTCCCTGGGATTAGGCAATACATGGACACATCTTATAGAACTACCAAGGACCAACAGAAAATCCTCACAGTGACAAGAGAGAAAAGAAAGATCACCTCTAACAGAACAACCACACTAACATGAAGGGGATGCGGAAGACAATGCAATAGCATCTTCAGAGGGCTGAGGGGCATAACTGTCAACCTAGGTGTTTACATCCAACTACTGTCACTCATGAATAAGAGTGAAATAGAGTATCAGGTAAAAGCTGAGTGATTACCCAACCGGACCCATGCTGGGGGCTCAGAATAAGGATGTAGCTCAGGAAAAAGGGATTTAAACTCCAAAGGAGGAGTGAGATGCAAGATCATGAGCAGAGAAACTGGTTAATATGTCGGTTTATATGAACAACCCATGATTATATAATAACTAGAGGAATAATTTGGTAGGAGTTAAAAGTAAGGTAAAACTAATTATTGGAAAAAATAGCATGTAACACGGGAGGGGGTGATCAGATTTGAAGTGTTCTAAGGATTTTTCCAAATAAGAGCAGAACAGAAACATCAATTTACTTTAGACCCTGTTAGATCGGGACCTATGTTAAATATTTAAGAATAATAACTAAAACAATATAAGTAGAATATATATCTTCCAAATCAGTAGAGGAAAAGATGAGAATAAAGGAAACTCAGTCACTTCAAAAGTAGTTAGAAAAGGAGAAAAATAGTATCATGAAAAAAGTATGTTAATAAAGCAAAAAATAAAGTGGAAAAAGTAGTATCCATGTGTAATTATAATAAAGCGAAACTGACTAAAGCACTACCAATAGTGGTGGCAAAAATACACTTCATCTAGAAAATTAAAGGTATGGCTACATTCAACAGTCATCTAATGTATAGATTAGATGGTCCTTATCAGCTGTAACATTTGTGATTATATATAATAGATATATACATATAGATATTTCTATAGCTAATATATATATATATATATATATATAATTCATGAATATGTATTATATATTTATATCTACCTACCTATCTATCTCTATATCTCAATTAAGCACTAGATTTCACCATTTCCCTATGTGGAAAATCAATATGGCCTAAGGATATGGGCTACAGAAAGGCAATTTACCCTAGGATTAACATAGCTCACCAATGGGAAGAGGGTGCTCAATGTAAAAATCCAAGGTTTGAGGGACTGACCAGGAGCACAGCATAGTAGGACTGCAGGTTTTAAGAATCATACAGATAGGGAGATGCAAGATCAAAGCAGTAAAATAAACAGACAAATAAAAAGTGCCTGTGGAATAGGCAGGAGTTTTATTAATAACTTCAGAAGAGCCTGGGTAAGAAAAAAGCACAAACGGTGCCCTATATTTCTCCAATCTGGAGAGGTCTTGGAAATACTATGAAATCTGTTCCCCCAGGTTTGTTTTTCTTCTCCATCATACTTCACCAGGAACACAGAGAGTGATGTCCTGTCATTTTGATGCCTCTCTCTACTCAAATGGCAGAAACCAACCAGGTGAGTTGTCATAACGTAGATGAGGCTGGGATAAAAATACACCTTGGAGAGCCTGCTTCCTGATGACAGACTGAGAGGAGCTCGCTTTGATTTGAGTGATTTGGAGCTTAAATTCAGTGCCAACCCTTATAAGTGTCTCAGAACACTGGGTTAGGAAAGCTATTATGCCAGGAGTATAAGGTCTTTTGTCTGCCTTCCCTTAGAATTGTCTTTGATTGATGGATGGGTAACTCTGCCCAGCACCCTGATTTAAACTTATGAGTGAAAACAAACAGGTGAATTTTTTTTATTCAGCATTCGCTTCTGGGTTTACTTTTACAAGAAGTTCCTTCGTTGCAGAGTCAAGTGCCCCAACTAATTATACCATCTGAGACTGCAGCTCTTCCATATATCCAATTTAATCATTTTGTTTCCTAAAAAGCAAAAAAAAAAAACAAACCAAAAAACCAACAACAACAAAAAAAACGCTTTGCTGCAGTTTCAAAACATAACAATTTAAAAATTCTTCATCTTAAACCCAAAATCTTGGTCTTCAGTTGGAGTAAGTGGTATGAACTAGTTCGCAGGATGGCAGTCTCTCAGCCCGCCATCTCCCAACTTGCTCAAAATGGGGTTTCAGTGAACAGAGGAAGTGGCCATTGCACCACCCACCAGAAATGCAAAGGATCTCCCACCATAGCTACAAAGGGAATCGCACTGACATGAGCACCTGCTGTGCCGAGGGTGCCTGTGCTGGTGAACAAAGTTGATGGGACAGCTCCTGATCACCTTTGGTGATATCTTTTGGTAGTAATGGCCTTGAACTCGTCACTCTTCATGGCTGGCATTTGTTCTGTTCAGATTGGGTGATACCGTGCTGGTTTTATGAATGTTTGGAAATCATCCCTGGTTTGCAGAACATCAACACAATACTATTGTTTGCTTGGTTTTGATTTTTAGCAAAGCAGCTACAGTGTATTTCAGTTTTATTTATAGCTTTGCCTCACTGCAAGACCAAGAAGTAAATCCATGGGATTGATTCTAAAATAGATTTGAGTGACTGAAAATCATTTCTTTCTGAAGTTATAAAACCCTTCATTTTTGCGTGGGGTCTAAAGCATTGTTCAGATCTCATTTCACCTTCAGATAAATGACTTCCCTGGAGACCTTTAATCTCAGGGTAATCTTACTCAACATTTCACCGTAAATGGACAATCATGTCTGAACCCAGTTTAGGCTCAAGTGGAGAGTTTAAAATGCTCATTTAAAGAAACCATGTTTATGCATGCCTACTGTAGGCTGGGCACTTGCCGTTTCATGTAATCCTCACATAACCTGTTGTACAGGAGACCATCACACAAAGCTCAAATTCAAATTCAGGTTCAAGGGACCCAGAAGCCCAAGCACTGTCTAAACATTGTAGTCTGCTTCTTCCAGGATGAGGCTCTCAAGGACTGGGAAGCAGGGGGATTTTAAGACCATCACTTCCCTGCTGGCTGAAATATCTTCCTGTTTTGGAGCGATACGTGGGTTAGTAACACTTCTAGTCATGGAACTTTTCCATAAGGCTGGGAACCTGTGGGGTTCTTGGGGATATTGAGACACAGAGGGGACAGGATGGGGTTCAGAGTTGAGACGCTAAGGGCTTGCTTTAGGATGTAGGACTTACAAGAGAGAAGGAGTTGAATCCAATTCCCCCAGCTCTCAATCTGTTTTTGCTGTATTCCCTATGATTTCATCTTGTCCATCTTTAATTGATTCTTACATCGCTCCTAGAAGCCCTCTTTTTAAAAACAAACCTAATCATGTCATTTTTCCTGCTTAGGTTTTTAAAATAACTTCTTATTGGACTCATATAAAATAAACCACTTTAAAGGGAACAATTCTGTAATATTCAGCACATTTATAATGTTGTGCAACCATCACCTCCTTCCAGTTTCAAAACATTTTCATTATCCTAAATGGAAATCCCATATGCATTAAACAGTCACCCCCGTCAGTCCCTGGCAACCATTAATCAGCTCTCGTTATCTATAGATTTCCCTGTTCTGGCTATATCATAAAAATGGAGTCATATAGTATGTGACCTTTTGTGACTGACTTCTTTCACTTAGCATAATGTTTCCAAGCTTTATCCAGGTCATAGCACTTTTTCAGCACCTCATTCCTTGCCATGGCTGAGTAATATTCCATTGTATGAGTACACCACATTTTATTTATCCATGTGTCCCTCGATGGACATCTGGGTAGCTTCCACCATTTGCCTATTACGCACTTTCTGTCTTGACCCATTCTACTCTTTCCCATTGTAACTCGGAGTTACCTAAGTGAGCAAAATCCTGGAGGAGTCTGGAGGGGCAATGCATTCTATCCACGAACAGACCTCAAGTTCTTACTGAAATGTTAGTGCTTCTCAATGTGTTCCAGGGTGATACTTGTCTGGAAAAGCCAACTAAAGACTAAGGGTTCAGAAAGGACTTCTGTGCATTCTTTGTTCTTATCTGTATCTGCGTCACCCCACAACAAATCTAAGAGGTGAAGTGGATGTTACCATCCCAGAGACCTCCCTCCAGCGTGTGAGGCTAGGCATGAGGATGGTCATTTAAAACTGGCTTGTTGGGAACATGTTGTACTGTCATATATATCAACTTTTTATTCTGGAAATTTTCAAACATGCATACAAATAGAAAGGGTACTTTAATAGACTCTCACATATCCATCACCTAGCTTCAGTAATTAACATCTGCTGTTCTTATTTTACCTATTCCCCTATCATCACTTTTTTTATTGCTCATTTGTCTTTGTTCTTATTTATTTATTTGGTGCTGGGGTATTTTAAAGTTAATTTTAGACATAATATCATTTTCACTTGGACATATTTTGTAGGTATAGCTAACTTTCATTTTTTAACATAAAAGCAATATTATTATCAGACCCACCCTCCCTGCCCAGAAAAACAGCATTTCCTTAGTATTATCAATTTGTGTTCAATTTTACCTCATTGCATCAAATATGCCTTTCTTTTACAGTTGTTTTGTTCAATTCAGAATCCAAACAAGATTCTGTCAATATTGCTTATGGTTAATATGCTCTTATATCTCTTTTGATGTCTAATTGCTTCCCTTTTTTATTTGGTGCATTTGTTAGAGAAATTGAGAATTAGGTCTTTTGTCTTGGGGAATTGTTGGATTTGGCTGATTATTTCTTTTGGGTGTTATTTAATATGTTCTTCATCCCCCATCAATCAGCAGTTAGAGCTAGAGGCTTGATTAGGTTGAGTCGATTTGGGGTGGATGGGTAGATTAGGAATAATGTGTTTATCTCATTTTTCTTTAAAGATTGATTATAAAGATTGACCCATGGTTCAGTGCTGTGGTAGGATGAACAATAGTCCCCTAAAAGATATCTATGTCTTAATCCTTGAGACCTGTAAATGTTATATGGCACAAAAGAAAAAAAATGGAGGGGTGCTTGTGCTTGTCTTTGTAGATGTGAGTCAGTTAAGGATCTTGCGATAGGGAGATTACCCTGGATTATCTGGTTTGGATCCAAATGCAATCACGTGTATCCTTATAAGAAGGAAGAGGTTTCATTTCACACAGACAGAAGAGTTGGAGACAATCTGACTAAGGAGGCAGAAGATGAGAGCAATGCAGCCAAAAACCAGAGAATACTAGCAGCTGCCAGAAAATCGAAAAAAAGAACTTCTCCCTGTGGAGCCTCCAGAGAGAGCATAGCCCTGCCAGCACCTTGATTTCCACCCAGTGAAACTGAGTTTGGACTTCTAGCCTCCAGAGCAATGAGAGAATAAATTCCTGTTGTTTTAAACCACCAAGTTTGTGGTGATTTGTTGCAGCAGCCACAGGAAATTAATACAGGTGTGATCCGCCTGATCCATTCATTTGAAAGTTCCCCCTCAACTTTTCCAACAATAAATTTAGCTGCCATTGATTATGGTTGCCTAGATCTATTATTTCATTAGGGAGTGGGAAATAATTTTCTAATTCTGTCATTTTTTTCCTCCATTTAGTACACATGGTTTTTCTATATAAAGAAGAGCTGCTTTCCTCATCAACTATTTGATTAGCCTGAGTTATAGTCCAAGTAAGGGAAGACAGGAGAGATGTTTGAGATTTTTCTGTAATTTATACATTTCCAAAATAATGAGTTGGTACCCTAGCAACCTCCCAGGTGATCTATGAGGATTTTTGTTTATTTGTAACCTGTGGACCCATTGGTTTTCCATATACATCTGATAAGTTCCAATTCATTGCAGTCATCATTATTTATGACCCTCAAATGATCCCATCTTTAAATTATGAGAACACCTCCAAGTGTGACCTGCTTTTTAAAAAGCCAGATAAACCCTGCAGCTGGGTTAAGATGGGGTTGTCCAGATTTGAAAAGTAATAACTGGTCATGAAACGCTGACCTACATCCTGGTTTAATTTGTGTGAGGGACACACTCAAAAAAAATTTTTTTTCAAAGCAATGACAAAAATGAAGAACTATGAAGACACTTAATAAATCTAATCTCTTCCACCTCTTCATATAGTAACTCTCAACCCTCATTTCATAGGAGGATCACCTGGAGAGATTTTGAAAAGTACTCCTGTCTGGTCCCTATCCCCAAGGGTGCTGATTCTCTCCCTTGGGTGGGGTGATGACGTGCTTTAAAAGCACCCTAGGCAATTCTAATGTGCAATCAGGAGTGAGAACAATTGTCTAAAGCATCTATCATACTACCGAGATGGGATTAAAAAAAACCAGTCCCAGGTCTTCTGCCTTCTGCAAGTAAGAATCTCAAACAGTGACCACACATGGAGCTGGGTTGAAAGGCTGCCTATTATCAACGGGTATTCATGCCTCCTGACCCAAGGAAGATTGTGTCATTAACAAACTGAAGTTAAAAAAGCAAAACTATCATCCTACCCTGACCTTAATGCCTCTGTTTAATATTTTAAATCCATGCTCAGTCCTCCCTTTTGGCTTTACCGTCCTTCTGACTTTACCACCTAATGACGTTGGTCTATAGGGAAATCTCCAATAGATTGCACACAGGGTCTCTGCTTTATTCACCTTTGTAGTCTTAATTCCCCACACATAGAGCAGAGATTTAAACATAATTGACATTTAGTAAAGTTTGGTTTGGTGCAAGAAAATTACCAGGAGAATTCTGTTTTCTATATCCAAGAAATTTTGTTGAACTCTATTGGATAAATGAAGAATTCTTGAAATGTCCAGGCTTTGTCTACATAAAGTATAGATAATTACTCATTTTACTTTGATTTGTGCAGTTAAGGACTCTGGGTAAAAGATTCCAAATTTTACAAAGTCACATGAAATTTAATATGCATCTCAACTTTTTAAAGTTTCTCTTTTTGAATATATCTAGTGATAATAAAGGTAAACAGGTGTTTGAAAACATACTGTCATGAAGTACCAACCTGGCAGAAAACCTGTAGCATTTATAATGAGAACAAAATCCAATTGAATTTGTAATTAGCACTTTTGAAATGTGCTCATTATTATTGTTATTATTAGCCACAAAACTATGCAGCTTTGGCTCGCACCCATTGGAATTTTGGAGCGTGAATCTAGCCAAAAGCAGTTAGTATAGAACCCAATAAAAGAAATACATTGCAAATTTTATGGAAGTAATTTTAAGTTAAATATCCAAGTAGGACTATCAATTAGGTAGAAATTATTTACTTTTATGGGTCATAGAAAATGTTCACTTCTGAAGACACAGATCCTTATTAAAAATGTCCTAATAATTTGAGAAAAATGAATACACCCGTGAACAAAATATGTTCAGGAAATAATCTTGATAAAAAGGAACAGTCATAAGTGAAGAGCTATAATCCCAATGGAGTGGAGAAAATGTTAGAATTCAAGAACCCGTCTTCATTGAGCATCCAGAGGAAACTACTGCAAAGACTTTCCAGAGCATGAAAGGGCTCTGACCAACTCACTGCTGATGGTGCACATAAGAAAAACGACTGGACACCCAACAAGCTTGCAGTTCACTTCATGAACAAACATTTCTGAGCAATGAGAATGCATTGCATTAGGTGCTATTGGAGAAATGTGGGTGATCTAGTAAATTGTATACACGTAAACAGGAGGGAATCTTGGGGACAATCATCAGTGAGACCAAGAAATAATCATGGGCTCAATATTAATTACTAAGAGAGATGCCAAACAGAAGTAATCAGGTAAAGGCCAGGTTAGTCAGGAAGGGGAGATTTCCGGAAAAGATTTATTTTGATCCAGATTCTAAATGATGCCTTGGCCTGATTGGGGGAATGTTAGGAGATGCTCAATAAGAGAATGCACATGAATTAAGGCACATGAATTTAGTGTCATTTGAGCCTTGAGGAGAGATGGCAAACAAATTGATTTGGTTAAAACAGAAGAACTTGCCAGCATTATGCTTGGCACATGATCAATAAATGTTTATAGGTGCTTAATAAGAGTAGATGCTCAAGAAGTATGTGAAGGTGCTCAATAAATATTTGAGTATCAATGACTTTGACCTTCCTGTTTTCCCAGGAGGGTATATAAATAATACACTAAACACTTAACAGTGATTTAGTCCAACTCCAGACAGGACATACCTATTTGGGAGCAGTCCTCCATGGACCTTGTATCGGTCCAGCTCTGCTCATTTGTATCTGTGCAATTCTGCATGCCTTTGAGTGTATGATCCTTGGTTGGGGAGCATGGGTAGAATGCCTATTAAGTTTTCCTGTATGATCAGAATCCTACGTGTTGAGACCACAATGACATTTTCAAAGAAAACAAAATAAACACAGGTAATGTCCTTGCCTCAATCTCAGGGATGGGCCCCTGGTTGCCATATTTCTACAGAGTTTTCCTGCCCTTCACTCTGACCCACCATATTTTTTTTTCTCTTCTTTTTTTTTTCCAATAAATAGTTATTGAACTCCCTCTATTTGCCAAGTGCATTTGTAGAAAATTAACATGGCCATGGATATCTCAAGAATCTGTTTTAGGTGACTCAGTGGAGCAAAGAGATGGTTACAAAACAGTGTGATGATTTCTGTGAATAGCTTGCTAGAGCAGACCACTTCCCAGAGATTGATCTCATGGGCCTGGTGTGAAGCAGGTAGGTCACCAATATTTAACCCCTACCCCAGGTAATGTGCAGTCAGGGTGGCGAATCACAGTGGTTCTCAAATCTTGGTCTTTGGACCAGCAGCACCAGCATCTTCTGGTAACTCGTTAGATATGAAATTCTCAGGCCCTACCCCTGGCCTACTGAATCAGAAACTTGGGTGGAGTTTGGGGGAAAGGGTAGAGATATGTTTTAAGAAGCCTTACAGGTGATTCTGATGCATACTCAAGTCTGAGAACGGCTGAGTAGAATTGATTGATTCTGTGTCAACATATTGCAGAAGTCTCCCAAGCACCCTCTCGGGACCCCCCACCCTCCATCAAACCCCAGTTGTGTTCTTTATTCCAATAATGTCTTTTGAATGTAGTTAATTAACAAAGTTCTTGTTTCCTTCTGTTTTGTTGTGTTTTGTTTTGTTTTTCTATTACCATATATGTCAGGGCTCTGAGGATGCCAAATTAATTCAACCCCAGCTCAAGAAGTGTGAACCCAACCTTGTCATAGGCATCATATAGGAGATACATATATATATATATATGGTTGTTGGAAAATTATGATGTATCTTTTCTATGTTTTTTGTTGCAAAATATGTCATGACTTTTCCTACAACCCAATATATCAGTTCCTGGGGCCCTTAAGGAATCAGAGGTCAGAAACCAGAGTTATAACAGACAGCATTCTGCTCATATAGGCCTGCATGCCTCAGGAGACCTGGGGAATATTAGTTCTCCTATGGGAAACGTGGGAAGAGCAACCCTGGAAGGCTTCAGGGAGCAGGGCAACCTTGAGCTGAACCTTGATACGTGAGTAGAATTTGGGTCGTCGGGATGACAGAGAAGATGTTAAGAGCAAAGAAGCTCTTAGGAATTCCAGTGAAGACATTAGCCTGACATAAGAGGCCAAGGCAGAGCTGAGAGGTACATTCACTTTCCCAGCTGAGCACTCAGAAAAATCTGGTATCTCAGTGACACCCGTAAACTGAAGTCAAAAAGGCAGATTTTTTTTCGTTTTCCTTAATGCAAATCTGAGTTTGGGCGAATTGGCTCTCCATGTCATAATTTCGCTTGTAAGACGCAGCCTGTTACAGCAGCAATGGGAGAACCAAGCTGAGCTGGCTTAGAACCATCTACTAGATGCGAAGCTTAACCTGTCTGAGCTGTAGCTTTCTCTCCTATACAGTAAGAAGGATGATTTTTTTCCCTAGGCCATTTCTAACATTGACATAAGCTCACAAATGTAAAATAACAAGCACTGCAGTAGGACGGCCCCAGGTAGATCCAGGTACGTTATGGACCCTCTTGGCCTCCCTTGACCTAAATGGAATCAATGATTAGATTGGATAAGAAAGGATGCAGTTGTGGTTAAGTGTGAAAGCTGTGAATTCAGCGGCCTGGGCTGGGTCCCAGCCTACCACCAAAACATTGTGTAACCTTGACCACATAATTTCATGAAATATCAATTCCCGCTTTGTCACAATCTGGAATAATAATTATTACATACTTCATGGGATTGCTGTGAAGATGTAATGAGGTCATGCAAGTAAAAATGGCTAACACAGTGCCTGGAACATAGAAGCCTTCAATAACTGTTGGCAATTATTAAGGAGGGAAAAGCTGTCAGCTCATGAGTCAGGGTGCCAGGGCAGAGTGCTGATCTCCAAAGGGGGTTTGTGCCTCTCTAGGAAGGAAAGATGTCACCTTCTTTCCCTCTCCTTTCTTAGCCTCTTTCAAAGCACCCCACTCTCAGACCTCCCATTAGTAGCTTTGCTGTCTTTTTTTTTTTTTCCCCTTCAGAAGAGCAGTCAATTATTGAATCAATTTTAGATATGCTGCTCAGGGTACCTAATGGCTGACTTGGGAATATCTTTTTCAGTGAAATTAATACTTGCCAAGGGTCCTGGCCTGCCTCCAAGCCAATACTTTCATTTTCTTTCTGATACTCCGGTATGTGAAAAATGGGGAGAAGTCAAAAGACAAATGTTCTCATCTGCAGTGTGCTCACTCTCTTCACCCACACCCAAACCTCTCCTACAACACCAATTCTCATTTCCATTATATCCGAGTGGAAAAATCCAATCCAGGGGTAACATTTTACAGCCGATTTACAAATCCTTTAAAAGCGCCACGTTTAGCTCTGCCATTGTTCCTTGTTCGCCATAAAAATAAACGCCCGGAGAAGCCTTCGGGGTCCTTGCGCTGCCGAAGCACTTCCTTTCCGTATTTTCCGCTTCTTGTTGTGCCTCTTACCCTTCAACATGGAGCTGCAGCACTAGGGACGACTGCACGCCCACTGTAAACCCCGATTATTGATCATGTACTTACATGGCTGGCAGCGTTTTATGTAAGAGGAATAAATGATATAGCTGTTTCTATCCATTAAACTATACTGTTATCAAGGGATTGAAAAACGGCCCTAAACATGGCAATTATTTTTGGAGGCTCTGTAATGTTTTAAATATAATTGCCTAGTAATCTTGTATTTACTATGTGGTGGCAAAGTAGAGCTAGCTTCGTGTTGGCACCTTATAAAATATAAGGACTTTTAACATGCTCAATGCTCTGTTGTATTCCTTCTCCTCCTGACCTTTGCTTTTCCCCAGTGCTCCGCCCCCCTGACATTTGGATATGTGGCTTCGAGAGACTTCCCAAATGCTGGAATATTTTTTTTCCATATTAACCCATCCTCAGAGATCAGTAACTCCCTACTTAGTATGATGTGGGGCGTCCCAGGCTCTGGCCATGTGGGAAGGAGAGCCGGGGTCTGGCACAAAACACTTCACATGATTAGTACAGCTCTGAGTCGGGGAAACGTGCCTTGTGAGCGAACGCCCCAGCCTAGAGGAAGCTTAATTATAGTCAAGAGAGACTATTCCTTCCTCAGCAGCAGCTGCCACTGCCCACGTGTGCACACACATGTGCACACACGCAGGCACACACACGTTCTCATGCAGCACCATCCAACGTGAGTTCTTTTTGGATGCTCATGTGTTCCTCTCCTTCCCTCCTATAGAGGATCCTAACAATGGCAACTGTAAACCATATCCTTCCCATCTTCAGCTCCCCAAACAATATTTCTACCTGGCTTTGATTTTTTTTTTCAGCCATTGGTAGAGAAAGCCTTGAAACTTTTAAAGACCAAATATAACAAAGTGATCCAAATAAAAACTGAGAGCTTGCTAAATGTGAGGCCAGGGGCTGTTTCAGCTTTTTATTGATGTATAATAAAGGCTGAGATTTTAAAATGTTTTTCTGTTTCTCTTTGAAGGTGCCAGGAATTTGCACGTGAGGTTTCAAATGTGCTTCTATTACTGACTTGCGGGAAGAGATTTCTAAGCTGTTCCTGCTCGTTCGGATGATGGCAATAGAAAGCCCAAATGCTCGATTCTTTCTTTCTATAGAATTTGACTTTTCCAGCCTGTGAAAGAGGAAAGCAAGAGCATAATGCCTTGTTCTGTTCCTATAAACAACGTAGACAAGAGGAACCCTAGGGATTTGGTTTGGTTTGAGGAGAAAGGTGGTTTAGACCTCAGTGCGTTTTAGAGCTTCCTAAGGGTGCCGTCCCATGCCTGCTTTTCCTCATTTGAGGCTCACGGTGTTCTGCCCGGCTGGCTTTCCAGCCCCTGGGAGGCTGTCTGCTTATGCTCACCCATGGTCAGAGCACACTTGCCTTCAGTAGCCCAGTCTCTATCCTTCTTTGTGCTGCTCTTCCACCAAGGTATTAGAAAGCAGCTTTGCAATTTGCCCTGTTCTGCACAGGCTGGCTTGGGGGGAGCAGTTCAGGGTCATGGATCAGAACGCAGACCTGGAAACCTGCTGCTGCTTGGGTTCAAAACCAGGTTCTTCTCTTTACAGAGTATTTTATTGTAGACAAGTCACTTAGCATCTCTGTGTAGTTTTCCCATCTGAAAATTGAGACTCCTGATAGGAACTTCCTTTGAGAGCTATTGTGTGAATTCGCTGAATTAACATATGTGACAGACTGGGGACAGCACTTGCTCGTACTGTTTCCTACAATCCTTTTTTTAGACGAACGCTGGTTCTCCATGTCTTGATGGATCTTAGTGTCACTTAGCCATCCATTTTTCTATGCCTCTATTCACCCTGTCTTCACTGCACCAGAACAATCCATTGACTGACTCATAATGATGACAAGCATAAAAGCACTGGAACCGTCTCCCTAGAAGTACTCTGGAAGCACTCCCCTTATAATTAGGTGGTGGAGGTGAGGGGAAGGTGGGTGTCAAGCCAAGTGGTTACTTGCTTGAATTTTTCACATTACTATTAATTATCTCATATGAATGCAGGTTGGTTTTTCAAAGTTGCCTTTCCCAGTAGCTATAGCAGTTTTTATTTTGTCTCCTTTACACAACTTCACCCTGCAAGGAGTTTCTTACGACAATGTGCCATTAAAATAGGGCGGACACCAAAACACATGCTTTCTCTCAATCCCCTTTGGTTTTCAGAGAGACTGTGAACATTTTCCAGGATAATTCACCCATCCAGGCAGAGGTCCCCCAGGGACCAAGAAGAAAGGATCCAAGGGAAGGTCAGAGGGCAGGAAACTTCACCCTGGGATGATTCCCAAGGCCCCCTCCTCCCAGTTCTAACTGGTCCACTGTTTCCAGTGCAGACTCTAGGCCCATATTTAAAGCTTTTGAGTCCATCAAGATTATGATTATTTTTCTGGTGAACTCAACTTTTCCCGTTCTTTTTTTTTAAAGATTGTATTGGGGAGTTGGGGGAGGAAACAGTATTGGGGAATCAGGGAAGGGGAACAGACAAGTTGCTGTCCTTTTGTTCTTCAGTCTAGTGGTGGAGGACGTGGCTTCATTGGCCCATGTTGGTATTATCATTGCACTCTTCCCGGGTGAGGCAGATCAGTCGCTGGCCACTGGACGGCCACTCACAGTAGCTCACGACAGCCCACTGCAGCCCCACTACAGCCTACTCCATTGCTGCCGACTCACAGCAGCCCAGCTCCAGGCCGAGCTGTTGTTCACCGTCTTAGCTGTAGAGGGCACAGAATCACTGGCCCATGTGTGATCCGAACCGGCAGCCCTGCTGTTCAGAGCTCGTGCTCCCAAGCCAACTCTTAACCAATGAGCCACTCAACTGGCCCCAACTTTTCCCATTCTTTATGGGAAAAATAAAAGCTGTTTCCTGACAGGGTGAAGCAAGATTACAAGCATAAGAGTGGGTGTGAGGGAGTGGGGGTAATTCCATTGTTGCCTCAGAGAGCCGCCTATCAGGACTAGTAAATTCTCAAACCCGACACTGCATTATGACATAGATTCAGCTGTTACTTTTCCAGTCTCAGAGGAAACTCAGAGGAGCCTCATTCCTTCAGTTATATTAAATGATCTGCCAATATTGTCCTGTTCACTTAAAGTACTTGCACTGAAGTATTCGGCACAGGTTGCAGGAACAGCAAAATCTCTTTAAAGCCATTGTTTCTTTGGGTGTTTGGTTTACCTTTTAGTTCCACAACAAAATAACTTAATAAATGAAGGGTGAGGAGAATTGTTACTATAGCAATCCCCATAGTAACATCAAAATGCCGTGCACTCATCCTGCAAACACCCTGGAAGCATCTCTTAGCCCTCCCCATCTTTCAGGTTAGCTTCCCAGGTTTCTGCCCTGACAGTGTGAAATTGTAGGATATTCAACGAAATCCATTTTATTTCAATCCCAAAGAGTTAATAAACAAAATACCAAGAATTCTTATCCACTTATGTCCTTTGCAGAAAATTCAGAAGTGAATTTCCTGAGCTTGACAGCCCGTACAAACTGCTTGCAGTTGAGTTCCTCTTCCAATTTTAGGCCTGCCCTTAAAAAATCACAACAATAATCCCAGTGAAGGCATGAATTGTTCTTTGTTGATTTCAATAGTCTTATATAACTTAGATAGGGGCAGGACTAGGAGATGAAACATCTTCAGAATGCATCACTGTGGGAACACACATGTTTTTAATCTCCTATTTTCCAGAAGATCGCCAGAAGGGATCCCCAAGAGGTCACTTGGAGAAGCCTTTTGCCACCTGGTAGGGTTATAAATTGATTCTCTGATTAAGATTGCTGTTATTAGGTTGAATGAATGAGAGGCTATAGAAAAATTAAACGGGAGGCAAAAACTGATTTGAACATCATGTTGTAGCTTTATATAATAGGTATTCATGCATACATGTAAATATGTATATCACTGTGCATATTTAGCATACATTTATAAACCAGCTGCAGAATATCAAATAATGGATCTGTGTATCTTGTTTCTTAGCTCATTGTATCTGGAATATTAATACTGATACCCTAAAGGCAGAAGCCACAACTGGAAAGCAGTTGTGCTCAATTCAGAACCAGTGGGGCTGTAAAGTTATGTGGCCTCGAGAACCTCAGGTCACCCTATGACAAGGAGGAAACCTCAATAGATAAAGAGGAAGAAATAGAAAAAAAGAATAATGAGCAAGCCATAAACAGGCAATTCATAGGAAGAGAAATAAGATTGTTAATAAACATATGAAAAATGTCCAATCTAACTTTTAAGCAAAGAAGTGCAAATGGAAACCAGCATACCAGGATGTGGAGTGGGGCTTCCACTTCTGCCCTGGGATCAGCACTAGGCCCCCAGCCAAAAACAACAGGTGCTAAGTACTCAACCCATGAAAGAGCAGTCAGTCCCCAGCCCCACATCACCATTATACAGGCAGAGGACAGGAAGGGGGCAGGAGGGAATGAGAATCAAAGTTGGGAGTGCTCAGGCAGTGGCCGAAGTGTTACTTAGAAGAGGTTATTTCTCTCTCCCTGGGGCGAAGGAGGGGGTTGTGGGAGAGGGTTCTTTCCCACAATTCTATTCAACCTAAATAGCAGAAGAGATTCACAATCACTCATTGAGACTCTACGTGCTAACAGAGAGGCAGACTGGTATTCACTTCCCGCTCTGGGACTCTACTTCAGGAGTAGACAGGCTTTCTGATCCCCTCATGTGCCTATGTAATCAGGGAAGAGAACTATAAGACAGTGACAAGACGAGGTGACAGAGGCACAGCCTGCACTTTGGCCAACTGGTATCCCCAAGGAGGCAGAAGTTCCTGGTGAGTTACATGGACCCCAGAGATTATAGCTAGTGTTGAGACACTCAAAAAGCTTGTCTAACGAGTGAAGCCATTTTAGTGGTGGGAACTGAGAGGCAATAGAGAGATAGAGCCAGATTTCCCAAGGCAGAGAAATACACAGAGGGGATCCTAAAAGGCCTTCCAGAGAATCCAACACATCAAAAGACTTTACAGGAGCCGGATGAGTGGCTCAGTTGGTTAAGAGCTTGCTCAAGAGTTTGAGCTCTGAGCAACAGCGGTTCGAGTCCTGGCCCGAGCTGAGCAGCCGCTGAGCTGCCAGCTGCCAACAGGTGGCAGGATGGCTCAGCTTAAAAAGAAAAAAAAAAAGACTTTACAACTACCCCTTGGTAGAGCCAGCACCTGGATGCCTGCCTCATAGAGATATCAATATCTAATTGGTCTAAGTAAGAAAAATAGTCATGCTCCAAACACAGAATATTGCTGTTGTGTTCATATAAGTAAAAAGATATTGGTCTCTTCCCCTCACACCCTTCTTCTCTAATAAAATTGTTTTATAGATGTATCTACCCTGAACTGAGATAGCTCAACAAACCAGTCATGTAATGATGCAATATTGTTTGCCTGTTGAGTTGCCAAACTCCTCAAATACTAGGTTGGTGACTGTGAGTGAAGGAAAGCAAACTTGCTGATGCAAGCATACTTGGGTTCATCTTTAGGGGAGGGGCACTTTAAGAGCTGATACGCTATTTGACCTAATGATTCCGCTCCTAGGAATTTACACTGAAGACATGTTCAGCAATGTGCACAAATATATACAAACAAAAAATGTTTGTTGCAACACTATTGACAAAAGTTGAAAGGAGAAAAACTGAATTTCAAGTTGAAAATGGCTAATTAAATAATGGCATATCCATATGATAAAATACATGCAACCATTAAAATTATGCCTTGCAGACTATTTAAATGATATTACATAATGCTCATAAATAATGGTCAGTGAAAGACAAATAGGATAACACCTGCATTACATAAGACATGGAAAGGAAGAGCAAAAATATCGCTTATAGCAGAAGATATGACTGAAAAGTCCAAAAGACTCAATGGAAAAAGCACCACAGGTAATAAGATAATTTAGCAAAGTAGTAGATAGGAAAAGAAATCAACATAAACATATATACATATACACAAGCTAAAAGTGGTTAGTATATACATATATACAAAAAAGTAGCTTGTATATACATATATACAAACTGAAAGTAGTTAGAAGGTACATGGCAGATATGTATAAGATAATAATAATGATAACAAACCGAGGCATAAAAAGAAACAAATTGTACAAAAGTTGTATGGAGAAAACTAAAAGCACTCCTAAAGGATGCAAAAGGAAACTTGAAGAAATATCAATTTCTTGGATGGTCAGGAGTCAGTTCTCCCTTAGTTAATTTATAAATTGAATGTCATCCAGAAAATACCATTTTAAAGAAAAAATAAGCTACAGCAGTCAGGAAATCCTCGCAAAAGGAGAGCAGTGAGAATGGGGACTGGCTCTACCAGATATTAAGACATATTGTAAAGCCTCTATAATTACTCAAGAACGGTATAAGCACACAAATTGATTGATCGATGAATAGAAAATCCAGAAATAGACCTAATTGCATATGGAAATTGAATACACAATGAAGGTGGCATTTCAAATTAGTGGCAAAAGATGGACTTTGAAATAAGTGGTGTTGGGATAAGTGGATAGCCATATGGAAAAAGATAAAATTGGATCCATTTCTCACATTGTACACCAGGATAAATTCCAAAAGACTCAGCGATCTAAATGTGAAATGAATGAAACTATACATATTTGAAGAGAAGACGGGTATTTTCCTCCAATAACTCGGATGAAGAACACTGTCTCAACTATTTCACCAAGTCCAGAAGCATTAAGGGAAAACATAGTTAAATTGGATGGCGTTAAAAATAAATAAATAAAACTTTCACAAGGAGAAAATAAGGAACATAAAAATAATGACAAGTGGGGAAAATTAGCCACTTTTAACCACAAAGGGTTAACACGTCAAATATATAAAGAGCCTCTAAAAATAGAGAAGAAAAAGACTATAACTTGGTAGATAAATGGACTAGGGAAATGAACAGACTGTTCCCTAAAAAAAGAAAGGCAAATGGCTCTTCACCATATGAAAATATGTGCAGCCTTGCTCCTAATAAGAGAAATGCAAATTATGGTACCCTGAGATACCGATTCTCACATATCAGATTGGCAAAACTCCAGAATTAGCAGAAACTCCTCTGGGAATGGTCGGGACTGGAACCCTGTAAATAGAGGCCCAGGTGATGGAGCTGGATGGGCACCTGGTCTGCAGAACAGTGGGATTTCCGCTTCTTCCTCTGGTTGCCTCTGGGTCTGACATCACTGGCTGCTCAGGGAACAGGGTGGAAACTGGGCAGACTGGACTGGGGAGTGAAAGAACACATCTCTAGGAAACAAGAGCTCAGACACACCATGCCCTCTATCCAGAAACATATAAGCACTGGCTGTATCACAGCATGTTCAAATGCTAAACGGACCTAATTCAAGAAGAATTTATAGAGTGCCTTCCCTATACCAAGCATGATTCTAGACTCTGGAGATCCAGCATTGAACAAAACAGCCCCCAAACTCTCACCCTTCCGGTGCTTATCTTCCAGATTTCTTTGACATCTTTTATTTACTGTTTTACTATCAGGCCTTGGAAATAAGCTAGCACTCAGCCGCAATCATCCATAAGGCTTACCTGTGAACAGCAATCACCCCTTTGTTTAACATGATTTCGTAACTGACAGAAATACCAAATTTGAATTAAAATGCTCCAGGACTTAAAGATGGCCCCATTGCAAATGGCTGACTTTTTTTTGCCCCTCCCTTATAAGTCAATTATCACTAATCATTTGCCACATTCATTTTGTAAACTTGTCAGTTTTCATTTATACAGGTGCAAAACCCAACATTCTCATAGGATAGTTCCAGTGCGTTTTTTGTTTTTTGTTTTTTTGGTTGTTGGCTTGTTTGTTATTTAACATTGCCTACATTTGGAAAGGGTCAAGCTGATTATTTTACAGCCTGTTTACATAAACTCCATGCTGGGATGCAGCATGCCAAGTCTCATCCAAGTTCAGATGCTCATGAAGCCTTCTAGAAAATTAGAGTTGTGTTTATAATAGGAAACAGTGACCCTGAGCACACACGGGAGCCACACTATAAATGTCCTCAGAGCTGTCTGCTGGGTTCTTATTAGGGGCCTTGTTATAAATGAGATTGCCTCATAACTGTCTTCTTTACTTACAGAAATAACCACTCTCTGGATGAGGCCCAAGACACTTCCTGGGTGAGAACCTTTATTGAATTCTTCTCTAGAGCATGTGGTATGGTTGCAGTGTATTAGGGTCAGGTGGACATTCCGGACCTCACTGCCTATTTTTTTTATCTTGATGCCTAGTACAATGCTTTGCACATAGCAAGTTGAGTCAAAGAATATATGAGTGCAGTTGGTTCTCGTTGTTCGTGGCAGTTACGGTCTCTGAAGTCACCACAAATGTTGAATTAGTGAATCCTGAGCCATTGCTCCTAGAGGAAGTACACAGTTAGGTTCCTGTGTGCCTCTGGTTACAATGTTTTGGTCAACCAACCAATATATAATCTTGTTTTATATGTTTTTGTTTCAAGACGCACTATTTGATACGTCCTGTTGATTCTTTACGTTGAACTCGTGGCCAATGGCACTATAACTCATGCCGAAACCAAGTTTACCTATCACAGGTATTTTCTCCATAAGGCACACTACAGGCATCTTGCACTTAAGAGCACTAGAAGTACTTCATTACTATGCTTGGGGCCATTGGAAGCAGCAAAATCACCCAAACCCCACAAAAATGTGAAAACCGTGGCACTAAATAGACTTGTTCAAGTACGAGCTGAAGTGAGAAGGCAGTGTGGCCTGGTTCGATTTCAGCTGGGAACATGCTTGTCAGAAGCCTCAAATTTTTGGCCGCTCTCTGTATGTCTACGAGTGACCATGAAAGCATCATGAGTATTGATTTGGCGGTTAGAAATGAATTTTAACAACAGGCTCATTCACAAATGTGGAATCTGTGAATAGTGAGCATCAGCTACATATAAAAGGGCAAAGAGTAGCATGTGTAAACCTTCTGGTCATTATAAAATTAAATCTTTTCTGAGTGCCCACACATCTGATTAGTAGGAAATTCCATTTGCTTATCTAAAAAATGTTGATTTGTGTTTTGTGTGTGCTGCAAGAAAAATCAAGTTACTTCCTTAGCACCTGTTTGTCACCACATTGGCATTGTCCCTTTAGTCCCCTGTTACCAGTGCCAAGTGCTGGTATTCTACATCCCTCAGGCCTGTATTCCAGGAGCATGCAGATGGGGGCGTTCTCAGCAGTCACGAAATTGACCATGTGACACCCACTGCGAAGGTCACTGATGCCTCCCAGGCCAGCATGGTACATGGATACATGGGGTGCAGTCTCTGTCACAGCATCCCACAAAAAATCCTCACTGGAGCACATCCTGCATGAGGCAGATTGCTGGAAAATCCGCCTCTCCCCTGTGCGTCTATCTGAGCCTCCCCCTGCATTTCCTGTGGATCCAGTTGTTCCTACCCCTTTAGCTCAAAATCCTCAGAATTCTGTCTCCTGTTACCCAACTTTATGCTACTCCAGAGCCTAAGGAGAGTGAGTGAGGGGGATGAGGTATTGGGAGGGAAGTTTTCACTTCCCCTACAGGTGTGGGAGTAAGGACCACTCGGATACTTGGAAATATAACACTGGCTTCTTATACCCAGAATGAGAGTAGGAAAAGGAAATGCTCATATTAATTGCTTTTTGTTCTTGATAAATCATTCTAAGTAATGTAATGTTAGGAATTGCTTATTTTTGCTCAGTATAATGTTTCCATGTTTGAGCCCTTAGGTGGAAGCCCATGTTATCACAGATAACTTTTTCTTGAAAGGAAAAAAAAGGTCTACAGAGCAGATTAGAAGCTTCTTTGGGGCAGAGACTATAGTTTGTATTTGTTTGGCACGATTCATAACATTAGGATAGGCATAAGCATAGCTGGTATGTGATAGATGCATTTAGCAAGGCCCAAATATTCTCTTTTGATTGTAGATTTGAGCCGTTGGACATGGAGGTCTCAAAAGCACCTTTCCATTTTAAATATCTGTGATGCATTCCAGAAAACTGACACATTTATAGCATTTTGAAAATCACTTCATATAAAATGGGGACTTGAATATTTCAGGTGAATAATGAATAATTTCATAAGTGATCTTTCCTAATTTGTATCTTCTGTGAGTTTAAATTTCATTATATATCCTGTTCTTTTAATATGGGACCTATCACAAACGGTTAAAATGATAGGCAAGTCAAAGAATGTGTCCTGAATCTGAGAGGAAATTAATAATAACAATTACTCTGATTATTGAATCAGCCATATGGTCTAATTTTATGTTCCTGAATATGTCACTTAAACTGTGAGCCTCAGTGTCTTCATCTGAGAGATGGGATTGATATTACCTACTTCAGAGTGGCTGTGATGATAAATCAGTTATTATACATGAAATTGCATGATGAATGATAAAACAGCATGTAACTATAAAGACTTACTATAAATGGTATTCTCCCTCCTTTAATTTTTATCAAACTCGAGTCACTGACCAAGACCCGACCTTCTCCTTGTAACTTTTCATGGCCACTTGAGCCAACAGCTATCTTTTTCTCCTCTGCATTCCAGCCACATATGTTGCATACTACCCACTCTAGTCCTCAAATACTTGGTTTTTATTTCTTTAATGTGCTTTGTGTATACATTAATTCTTAAAATTAAAACCTGGTAGAAAGAAATGCTGTCTCCTATAATATCGCACTCCTTACATAGTAGGTTCTTGGTACTTATTTTATTTTTTTTAAGATTTTATTGGGGAATTGGGGGAGGGAACAGCATTGGGGAATTAGGGAAGGGGAACAGACAAGTTGCTGTCCTTTTGTTCTTCAGTCTAGTTGTGGAGGACGTCGCTTCACTGGCCCATGTTGGTGTTATCATTGTGCTTTTCCTGGGTGAGGCAGATAGGTCACCGACCACTGGACGGCTGCTCACGATGGCTCTTGGCAGCTCACACTGGCTGTTGGCCGCTCACGGTAGCTTATGGCAGCCCACTGCAGTGCCACTGCAGCCTACACCGTTGCTGGCGACTCATAGCAGCCCAGCTCCAGGTTGAGCTGTTGTTCACAATCTTAGCTGTAGAGGGCAGTGTCACTAGCCCTAATGGGGGATCCGAACCGGGGCCCTGCTGCTCAGAGCTGACGTCCCAAGCCAGCTCTTAACCAATGCGCCACTCGGCTGGCCCTCTTGGTACTTATTGAATGGATAGATGGCTGGATAGATAGATGGTGGTTGGATGGACGCATGGATGGATGGACAGATGGATGGATATGTTGTTATTGTTCTGTTCGGCAAGGTAATTTAGCATAGCTAGAAGTAACCTAGATGTCAGAAGCCTGATAACTCCTTTTTCTTTACTATCCAGGTGGAATGGCTCAAGCCTCTATCCTATATCCAGTGGGAAGCCCTCTGCATTCTCCCTGGCACCTGAGGACTCCTGAGGGAAGGCTTGTGTTCTCCTGGGTCAGACTCCGTGTAGCCTGCCTCCTCATGAGTTCTCTCTGTTTCCAATGACCCACATTTTCTTTCTTCACTACTTTGACCCAGGCTGAAGACTGCCATTCAGTGCCAACAGCCCTAACACATCTCTAGACACATAGTTACTGTAACAGATTGATACTGAAGCTTTCAAGTTAAGAGAAGGTGGTTTCACCACAGCACAGAATGGGAAACAATTGACAACTGAATATTAATCACCACTGTACTTGAAAGTCCCTCAGCCATCCTTTCCACCTGACTTTCAATTGCCTGTCTCTTCCTCTCGGGCCCTTTGCCAGCATCTTGCCAAGTTGCTCGGCCCTCTCTAACCAACAGTGTGGTTAGACCAATTCTCAAATTCCAGTTCAGTTTTTAGGTAGTACAGTTTAGCTCTCTCTCTTTTTTTATTCTATCTCTTAAGACAGTGGATGCATCATTTATACAAAAGGAGGCCCATAGGATATTTTTCCCCAAAAAATTCTATCTCGTCTGAGATTAATAATTCCACTTCTCTGTCAGGTGAAAGTAATGGAAAGAGAAAGTCAGTGTTTTGTTTTAAATAGTAAGTATTTCCTGAATTTGTCATTTTAAAAGTTCTTTAGCTTGAGATTTCCAGAATGGTGAGAGAGAAACTTCTTCCCTCAGTAGCCTTGTCGGCAATCAAACACCCCAAGGACCGTTTATTCCATCCATCTCCAGAAGCCAGAAAATTAACATCCCATCATCTCAGAATGCTGTTTTAATGGACATGAATGATGCCATAAGGTTTGATTTGTCTTAAACATATTCAGTCACTTATTAATGCATACCAGACACTTGACTGTATATTTTTTTCACATCATAAACATTGATTATAAGAAAAGCTTGTCTTATTTCCATACGTTGAGCTCATCAGCCAGGCTCCATCTGGTAAAAAAAAAAAAAAAGAAATGTTATTTAGCTTTAGGGCTTTAAGACGAGAAGCTCAACAGTGTATACACTGGCATACCAAATTCCTACTTTGTCTTTTATATGACGTTTTGTCTTGTAACTAATCCCACAATACTTTTCCCTAAAATTGAATGCCCTATCTGCCTATATCTGTTACCACCATTCCACACCAGCATACACAATGCCTCCACATGTGATATCCTGGCTCCATACAATTTTCATTGAGGGAAGCATGTTTGATGTTTATCTAAATTCACCTTGGTACCTAGCATAGATCTGAGCATCACAGAACATACTCAATAAATTTTGTTCACTATCTAAGCGAAATAAAGAATTGCTAAAAACATGTTTATCATGAGAGTGAAATATAGAAACTGAAGGAAAAATGAAATTTAGTCTTCCCTGCTTTGCCAAGCAGAGAATTTTATTAACTTGGTCATTAGTCAATGTACATTGAGCCCTGATGGGTATACAGTTGTCTGTTAGGAGTTGTGGGAGAGACACACATAAGATAAGGGATGGTATCGCTCTCATAACTGCTGTTTTCCTTTTGCTGCATTGGAAAACTGTCCAATTTGCCATACATTTATAAGATATGGACCATGAAACACCAATACCTTCAAACACAGGTAACATCATGGTAAACAAAGGGGAAAAAAGGAAGTAACATCCATTAAAACATCTAGCAATTACTAACCCTTGCAAGGCTACAAAGAGTTTGTTTACACAAAGCCATTTGAATCTAGTCCAACTGTTAGACAACAACATCCTACAATGCAGGCATTTTTGTGACCATGTCTTTTTTAAAAGGTACATATTTCAAGCAAAGACAGTAGAGTGTTGAACTTTCTGTTGTCAGCTCTCCAGTAGCATATATGATGAGCTCATAACTGTCCTGACCCAATTTCTGTCAGGAGATGGTAATGAGAAGTTCTGGGTTTCTTTTCTTAAATTGTCATCGCCTCTGTTAGAGACAAAAATATGGTTTCTCCTTACAAGTGATTATTTAAAAATGTAAAAGTCAACCAAACCATTAGCATCCTACCAGCTCATCAGTACTAATGGTCATGAGGATTGGCAGTGGATGGTGGCCCCAGCATAAGCTGTCTTTTTGGAAACGTTTTTAGGGGTAATCTAGAACTTGTGAGGTTAGAGACAACTTAAGAAGTAATCTTGTATAGGTAAGAAAGCCAGCTTGGGATCTTCCTGGAAAAATAAGCAAACCCCAAGGCCATTACTATAAAATTTCCGAAGCACTCCACTAGAGTATTGCAACCATAAAGAAACTCCCTGGTAGAAGGGTAACCTGAAACACTGAATCTATCCAACTTTTTCATCATTAATCACAGCTGTGTTGAGTATTACTGGGGCTATCAGCTTTAGTGGTGTTATTAATCCCTTGTTCTATGAAACATTGGTGGAAAATTTATGTATTTATATGTAATGATGCCAGCCTATATCTAAGAGTCTTCTCCCATTGCTTTCCCATCAGCTAAGAACTATTGGGTTGTTGGAAAAGTCATGACATACCTTTTCTATGATTTTCGTTGCAAAAAATGTGTCATGACGTTTCCAACAACCCCAACACGTGATACAGACAATGCCAAGTTTTCTGGGCAGTGGCAAAATCAAGTTTTTTTTTCTACGTAGCACCCTTCAGTAAACACCTTGGCCTCACTTAGGTAATAGCCAGTCAGGGGAACAGTAACCCCAGTGTCTCATTGGCTAACTTCTGCCCTCATTTGGTCTATTTTGAACCCTTTATTAACCGTAAAATGTGTTATCACCTCTTCATTTATCTTCCATATCCAGAAGGTTTGTCTGAAAGATTGATCTCATTCCAGATACTATGGAGGCATAACTTCGCAACTCCTCCCGTGCGGTTTTCTGGTATTCTAACCCAGTGGCTTGTAATAGGGATGTGTTTTCCAATGCAGACTTTTCAAATGCTATTTCCTACTAGTGTGTACGGAGAAGTCATGCTGACAGTATTTCTACTCATCTTTTAAGTTACTGAAAGGTGATTATGTAGCATATGGCTGCTAAGTGTAACTATAGTGGGGTTTGGGGGGGGCGGGTGTGGGGTAGAAACCCTGGCCGTGAGCACTCAGGAAGCTGGAGCAACGCCACCCAAAAGAGCCAGGAGGCCCCAGAGCCGGATGTGCACAGCTCCCTGGGGGGGGAAAAAAGAAGCCAGAGCAGCTTAAACGGTCAAAGAATCAAATGTAAAGTGAGCTGCAAGGGTCAGATCTGGATGGAAGCCCAAATTCTGAGTCTCCGCATCCGTCCGGGGATAAACTTGGCTCCTAATCAGGGCTGACAATTAGGCCGTACAGTTAATATTTTTACAGCTGTTTTATTAATAACACATACAGTGCATCCAGCCAGGATTTGTTGGAGACACCTCAGGAAAACGAATGATGTAAATAACAGATGGATGTAGAATATTCCTACAAACAGGCATAAAGATATTCCCTTCTTGTTTAAAAAGAATTTAAATAGACAGATTGTAGATAAACAGGCAGACAGAAAGGGGGAGAGAGAGAGGATTTATGACATTTGAGGTAGTGGCTGCATGCATTCACGTGGTGGATAACATGGACATAAACACACATGCTCCCTCTATGAAAAGAGAGACTCAAAGACTTGGCTTCCAGAAAAAATAAATTTCGTGGAGCAAGGGGCCGAGTGCTGTAGCACGGGGGCCATTGGAAGCAGGTGTGCCGAGGTGGTTCCTCTGATGCCTCCTCCGGCACATGTCGCAGGTCCCGAGATGGCTCTCCTGGCTTGCCCAGTCCTGCCCCAGCTCAGCCTGCCTTGACCCCAGGGTGGCCTGGGGCCGCCTGTCCTTTCCTCTTTCTATATCTGTCAGTCTCCCACTCAAATACCCAATGCCCTCTTTCCAATTGTGCATCCAATCGAGGAACAGTGATATTTCAATCTGAAGAGAGAAATAAAAAATTCAAGATCTTCATGTCTTTTGTTTTCACTCCTACTATTTTTTTTGTGCTGCTTTTTCATGTGCCTGCTGCACTGTGCTCCTACCATACTTCGCAACCAGATGGCTCAGGAATGAAGAACAAAGGCCACTAAAAAGTGGGTGGGGAGAAGAGGCAATGGAAGCAGAAAACTGCAAGTCAAGGGGAAATCAGAGCTCAGAGCCAAGCTCCAGGGCTGTAGTCACTGAAAACTCTGGGTTGCATGATGAGCCTCGACCAGATATTTTCCTTGGTGGTCCTCTGTGTGTGTGTTGTGTGTGCTGGGGTGTGTCTGTGCCACACACATGCACATCCCCAGTCATTTATTTCCTGGACAGGGATCAAAGCCAGAATCCTGTCCTCTTCAGTTTGGCTCCACGTGTCCTGACACATGTCAAAAGTGGTGCGAGGTGAGAAGCGCTGAGCACCCAGGTGAGCACGGTGTGTGTGTGTGTGTGTGTGTGTGTGTGTGTGTGTGTGTGTGTGTGAGTGTGAAGCCTTGCACCTGGGAGGTTGTGGTGGAGTTAGAAGGCCCAGGAGTTGTGAGATCTGCCCTTTCACCTGGGTGACCTTGGGCAAGTCACCTCCCTTTTCTCGCTCTTAGTTTCCTCCTTGGGAAATATCTAATTCAAAGGGATACTATGAGTGTTACATGGGCTAAGCCATCTTATAAATTGGATAGCACTCAATGAAAGCATTGTGGTCACCCTGGAGTACTGCAGCGTCTCTCAAAACTGCAAAGGTGGCAAGAGCTGTCTTCGGCGCTTTCCTGTGACCC
Organism: Hipposideros armiger; assembly: GCF_001890085.2. Lineage (NCBI taxonomy): Eukaryota > Metazoa > Chordata > Mammalia > Chiroptera > Hipposideridae > Hipposideros > Hipposideros armiger. The sequence continues at coordinate 1,726,817 of NW_017731402.1, forward strand.
TCTCACTCTGAGTTTTGTGCTGCACTTAGCCCCCCTACCTAAACCCACCCCTTGGGGTTGTGCCCCACACCACAGAGCTTTCCCCTGACCCTCAACTGAACTTACTGTTTGTGTACCATTGGAATTTTGTTCGATTATAGGATGGCCTAATTACGGCTTAGGCTCTAAATGCTTTGTATGTGAGCCATAGAAAGGTGTCGTTTTTAATCAGGAACTTATTTAGATACAATGCCTTAAAGAAAGAGGAGTGACTATCTAATGGTGAAATTTTATGCAGGTTGATGGGACTCAAGAGCTTTAGAAGGGAATATTTATTATTCTCCTAGTCAGGGCTACTCACAGATACTCACTCTAATTCAGCAGTTCTCAATCTTCCCAATGCCATGACCCCTTAATACAGTTCCTCACGTTGTGGTGACCCCCAACCATAAAATTATTTTCGTTGCTACTCTATAACTGTAATTTTGCTACTGTTATGAATCATTATGTAAGTATCTTTTTGTTTTCCAATGGTCTTAGGCGACCCCTGTGAAAGAGTCATTCAACCCCCAAAGGGGTCATGACCCACAGGTTGAGAACCGCTGCAGTCTAATTCCTTGTAAGGCCAGGCCGGCACCCATGCGTTGGTGGGGGAATTGACTAGGAGAGAAGGAAGATTTCATGTTGGGTATGTGAGTGCTTCTACTAAAGCCTTACTTGTCCCTTTACACCCTCCAGGTGGCCTAATATTTCCTTCTCACTGCTCTGTACATAGTTACACTCCTCTTCACAGCCTCAGACAGGGTGGGAACCCTCATGAAAATGGCACGCCTTGATATTTTCATCTCATATGAAACCACGTCGACAGCTTTTGCCTACTCTGATATCAAGGGACTCTGGGAGACGGCGAGGAGAATTCGGTGTCTGATGCAGAGAGATAAAGCAATTAATTTCCTTGTCTTCCCAGGCCAAGCAGGCTTTGGAAATGCACAGTGCACCTTCCCTGGTGCAGGGAAGGGGAGTGGTCAGGTGTCACCTTTCACGTGGGAAAACGGGCAAAGGCCTGCGTCCTTCTGCACCATCGGCTAAGTGATGCTCAGAATCTCACAGGCTTGGCAGAAAATTGTAAGAAAAATTAAGAAGGACTTGTGAGTCAGCCCACAAGTTTCAAATCTTGTTTCTCCTGACAACTATATGTTCCAAACCTCTCCAAGATTGTTTAATTTCCTGAGTCCTTCTAAAACGGCATCATGATTACCTAACACATAGGGTTGTTGGGAGTGTTCAGTGAGATGATGCATGGAAAGCAATTAACACAGTGCCTGGAAACCTAGTAAGTGCTAAAAATGCCACATTTCATATTATCATTATGGGCTCAGCGAACAGGCCCCTTCCATCTCCTAGATCATAGAATATAAGAGCTGGACAGAAACTTAAGAGGCATGGTTTACAAACCTTTTAACCAAAATCCCAAAGAAGAATGCATTTTATTGTATAACCTAGTACAAAAAAAATAAATAAATACTACTTGCCAGTAAAGTGCAATTATTTGACCATTTCTCAGAAATTGTTAAAAACCGGGCCTTGTTTGTGGCAGCTGCTGACATCTGCCTCTTTAATATATTGTTTCATTTAAAAAATGTAATAAGCATATTGTAGGCGAGCAAAACAACTTCAATGCACATACTACTGAAACAGCATTTCCATGAAATGACATGGACACTTACTACCTGCAGCACACGCTGACATTTTCTCTTTGATGTGCTTTTTTTTTTAAATGTTGGCTGACCCAATACATTGTTTTCAAAACCTAATGGGTCATTGCTAATGGTTTGAAAACACTGATAGAGATAAAGGACTTCTTTGTACAGATAAAGAATTAAGAGTAATTGTAGCTTGTCCAATATCACCCATATGACAAGGGCAGACCTGGGCCATGAACCCGGGTCTCTGGGCTCCCAATCCCATGAGACTCACAGTCCCTGCCACATGTTAGGCTGCAGAGCCTTGGCCTGTGCTTTTTAATGTCCTGAATATCTGGAGCGAGGGTTCTCCGTGATTCGTTGCCACTCAGAGCAGCCAAACAGACATGTGCAGGTCATCCTGAACACACTTGACAATTTCCCGAATCTTAAGAAAGATCTGTTTTCTGCACTGCACTGGCAACACAGTTGGAAAGTTACTTGAATGTTTTTCAAAAATTGTTTATAGATTTGAAAACTGTTTGGGGTTTGTGATTGCTTCTGTTGTTTGCTTCTTTGTATCATCTCGTTTTTCAAAATTTAATAAACACTTTGTAGAGGAGCAAAATAATTGGTCACACTCTTGTGGGTTCCCAGATTTGTTTTACATGTGCATGCAATACAGTGTAACTCAAAACATGTTCAAGCCCAGTGCGTCAAATCATCTCTGATGCTGTGGTCAAGACCAAAGCAGAACTCAAGAGAGCACCCACGGCCCCAGATCACATCACTCACCAGCCTCTGACCACAGCGCTTGGGGCCAGATTCTGGTCCCAGTGACGCAGACAGCCCCATTAAGGCCCATGGCCGGAAGCTGCTGTAACAGGCTCCCACAGGAGGCTAAAGACTTGGTCTGTGGTCCATTAGTATTGGAAGCTTTGCCTAATTGGGGCCCCTGAAGAAAGCAGCAGCCACTGTAGGAACCCAGGGGTGGCAGTGGCATCTTTGCCCAGGTCCTTTTACCTGGCCAAACCCCACCTCCACCAGTGGCTATAAGCAGGGTGCATGTTGGGCCCACTTGTACAGCAGGTGAAGATCGGCTTATGTCTTTTCCTTCTTTATCTGACACCTCCAAGACTTTCTCTCTCCTGCCTATGAACCAGACAAGCCCATTATTCACTGGAAGGGCACTGAAGTTCCCTTTGGGTTTTCTTTTGGTCCTAAATCCTTTGCTAGTCTTTCTCCATAGAGCTCATTGCTTGCCCCTTTTTACTTTGGATCGTTCAGTTCTTGGTTGTCTAGAATGTTGAAATACGTGAGACGATGTTAAAACAACCATCCACCAACTCATCCCACCTCACTTCCTCACAACAGTTTGTACCTAATAAGATCTGGTTAACTTGCAGGCATTTGCTTCGATTTTCCGATGAGAAAGAAATAGGTGGAGAATGTTTTATGAAAATGCCAGCAGACCTGTAAGTTGCAACAATCTGGTTCTTCGAGAAGTAAAGAAAAGCAAGCAGCCAGACTATGGAATGAATGTCAGCACCCATCTGGGTGGATCGAGTCCCAGATTTGCATGCCTCTGAAAACTGCAACAAGAACTAATCATGTATTCATTCATTAAATTATTCATTCATTTATACATTTCATTTTTTTAAATTAAAGTTTATTGGGGTGACAATTGTCAGTTAAGTTACATAGGTTTCAGGTGTACAACTCTGCAACACACCGTCTATATATCACATTGTGTGTTCATCACCCAGAGTCAGTTCTCCTGCCATCACTATGTATTTGATCCCTTTTACCCTCATATACCACCCCCTTTATCAGACATTTTATTTAATAGTGAAGTTGAGGCCTTCACTGTACTTCACACTCGACTAAGATCCAAGTTTATACTAATGAAATGGATTGTAATATTGTATTTCCAGTTCAGATGGGGACATTTATAAGCCTTTGCCACAGAGTGAAGGCCCAGAAAGCCTAATCCTGCACTCCCAGTGTCTTTTTAATTGTCCATAGGGAATCATAGCGGCAGATTCTTTACCTCATATTATAACGGAAGGTTTCATACTGGTGGCTGAAAGCCCAATGTTACTGTCCCCATACATCTCCAAAACAGATTTAAAATGAAAAAAGCAGTAATTCAGTTGTGATTATAATACTTAGAATGTCCCATTTCAGCCATGATTAGACATTCAGACCTGAGACATTGAGTCACATAAATATAACCAAATTGGTGTAACAGTTTATTTGCCCCAAATTGCTACCTGGTTGATTATCTTAAGTCAAGGCTATAGTTATGTAAATATAGACATCATGTGAATAGTCTGGCCAACACATGCCCTTCACGTGTAACTGTGAACTCCTTTTTCATTCCTCACTTACTATGCAGTGGTTAAGTTATAGTCTCTCACTCCAAACCTAGCCTTCTATAATCTGCTGTGTGATACTGGGACTAACACTCTGCAAAGTACCTTTTCCCATTGCTTCTAGTTAGGGTTAACCAATAAGAACTAGTAAAGGAAGGGAGCCAGGAATCAAGGAGAACGTTCAACAGCATTGTTCCAGTGATGGCGCCTGACTCCTGCTCCTGTCAGCACTCTCAGGACCAGCTCCATCCCCCCTCCATGAAGGAACTGCAACATGTAGGCAGCTACCTGACCTAAAGGTCCATGCCCACCTCCACATAGCTCCTCCTTTGAACTACCAGGCCTCTGGCAATGTTGTCTTTTGTTCTTTTGCACTCCAAATTCCCTTGTTAAATTTCTCGGTTAAAGTACCTAATGTGGTTTCTGTTTTCCTCATGGACCCTGATTGTACAGTACTTGCCCCAGGAGTAGTTGCAGAAAAGAGGCCCTCCAAGATGGGGTTATGCAATTGGCCTGGTTTTACCCCTGGGCTTGAATGCAGTGCTGGCACCTGCTAATAGAAATGAAATGTTGCTATTTCATGGCATGCAGCAGCTTTCCTGTGGCTAAATGTGATACAGGTCCTATCAAGCCAGTGTCTTAGGGGACCAAATGCCTGCTTAACTTGGCCTTCATGGTAGCAGAGTGATGGCAGTGATGACAATTGATGACAATTTCAAGGACAGTGGGGTGACAGGGCTGCTTTGAGTCAATTGGGGGACTTAGAGAAGGACAATGACAAGTTCAGACCTTTAAACTCTCAGCTCAAACTGCAGTTAGAAAACCTGAGAACTCTTTCAATGGTGGCCCCCAAACATTCTCTTCTTATAAGCACAGAGCAGAACTCATTGAAAACGAGACTGAGAATTTAATTGTGTTGACTGCCAAGTTACACAGATTCACCATACTGCTTATGTGAAACTCAGGGCATTGACTGGGAGGAAGAGGGACCCTGACATTTGGGATGGGACACCTGAGTCAATTGAGTCAAAGCTGAGAATCTTGAATCCTCTGAGCCTCCCTTTCCAGTGGAAGCAGCTACCCTCCTGGGTTTGAGAAAACCAGCTTCCCTTAGCTTGAAGACCCTGGAATATCTTTACCTGGGGCAGCTAAAGAGAATGCCAGAGATTGTCTGTCTATTCTCAAGACTTACCCCAACTGCCACTTATAGTCCCTAGACCTATGAGTAGGATCATCTCAGCAAGTTCCAGGGGGAACAATGCAAAGTCCGATCCAAGAAGAGATAGATTATACTCAATGAATGAATGAATAATGTTTTATTCTTTTATAATGACAAAACCTAGCATATGTGTGGGAATGATTTCTACATGTGTTGGTCCAAAGATGGTGAATATAACATTGAATTAAGCTGAATTTATTGACCTGGATGCACTTAACAGAGGCTGGATTTGCTATAATTGCCCACTTTCCTCTTACTGTTCACCCACCCTCGAGTGTCTCCTGTTATCACCGCCATCTTGTTTTGTTCCTCAACTCACCAAGGATAGTTAACCATTCTCTTGTTCTGCCTTGCTCCACTTTACATCTCCTTTATCTGATTTTTTTTCTTCTCCACCTCCTCCTTTTTCTTCTCTTCCTTCTCCTTTTTTCATGAGAGAAAGTTTTTTTGTTTGTTTGTTTGTTTTGTTTTTAAAGATTTTTTATTGGGGAATTGGGGGGATGGGAATAGACAAGTTGCTGTCGTTTGGTTCTTCAGTCTAGTTGTGGAGAACATTGCTTCACTGGCCCAAGTTGGCACCATCATTGCGCTCTTCCCTGGCGAGGCAGATCAGTCGCCGGCTTCTGGACAGCCACTCACTGCGGCTGCTGGCCACTCACGCTGACTGCTGGCTACACACAGTAGCCCATGGCAACCCACTGCCACAGGGGCTGCAGCCTACGCCGTTGCAGGCGACTCATGGCAGCCCAGCTCCAGGTTGAGCTGTTGTTCAGCATCTTAGCTGTAGAGGGCAGTGTCACTGGCCCTCATATGTGGGATCCGAACTGGGGGCATCCTAAGCCAGTTCTTAACCATCGCGCCACTCGGCCGGCCCGAGAGAAAGTTTTAAGAATAGTGCTAGTGATGGACCTATATCAAGGGAAAGGAAATTCATAAACTTCGAAGGAAATTAAATAAAAAGAAGAGTTCATGTTACCAAGTTCTAAGTGTGCTCGTATATCCTAAACTCCCTTTGTATTTACCACTACAATTTCATTCACTTGTTATCCTCTTGTTAGGATCTTAAGTATGATCTCTTTCACAAGTGGGGCACCTGAGGCCTAGAGATGTTAAATTATCTTCCTGGTGCCATTTCTATTCTCCTCTGTGGTATTTATCATTACAAATTATAATTACTATCACCAGGGATTTGATTTTTATTTACATATTTTAATTTATATTTTTCCTTAATGATATGGAATAGATTCACAATTTTATAGCAAAATATTATGGGAAAATTCATTCAAAGTGGCAAATAACCAACTACAAAGAGAATTTGAAATAGACCCTAACTTAAGTTGATCATTGCTTGGATGATTTTACAAATAATAACTGAGGAAGGAAACCAGTAATTAGACTCAATGGTTAAGATCACAGGTTCTGGGCCAGACTGCCTGGGTTTCAATCTGAGCTCTGCCACTTCCTAGCTGTGAGACTTTGAGCAAACTACAAGAAATATCCCTAAGCCTTGGTCTCTTCATTTGCAAAACAGTATCTATCACATGGTGGTGATGTGAGAATTAAATGAGCTAATAGATGTAAAGGATAGAACCATACTTGGCACGTAGTTAACTATGTGTGTATAAGCTTTATCAATAACAGGCTTCTGAGGGCATTCTTTTATCCTGATTTTATAGATAGGAAACTGAAACTCAGAGGTATCAAGTAACATGCTCCAGCAGCATAGCTGGTAAATGAAAGAGCTGAGATCTAAAACCACATCCATTAGAGTCTAAAAGTCCATGTCCTGCCTATTATGCCATGTGGCTTCCCTTTTAATAATCAAACATGCAGAAATAGATGTACCACATCATAGAACCCACAGATTAAATCACTTCCAATATATAAAAGTTTCATTCACATGAGAGGCAGTTTTTTTGAATTTGAAAGGCATTTTTTTAATTGTTAAGAGTATAAATAGGGTTAAACAATTTTGGGAAAACAATGGTTGCGTGATTGACTATATGGAAGAAAAGAAAAAGAAAGTGGACAAAATTGAACTTTCTACTAGGATAATTCTCAAAAATGGATCATAAGCCTTCCTGAAGGAATCACGTGATTTTTGACTCATAGACTCAGAGATAGTCTCTTGTTGATGCCCCAGTCCCTACCATTCACTCATATTTTGGGGAAAGAGGAAAAGAACCCACCATCCCTCCTAATTTATATCTTATTATACAAAAAGTAAACCTTTAAATGTTATAAATTTTTAATTTTTTTTCATTTAGTTGATTCTCTCACTGAGGAAAGTGACTGCCAAAGAACCATGCTTAGTATGAGCAATAAACATCAACAGTCTCTGCTGCATTAATAATTTAAACATAAATAGTCAAACAAAATGATCTGGCATGTCCCACAGGTGAATCATGCAGAGTTTTAAGGATGCTGGTATGTTTAAAACAGGCAGCTTTTAAATGAAAATTTTACCACAAGTGTGCTCAGAGATGTGTTAGAGAGGCCACTGATTCAACATCCATTCTACAACTACACTGATCTTACTGTTTTTGCCAGGATTCATCCCCCACAAGCCCTCAATAGGCTATGTATCATCCATGGGATCAAGTTCAAGGCCCTCTGTAAAGTGGCTATTATCTCATTTACCCTGAACTGATGTTCAGCGTGGACTTCTGATTGGTTGGGCATCCATTTTGATTGGTCAGTTTCTGTACCTTCATTTTTTTTTTAATTTTACCATTGTATTAATTTTCTATTGCTGCAGTAAAAGTTGTCACAAGTGTAATGGCTTGAAACAACATGAATTTATTATTTTACAGTTCTATGGGGGTAGAAATCCAAGAGAGATCTCCCTGGGCTAAAACCAAGTTTTGGCAGAGGTACACTACGTTTTAGAGGCTGTATGGAAGTATCCATTTCTTTGTGTTGTTTGATTTTCTAGAACTTGCCGACATTCCTTGGCTTGTGACACCATTCCTCCATCTTTAAAGCCAGCAACAGTGGATTGACTCCTTCCCACATCACATCATTCCAAACTTCTCTTCTGCCTCTCTCTTCTACATATGAACACCTTTGTGACTGTAATATGTCCACCCACATAATCCAAGAAAATTGTCCTATTTTAAGATCAGCTGGTTAGCAAACTTCCATCAGTAATCTTAATTCCCCTTTGTCATATATTCTAACATTCACAGATTGTAGAGATTTGAACATGGACATCTTTGGAGGCCATTGTTCTGCCTACCAGAACATGCTTTCTACTGCTCACCCAAACACGCCCTTTGCTGAAATCAAGCTGAGCTCCTTGTTGACCCTCAAGGTAAATGCGTTTTCCCATCTCTGTGCCTTTCCCTATTTCTTTTTTTCACCTAAACCCACATCTTACATCTACTAACTGTAAAGGAGAAGCAGTAATGAGGTGAGGCAGATGAAGTGCAAAGGGAGATATAGCTAAGCCATTTGGACATCAATAACTTTTAAGAAGATCAGAGTTAGGGAAGGCAGCTTTATGTTGGTTATTCATTTAACTAGGCACTGTGCTGTAGGCCAGTGAGGGGCCGAGGGAAGAACATCTATTGTCTAGTAGGGTAGACTGATACTTGTGCAAATGATTGCTATGCAATGTGAGAAGCCCTACACTAGAACTCCCTATACTGCACAGAAAGAACTGAGGGACCCATGACCCAGGGGATGAGAGGAAAGGGGACATTGGAGGAGTTTCTCCAAGAGGAGGTAAGTCTTAAAGAATATGTAGAAAATGGTCATGGTCAAGAAGGCAATCCTGAGGAAGTGCATCTGAATGAGAGGGAACCCAGTTTATTTAGGGAGCTGTGAGCAGTGAGGTCTGACTGAAGTATGTAAGTCATGATGGGAATTTGGGGCTGAAAATAAATGGAAATAAGACTGAAAACAGAGGAAGTGTGATCAAACAATTTGGTGAATGTTTAAATAAAATTTATTATAGTAAAAGACAGATTGCCATTAATCCTCATCAAAGTACTCCCCCCTCACTTCAAACACACTTATCCCATCGTTCTTGCCACTTTCTGAAGCAGTTCGGGAAGTCCTCTTTTGTGAGTGTCTTTAGTTGTGCTGTCATGGCTGCCTGGATGTCCTGAACTGATTCAAAACATTTTCCTTTCGTGGTCATTTTGACTTTGGGGAAGACCCAGAAGTCACACAGTGCCAGATCCAGTGAATAAGGTGGATAAGAACACACTGTCATGTTATTTGACAGAAATTGTCATATAACAGTAGTGACGTGTGACATGGAGCGTTGTCATGATGGAGGGTGAAGTAAAGACACTCAGGAAAGAGGACTTCCAGAACTGCTTCAGAAAGTGACAAGAACGATGGGATAAGTGTGTTCGAAGCCAAGGGGAGTATTTTGAGAGGGATTAATGGCAATGTGTCTTTCAGTGTAATAATTTCTATTTAAACGTTCACTGTATTTTGTGATCACACCTCCTACATCAGAGCCAGTTTTTATAGGCTTTTGAGTGCCATATTAAGACATCTGCGTCTTAAACTGCAAGCAATGAAGAGACTCTGGATCTGTTTAAAGGCTGTGCGTTAATGACAGGATCATATCTGTTTGCAGGGCAGTGTGAGGGTTGGACTGGAGTTAGGATGACTCCTGGTTTTCTGATTTAGGTAACTGGGCAAATGAGGTGCCATTTAACCTAGGATTGGGTTCTAGGAGGAGGAACAGATTTGAGAGGAAATAAAATGAGCTTGGTTTGGTGACTTCATCATGTCAAGATTCAATAATCACTTGAAAAGGAAGGTAGAGCCCAGGAGGCATCAATACATGGGGAACAAGAGCTCACAAGGATTGAGAAGGTTAGAGATGAAATAGTGGATGAGATCAATCAGAGTATATAAAATGAGAAGAGGGAGAACAACAGAAACTCTGGAGGCACTAATGTTTAAAGGTAGAAGAAGGAAGATACGCCAGGCAAGAAGGCTCAGAAGGAATTCAAGGGTTAAGAGAAATATAAAAGAACAGTTGTAATAAATCAAGAGAAGAGGAAGTGTCAAGAAAATAAGTTGCTGCATACCCTTCAATCAAGAGGGGAACTCATTATTTTCTATAGGGTTTGGATATTAGAAGGTTACTGGTGATCCTATTGGTTAAAATTGGTATCGCCTGCTAGGGTCAAAGTTAGGTAGATGAGTGTAAAGGGCAGTTGAAGAATTAGGGGCAATGAAAGTATTTTACTGATAATGAAATGAAGGAGAGAGATAGGTGGTGGTGGATTGATGGTAAGGAATAGTGGTTTTGGTGTATGAAAAGCAAAGAAAGAAATGGAGAAGAGGGGATGGAATGAGGATGAAAGAGGGAGTTAGAGTTCCAGTGGGAAGGGACAGATAAAGGCCCAGATGGAATTTGGGTCTGGAAGAGGTGTTGCAAGTCTTTTCCTGAGACAGAAATACTACATTTAGTTTCCCCAATGTTCTTTTTCTTTTCTCTCTTTTTTAACTTCACTGGCCTTTTTAAAAGAGACTGATTTATCTCAGCCCTAACATGGAGATGGCAACTGAGGTCACGTATGCAAAGCACCTGGCGCTGTGCTGGTTACATAACAGAAGCTCAAATAATGTTGTGTCCCTCTCTTCTGTCCTTTTTGGGCTGGACCACCCTCCTTTTCCATTTTCCTTTTGCTTGTGAAGGAGATAAACTGCTCCAGGACCGAGTTGCCAAGATTGACGTATCACGTAGCTGTGGCATGTTGACTGCAAGAAAGGAAGTAAGAAACAGTTGGATACAGTTCCTGAGTTCCATCTTCTGACAATGGCTTTCCTATTGAAAACATCCTCACCATGGACTTCACAGAGTTAGCCTGTGCAGATATTCTCATTCTTCCACCATTCTACTGTTTAGGGTCAGAAGGGCACAGAGTGTGGGTGGGTTGTGAAGCTCTGGCCAGACAGGGCTAATGTGAGTAGCAGGCCAGCCTCTGATGAAACCAACAAGGATCATAATTCTGATTGTGTCTGTTCTGTTTCCCTTGCTCCAATGCCAGGTGACTGGTCACAATGGCAGAATGTAGAGAGCTACAAAGAAACCAGAGAACAGAGACATGTGAAGGTACTATCAAGTCGCCAAAACCAGGATTCCCCAAAGAACACTGGTCCAGTGAGATGCGCTATGAAGAGTCTTCCTTGGTCTGATAACTTTAGGAAACACTGTAATACACACAATACATGTTGGCAATAAATAAATTAATGTTTTAACATCAAGCATTTTCACAACTTATGTGATCATGGATTGTATTATTTATTATTTATTTTTTTCACTCTTTTTTTTGTTTTGTGTCCTAACATGTAGTCTATCTTGGAAAATGTTCCATGTGCACTTGAGAAGAATGTATATTCAGTAACTTTGAGGTGAAATGCTCTAAAAATATCAATCAACTCCAGTTGGTCTAATGTGTCATTTAAGGCCACTGTTTCCACATTGATTTTCTTTCTGGAGGATCTGTCCATTGGTGACAATTGGGTGTTGAAGTCCCCTACTATGATAGTGTTCCTGTTGATCTCCATCTTTATGTCTGTCAGTACCTGTTTTATATATTTAGGAGCTCCTATGTTAGGTGCATAGATGTTTACTAGAGTTATATCCTCTTGTTGGATCGATCCCTTTATTATTATGAAGTGCCCTTCTTTGTCCTTTATTATATTCTTCCATTTAAAGTCTATTTTGTCTGATATAAGTATCGCTACTCCAGCTTTTTTCTCAGTTCCATTTGCATGAAATATTTTACTCCATCGCTTTACTTTCAGCCTGTATTTGTCTTTTGATCTGAAGTGAGTCTCTTGTATACAGCAAATGCAAGGGTCCTGCTTTCTTATCCATTCAGGCACTCTGTGTCTTTTGATTGGAGTATTTAATCTATTTACATTTAACATGACTATTGATAGGTGCATAGTTATTGCCATTTTGTTATTTGTGTTCCTGGTCTTCATTAGTTAGGTTGTTTTACTCTTTCCTCTGCTTAAAAAAGCCCTTTTAACATTTTGGAGTGCTGGCTTGGTAGTAATGAACTCCCTCAGCTTATTCTTTTCTGGGAAGCTCTTTATCTCTCCTTCAATTTTAAATGATAACCTTGCTGGATAAAGCAATCTAGGTTGTAGGCCTTTGTTTTTCATCACTCTGAAGACCTCCTGCCACTCCCTTCTGGTCTGCAGAGTTTCTGTAGAAAAGTTGGCTGATAATCTCATGGGGGTGCCCTTGTAAGTAACTTGCTGCTTTTAAGATTCTGTCTTTGTCCTTAACCCTTGCCATTTTCACTATAATGTGTCTATTTGTGGGCCTGTTTGGGTTCATCTTATTTGGAACTCTGCACTCCCTGGGCTTGTATGTCGATTTCTTTTGCCAGGTTAGGGAAGTTTTCAGTCCTTATTACTTCAAATATGTTCTTGATCCCTTGTTCCCTCTCTTCTCCTTCTGGTATTCCTATGATGCACATGTTGTTGCGCTTAATGTTATCGCCCAGCTCTCTTAAACTATTTTCAAAGTTTTGTTTGTTTGTTTGTTTCTAGCTGAGCCATCCTGCTACCTGTTGGCAGCTCAATGACAGCCGTCACCGGCGACTCACAGCAGCCCAGCTCCAGGTTGAGCTGTTGTTCAGCATCTTAGCTGTAGAGGGCAGTGTCACTGGCCCTCATATGTGGGATCCGAACCGAGGTCCTCTGGCGTCCCAAGCCAGCTCTTAACCATCGCGCCACTCGGCCGGCCCGAGCTTCATCTTTTTTCGCCATATTTTTAGATGGAATAGTGGATGAGATTACCCAAGATAGTATATAAAATGAAAAGGAGGATAAGAACAGAAACCCTGGGGGCACAGATGTTAAAAGGTATAATAAGAGGAGGAAGACAACCCAGGCAAGAAGGCTCAGGAGGAATTAGAGGGTTAAGAGAAATATAAAATAACAATTTTAGAGCTACATCCAATAGAACAGCTATATAACAAAATTTGACCATGCTAATGGTCACCAATCCAAAAAAATTTTGAATTGATTTTGGAATTGGTTTCCCATCGTAATTCAACTACACATTACCACAAGCAACCCCAAATCAAGCAAATGTATAAATGGCCTTCTCCTTTATGGATCTGAATGGATAAAATTCCTATAGCATTGAAGATATATTTTTAAGCATATCTTTAGGAGTACGTCCTAATTGGGTATTTTATTTGAGTTGGTATCCAAATTCGTAATTTGCCATCTTTTTCTGTTGTACTTTATCCTAAATATATTCCATAGTATGTTTTCATAATTAATATGCAAATAGATGTATAGTTTATAATTTATCTCAACTGGGCACAGTGAAAAACTTGAAAACCTCAGCATGGAGGCATATTTTTTGGTAGAAGTTCAATGAAATCCCCAAATGTCTTTGTTTTTGCAATCCATAATTTGCAGATTATTAATACAATAAATCCTTGTTGTCTGTGAGAGTTGGCATCATACCCACGAACTCCTGTGCAGAAAACCCACAAACTAAAAAATCCAAATGGAAAGAAAAAACCATGTGGTTTGTGTGTATGCTCATTACCTGCTTCTGAAACCATAATATCTCGGCCTTTTATGGATCTTATAACAGGCTCTGCAGGAAGCAGCTGCAGTCATTAGCCATAGGACAGACTAAACACACATTCTGCATGGAAGGAGGCCTGGACCAGCTTGGTCTTCTGGACCCCCAAAGGTAGGCACAGGAAAGAGTACTGTCAATATCACTTTTGTACATATATTAAAAAAACCCCAAACAAATAGAAAGTAACATATTTTGTAACTTGAAGAGATTTGAGAAATCAGAAAGTCCAAGCCCTCTTTCTGCCTTCTTTGGTGTGACATTTGGTTTGGTTAAGGGGCTTGCCCAAGGTCACATGTCTAGTGAGAGACGCAGCTAGGATTCAAAGCAGTTCTGGCTTCTGTGTCTATGTCCTTTCCATTCCCCCTCCAGTGGCTCTTTCAGGGGCCCTGGGAGAGGAACAGCAACAGAATTTGCCAGCACCTTCCCACCCATTTCATGCCACAGAGCTTCTTTCAATCTAGACCTGGAACTATACCCCAGTGACTCCCAATCCAGAATCCCTCTCTCCAGAATCACACCCTTCTGAGGAAAACACCAAAATGGAAGCACTCCTTCCCAAACCCCAAGTTTAAATTCCATACAGCAGCGTCCTCATTTTGAAACCATCCAGCTCATCACCAATTCAGCTAGACTCGTTGGGGTTAACGCACCGACAAAACCAAACACTCTGTGACAGAAGTCATAGCCGCTTCAGGAGCTAAGGTTCACCTTTCTGAGAGCTCTTCGGTGCCAACCCAGAACCAATATCCCAGCGTCGCTGGAGGGAATGATGGCGCCCTGCATTTCAGAGAAGATTTAAAACCGAGATCCTAACTGCTCATCATCATTAAAAATCTCCAGGCAGTTTTCATAAGAGCAAGGGGGTGGTTGCCTGAGGTTTTGGCTGACAGTCAACCCCACTAATTACATTCTGTCTACTGTGTCCTCCTGCAGTTTCAATTGGATGTGTTATATTTTTTTTAAACTTCCTGTCCTGATCTGAATGTAGGGTTGCTATGTGTTCTTAAGCAGATGCTGCTCTTCTTCCCGGTAAGAGAGGCTTTTCACATTTGTTTTTTTCTTGCAGAACGTTTTTGAGACTTTAAATAAAAGAAGTCTTGTAAACGATCCTCAGATCCTGGTACCAAATGTTCAAAGCACGGTTTGCAGGTAACGAGTTACGTGTCTTGTTATTTTCCATCACCAAGCATTGACATGAGCAGACATTCTTAACCCCAAGGTAATAATGTCCTACTTAGAGAGTCAGTGTCACTGCAACGCCCTTGCCTTTCTCCTCTCCTTCCTTACTACACATTCTCCTGTTGCCCGTCCTACTGGTGAATTTCATGGACCACTCACACATTTTGTGGCACAGTTGCAATGAGAAAACCTCAAGTTAGTTTTGTCTATTTATTTGTCTGCCTGTCTATCTGCTGTCTTTCTATTATCATCTATCTATCATCTATCTCTTTTGTCATAGTCAATAAAAATGAAGGGGAAGAAATTGTTCAAATTCTGGTCTTTTTTGGTAGAACTTCTCTGTCAGTTCCACCATTGAGCCATCAATGGGATAAGAAAGGGTTCATTGGCAGGAGGTCAGAAATAGGAGACATGATTTTTATTCCTTCTCTCCCACACACCTTGGCTTCCAGTTCCGTGGTCTTTGATAAGTGCTCTCACCTCTCTGAGGTACGCGCTCTCCAGCCCTAAAGAGTGAAGAGGTGCCAGTGGAGGATCCCCAAGGACTTTTAGTTGTATACACCTTCCTCCATGTTTGGGAGATTAAGAAACTATGAGCATATACAGAAACATTTTTTAAAACTTTAACGACAGATATTAACTAGGCTTATTGTGGCAATCATTTTATAATATATTTGAATATTAAATCATTGTGTGGTATGCTTGAAAAAAAACCTTAATGATAGATTTTCTGTTTTGAAAAAGAAATTACCAAAACTTCTCAGATACTTCAGTTAATCAGATTAAAAAATACTGGCTAACATTTTAAAAGCCTTACTATACACCAAGCACAGAGCTAGACCCTTTATTTATATTAACTTATTTGATTCTCACTACAATCCCTGTTAGTCCCACTTTAGAGATGAAGAAACAGAGACACAAAAGGGTAGTTTGCCCAAACTAGGAAATGAGACAGTCAGAATTCACAACCAGGAAGTCCAGTTCAGGGCCCACCCTCTTCCCCACTCTGCATTGCTGCTGTCCTTGGAGAGAGGCACTTGGCAAAATTCAGTTCTCCTCAAACATTCATTAATTTCCATGGGAGTGAAAAATGTGATCTCTTCCAACCTCTCATCCTCTAATGAGGATTTAAAAGTGAGAAAAATAAGATAGTTGTCTGGGAGTCAAACTATAAACCTACCCATGAACAATCAATGCAAAGATATCCAAAGTCATTTTAAAAAACAGAAGACTTTCTAATATGCTCTCTTCGTCTCTGCATGGACCTGTTTTCTTTTCAAATGATTTTCTTCTCAGCATGGCCTTGGTCAAAACTGGGTCTCCCTTGCCTCATGGCTCACCCACATCCTCTCTGTTTCCTGGGTGGGATGCCGGAAGACAATATGCTATCTAAAGGATAATTTATCTTCAGAAAAAAATGGGTCAGTAAGAGGGGTTCAATTGGCTGTGGAAACATTGATGGTGTGTCCCTGAGTCAAATATCACCAATGCCTATGGGATCCCAAGCAAGAAGGGAGGATCCTCTGGGCAAAACTCCCCTTGACTGCTATGGTGTCCCTGGGGGAGAAAGGGTGTCTCAGGCATCTTGGCTTGCACAGGCTGACTTTAGACCATACAGCTACATTCCTTAGTGCTTACTCCAAGCCCATTCAGCTTCCTTCTGCTGACTACCTGCTCTGTCACAGCAGTGCCTACAGGGGGATAAGAGGCAGTCCTGCCCACATCAATATACCTTACACCTATACTTTTCATGGCAAGCCAGTGATTGGCCTTTTGATTAGACATCTTCTCAGGAGTTATGCTCATGTGAGTTTGTCCTCAGAACCACCCCTCATCAGTGTGACTACCAACCTCATCTCCTGAGCCCCAAAGCCAAGGACCACACCCCATCCCGTGGCAAGTCCATGATGCAAATGGCCCTTCTTGGGACTTCTGAAAATTGCCTCTGTCCTCTCCTCATGCCATGCTTCTGTACTTGGAGCCCACACACATATTCCTTTATACTCCTTCTTCTGTGGTATGGAGATTTCTATGACTCCAATAAAAAGTCACAACAGGTGTGTCTCTCAACCCCAGCTTTATGCTTTCAGTACAATAAGCTGCAGTTTTCAGTAAGGGATGAATATAGCAATACATGTTTATTCCCACAGATATATATTGGTGTTTATATTCACATGGGTGCCTCCATTTGCAAGACAAAAAGCATTACAGGAAATAGCAAAACTAGAAGTGCAAAATTTGCATTTATCAGAATGTGATACATGTCAGGATCATAAGCCTGTCAGGGAACAAACAGTCTCCTTGAGCATTCCAGCCCGCCAGGCTGGGTGCGAGGCACAGAGCAAAATCTCCCGTGCATCCTCCTTGGCTAACTGTCTCTAGTGATTTAAATTCAGATATCATGATACCAGTGACAAAGGGATCTCAAGAAAGACATCCTCCATGCATCTGAGCTAGTTCCAGTTTATTGTAAAGAAGGGAAAGAATAGATGGCAATTAAACCCCAACTTGATCTATCCCAGCTATTGTGGGAAGTATGTACGGAATTGTGATCAGAGGAAAAACAAAAAAAAAAAACCCAGTTTGAGTTGTGTTACATATTGAATGAAGAATGTGTGTGGAAGTAATTAACATTTTAAGAGTTCACAGAAATGATTAGTCTTGATGTGACCTCTATTTAAATCTATTTTAGTACAAATCAGGAATTAAAACATTAACCAACTAGTTCCATTGTCTCTTTTGAGTTAAGCAGTGTTTAAGTGAAGCCTGAGTATCCAGCACTATGCTGATGGGCGGGTGGGATACCAGGGTGGTCCCTGCTTGAAGATTCTTTAACTCTAGTAAACTAGATAGATTTACATGCAAGAAACAGCTAGAAGATGCAACCTCCATATCCAGGATGAGGTTACATCAGTGATTCTCGATCGGGGGCAATTTTGCCTCCCAGGGGACATTTGGCAAAGTCTGGAGACATTTTTGGTTGTTTCAGCTGAGGGTGTGCTACTGGCATCTAGTGGGTAGAGGCCAGGGTTGCTGCTAAACATCCTGTAATGCACAGGACAGTCCCTACTACAGAGAATTATCCTGCCCCAAATGTCAGAAGAGCAGAAGCCCGTACATATACCATTTCGTTCCCAAGGAGAGAGATCTGAGATGGCACTTCAATCCTGGAGGGACGGAAACTGTCAGAGTACTTGTATGGGCCAAAAATTTTTGTTTCACCACCAGATTCTCATCTGCTACCTAACTCACTGTACTCAGCTGTCCTCAGAACATTCTCTTCCCACTGTGTGGTATCAGACACATGCCAAGGTTTAACTAACACTTAATTAAGCACTTTTTTTTTAATTGGGCAATTGGGAGATGGGAACAGCACTGGGGAAATGGGGGAAGGGGAACAGACAAGTTGCTGTCATTTTTGTTCTTCAGTCTAGTTGTGGAGGACGTTGCTTCACTGGCCCAAGTTGGCACCATCATTGCGCTCTTCCCGGGCGAGGCAGATCAGTCGTAGGCTTCTGGACGGCCGCTCACGCTGGCTGCTGGCTACACATGGTAGCCCATGGCAACCCACTGCCACAGGGGCTGCAGCCTATGCTGTCGCCGGTGACTCACGGCAGCCCAGCTCCAGGTTGAGCTGTTGTTCAGCATCTTAGCTGTGGAGGGCAGTGTCACTGGCTCTCATATGTGGGATCTGAACCAGGGCCCTCTGGTGTCCCAAGCCAGCTCTTAACCAATGTGCCACTCGGCCGGCCCTAATTAAGCACTTATTATGTGCCAAGTCTTTACAGCTTTTAAATCATTCAGTCCTTATAACAATTTTGTAAAGTAGTTCCTATTGTTATCTTCATTTCAAAGATGAGAAAACTGAGGTCCAGGAGGCTGAGTACTTTTTCCCTGCACTGTACAACTGGTAGATGGTAGAGCTGGCTTGAACCCAGGTGGCTTAACTTCAGTCACTTTGCTCTACTGCCTCTCTGGCAGATGACTTCTGTGACATCTTTCACAGTAAAGTGTGTGCTCATGGAAACCACCCGCAGAGGCATCCAGGTAGGCAGGAAATGCACCTGGGAAATCCAGAACTGCTCCAGGGTACCTCCCTGACAACTCCAAGGGACACTGGTGTGTGTGTGTGTGTGTGTGTGTGTGTGTGTGTGTGTGTGTCGAGGGAGGGGGTTCTTCCCTTTCATTCTTGAGCAAAATCCTTGATAATAAAAACTGGACTATGACGTTACATTAAAGTGCACTGATGTGGAATGGTATGCATGTTATATTGCACATTGAAAGCAAAAAACATTGTGGACCAGTGTATATAACACAATCCTATTTGTGTCAGAGTGAAATTATGCTATTATATGTACAGAAATAAGTCCAGAAGAATTCATACCAGTCTGTTACCAGTGATGGTGGAATTTTAACCTTAAGATATGGAATTAAAAGAAGTTTAAAAAATTGGGCCGGCTGAGTGGCACGTTGGATAAGAGCTGGCTTGGGACAGCAGAGGGCCCCGGTTTGGATCCCACATATGAGGGCCAGTGACACTGCCCTCTACAGCTAAGATGCTGGACAACAGCTCAACCTGGAGCTGGGCTGCTGTGAGTCGCTGGCCATGGCATGGGCTGCAGTCTCTGCTGCAGTGGGTTGCCATGGGCTACTGTGTGTAGCCAGCAGCCAGCGTGAGCGGTCAGCAGCCGCTGTGAGTGGCCATCCAGGAGCTGGCGACTGACCTGCCTCACCCGGGAAGAGCGCAATGATGGTGCCAACTTGGGCCAGTGAAGCAACTTCCTACACAACTAGACTGAAGAACAAAAATGACAGCAACTTGTCTGTTCCCTTTCCCCCAATTCCCCAGCACTGTTCCCATCCCCCAATTTCCCAATAAAAAATCTTTAGAAAAAAA
Source organism: Hipposideros armiger (assembly GCF_001890085.2). Lineage (NCBI taxonomy): Eukaryota > Metazoa > Chordata > Mammalia > Chiroptera > Hipposideridae > Hipposideros > Hipposideros armiger. The sequence continues at coordinate 1,746,741 of NW_017731402.1, forward strand.
AAAAGAAGTTTAAAAAATAAAAATGGAAAAGCTTTCCTCCAGACTCCCAAGGAAAGTTTACAAAGACACCATTATCCCCGGGCAAAGGTCATGTCCTTGGAGATTCTGCTCAAGGTCAGTCCACAGCAGAACTGGAGTTACAGAGAAATGTGTCTCCATGGAGCTCTGCTTTCTCTTCTATGCCTGCTTTTGCCACTGAAGATGCTTGCTCCACCCAGCAGCAACCCCCTCTCATCAAATTGCATCAAAAAGGAAGAAAGCGCATCAACTCCACCTTGCTCCCCCCTTCTCAAAGGAACTGGTATGGCCTTCCTTACTTGGTGGTGTATTTAAATTAATGGAGATCCCTCTTCCAGGAATGTTTTCAGGTTTAAACATTATCTCTCATTGTAGCATGAGAGGATTTCAAACACAGCAAGTAGATAAAAAAAAAAACTTCAAAAAGAACATCCAACCTCCTACAACATCCAGCCTCTTTTACTCAGGTAGATTCAATTAAAAAACATACACACACTTATTTTCTTTGAAAACCTAACACCAAAGAATATTCAGAGTCCTATAGAGAATATAGATGAATAATACTGTAGTCTTTGCTGTCAAGCAATTAAAAAAATTTGTTGGAGAATAGAGAAAATGCATAAATAAGCTACTCTAAGTGCTACAATAGAGGTGAGGAGTCCTAGGAGAAGTCAGAGGAAGGAGAATTCACACCCGCTTTATGAGTCAGTGTTGGGTCATGAAGAATGAGGCATCTGAGTGGAATTTGAGGGAGGATAGAATTTCTTCCTTCATTGGGGAACAGCCATGGTCATTGGTTACACATTGCTATCATGCTACAATGGCATAGTTGACTCTTTTAAGAAGGGCGCAGGTCACAGTGGCCCATGCAGGGATCGAACCAGCAACCTTGGTGTTATCAGCATGACACTCTAACCAACTGAGCTAAATGGTCACCCTGAGGATAAAATTTTAACAGGTGAGGATGACCAGGTGAGGCCAAAGTCAACATGGGGCGCAACATGAATAAAGCCTCTGAGGCAGTACAGCTTGAAGCATATTCAAGGAAAAGTCCAGAAAGCAAGATGGCTGGGGCACAGGGGATTGTATGAAAATATGGGAGATCCAATTTGAGAAGGGCCAGAAATATGGTTGTTTACCAGGAAGTCTGATAAATACCTCTCTAAAATGTTACTGGGCACACGTATAGGACATCCCCCTCTATATAAGAAAGAGAAAAGAGAAGAGAAGAGAGGAGAAGAGAAGAGGGAAAAAAGAAAGAGGGAGGGAGGGGAAAGGAGAAGAGAGGAGTGGGGAAAGGAAATTTCTAGCTGCTGAAATGCAGAAGGAATTGAAAAACCAATGTTTGAAGGGTAGCAATACAGGAGGTTGTACTGGTACAACTGGTAGAAGTGTTGACTCAGTAACCTTAAAGTTTGAAAGAAACTAAAGAATTAACATAAAATGCAGACAGACTGGTGATACTTCTGGGTTATCAAGCAGAAGCAAGTTCAAAACCTCTCCAGAAAAACACACCATCTAACCAGGCCTCAGATAAGTCCCTGCTGAAGAAAAGCTTACAATTTAAAATTATAAAAATAAAGAAACATTTTTATATGTGGGTGAGTCAAAAGACACAAGAAACAGTAGGGTTAGAATCTCAAAACAGAAGATAACAAAAATGTTATAGAGAGCATAAAATAAATATGTTGAAACAATTGAAGACAAAAAAAAAGAAAAGAAAATAAACCCATACCATATAAAAAAAATAAAAAATACTATAGGGGAGAAAAGTAAATGTTGATAAAGAACCAAATGGAATTTCTAAAAATGAAAATTTTAATCATTGAAATTACAAACCAGATGAATCAAGCAGCAGATTAGGTAGTGAGAGAGGCACTTAGTGAACAAAAAAAATAGTTCAGGGACAAATTTCTGGAATATAACAGAGATATAAAGAAATGGAAAATACGATAGAGAGGTTATGAGACTTGGAGGTGAGCATACATCTGTGATGAATTCTAGAAAAGGAGAATAGTACAATTGGAGGAATAGCATTATTTGAAGAGAAAATGTCTGAGAATTCTTCCAGGTAAATGGTAAATACAAATCCTCAGATTTAAAAGCACCTAGGCAACACATCTTAGATGCTTCTCTCCTGACTCTGGCATGGACCAGGATGCAGCATAGAAGTTGGACCAACATGGAAAGAAAAGACCCAAACAGGAAATGGCAGCATCTGCAGATGAACTGGCTTCCGCCTTGCCAGAGTCCCATTTTGTGAGCCTTGATCCAGCTCCTTCTCTTCTCCAACCTGCTGTACTTGTGCTTGGACATCATATCTGGTCTTTGGAGATGTGCTCCTTCGAGCCCTCTCGCCATCTAACCAAAGTACCAAAGAATTCCATGTCTTTAATTTTAACTAAGACTACTTGAGAATTTTATCAATAGAAAAAAAAATTAAAAGCACATATGTTCTCCCTACTATTGCCAAATCACACAATGCAAAAAAAAAAAATTAAATTCAAATTTAAATGAAAGATAGTTTCTTTCAATTGACTTGTCCAACACAGCTCCTGGGTACCCAGTCTTCAAATTCTCTTTGTCACTTCTAAAGTAGGTTCTAAATATCCTTGTATGACAAATTATGGAAAGAACCCTGGGTTGAAGTTCAGGAGACCTGAGTCTTAGCTCTGTCTGTGCCTAGGTGCCTACGCCTGAGAAATCTCCTGACTTAATAGCAATAGTGACCACCTTTGAATGCTTGCCATGAACCAGACCCTGTGCTAGGGGTCTTGCATGCATGCCCTCAATCCTTACAGCAGCACTGTGAGGTAGGTCTATTTTTAACTCCATTTACAGTTGAGGTCATTGAGGTCATCTGCCCCAGTCACATGATTAGAAGGAGGGCGAGGTCCTTGTGACTGCAAAATCCAGAATATCAATAGCTACAACCTCCATTCTCACTGGGCTTTTGTCCTTTCTGTCTCAGATGAGGCCTCTTTACTGCTCCAACATTCTATGATGTGTTTTTGTGCCTGTTTCTGTGTGTGTGTGTGTGTGTGTGTGTGTGTGTGTGTGTGTGTGTGTGTGTGTGTAAAATTCCATTGAAGACAATAAGGAATTTACATCTTCTAGGGAAAAGAAACCAAAGTTACTGACTAACCTACTTGGAGATAATGGCCGGCCACATACCAAACATGATTTTCAAAATTAAAAAATCACAATTGTATTTTGTAGATTTTATAATCTCTATTGATAAATTATCAAAATATATCTATAAAGAGAAGTCAATCATCATAGTTAATAATCTTTTCCAATTCAATCAGTTTGAAGTCTTGCATAAAAAAAGCTAAGGTTTTAGCCCATAAACAACTTCCAACTCAGGGGTAGTGGGCCTCTCTGGAAGGGAGTTTGAAAGCAATATCCACAGCGATTTGCAACCTGAATCCTCTACAAAGCAAGGTTGTTTAATCACCTGCCAACTCCCAAACAAATACCCTCATTGCATTCTTACTTTCTTGTTTCCTTTTTTTCTTACTTCTTTCTCTCTCTTGTTCCTGACACCTGTCTACACTCTACCTATTTGATTGTTGCGATGCGAGGCCTCCTTCCCATTCTCATCCTCATGAGTCCTTCCCTCAGTTGACCAATGCAGTTTGTAGGTCATGTGGGCTTCCTCTTCCAAATTCTTTAGAGCCTTTGCAATAGTTTCCTTTCACTTATCTTTTACTGCCTGTTCTGTTAGCTAAGAGTCATATGAAAAAGTACGGGCCAAGTTGTAGTAGTTGTCGCTCTTTTAAACCTACTCTCTTTGCACATCGCATGAATTATATATAAGTATGAATGATATCTGCGTGTGTATGTATATGATAAATACAGTTGTGTCATTCATATGGATGCATGTATATTACCTTAGTTTCCTCTTGGGCGTAAGAAACAGATAGCTACTGCCCCTAATTCAGGATCAGAGAGATTGGTTATAACAGTACAGGGATGTCACGTAGAACCTCAGTGTGGGAAGTACAGCCAGTCCTCAGAAGACTGAACCAGAACCTGAAAAACCATCCGCAGGAAAAGCAGCTACTTTTTCAGTCTCTTTTTTTCTCTCTGGGGCCACATGATCTACCATCTGCTCCATTCTCTTGCTTTTCTCAGCAGACGGCCTCTCTCTGCACCAAATTTTCATGGGCCAGGGAGCGCTGTGACCTCTGGTCTCTTGTCTCTTAGTTTAAATTCTTCTGAGAGAGACTCTAAATGGCCCAGGTCATGGGTCAGGTGTCCAGCCCTTCGTCCCATCCACTGTGGTCAAAGAGGAGTGAAATCCATAACAAAACAAGGCAGAAGGGGCCCACACCTTCAACTGGGGCAGGGAGTTGGCATGAGGGCAGTTCCAAAGAAAGGAGTGTATACATATTATCATCTTTTAAAACTGCCTTGATTACATACAGTGTATGTGTGTGTTTAATGAGCAAGTTCATACTCTGAAGATTTTCTTATAAATTTCATGCTGAATAAAAATAAGAAATGAGTTCCCTGCCCCCCCAACCCCAATGGAAAAATCAAAGCAAGTAAAAGTTGTTGGAGGCTTGTAAGGACAGAGAGATGAAAATAGGATATAAAATTCAATAGAAAAGCACTCTTTGTGAGAATGGTATTTAGGAAAGAATATTCTAACATCTATATGTAGGGTGGGCAGAATCTGCAAACAACAGTGGGCAGGAAGCCCATTTGGAGTGTGGGCTTTATCATCTTCTGCTCATAATATCGAACCAGACCACAAAGGTTTAAAGAGTGTGGGCTGAGTGTCCCTCGCTTGGCAGATAGCATTTTGTTGAAGATATTTCAAGATTAAAAGCAGAAGTCATTAGTCAACTGTGTAATATTTACTGATTTGAGCAGCTCAACTCTACAGACATCTTCCACATAAATTTAACTATTATTATTGTGTTGCCCTTTTCCAAGAAAGGGTAAAGTAGATTTGTAGGAGCAGTTAACACATGTAAATCCCCCACCTCTTTAAGCCAAAGTGCATTGTATTAAAGAGCTACATAAATTTTACAAGAATTCTGTCCTTTTGAGATCATAGTACTGTTCTTCCTTGCAACGCAATTAAAATGATGCGTCTTTGTAAGCCGGTTCCATGAACTCTGATGGAAGATAGCTCACAAAGGACACTGCTTTTGCCAAGTGCGTAACTGAGGATACCACTACGTGCCGACGTACCAGACTTGGCTATTGAAAGGGCTCTATCAGCAAATGGTTATTTCATTGGCCATCGCAGCCTCCTTTGAACTATATTTACTCATTTACTGTGCTTGACCCACTTTCTTAAGAAGGCCTTTAAAAAATGATTGAAAGCATGACTTCCTTCAAACAGCTAATAGTTCATAAAACAAGTTAGTGCTTGCAAGAGAATGCTGAAATGGATAGCAGTGGAATCGCAAATGCTATAATTTTTCCACTGATAAGGTGTAAGCCAAGCAAAGATAGCCTGATTTTTGTCTATCCCCTCACCAGTATGTTTTCCCCAACTCAGTCCCAAAAGAAGCAAAAGTTGTATTTTTATATTGAAGGTGGTCCATGCCAAATGATATTAATTTTTTTGATCTGCTTGAATTATTGAAAATGTAATTTGTCCAAGAGGTTGATGACAATTATTTTATACTATAGATGTGTATTTGACCCAATCATGTATTGTCACCATAAATTCTACTAGAAAAGGAACAAGTAAGACATTTAGTAGGCTTAGCTTATCAGGGTTAGATAGTAACTGTGTGAGAAAAGTTGGTTTTGGTTTGGCAAAATCAGTTTTGGAATTCAACTATTTCTAGACTCAATGATTTCAACATGTGCTATGTGATATCTATGTCTCCTAAGAGGCTAGATAATATGAGATCATGAGCTCTGAAATACACTTCCTAAACAGAACATTTTATAACAGAAATTCAGTGAGTGCATAGTATTTCCTCAAAGGACTCTGCTGTAATGTATTATGGTGATTTATTTAGCTAATCCTTGATTGTTAGACAATTTATATTTGTAATTTTTCACCATTGTAAATAATTCTATAGTGAACATCCTTGTAGATAAGTAATATCCTTTAAATTTTCTCCTGGCTCTGGTCTCCCTCTGCTATGGTCAATCTAATCTACCCCTGATTTAGGCAGATCACGCTTCTGCAATCAAGCTTTTGTTGAAAGCAGGATAATCAAATACTCTGTGCTGGAGCCTCCTCAATGTAGTTTTATCTCCTGTTTCTTCATGATCCCCCAGGGGTCTCCCAAGGCTCGTACCAGTTGATTTCCCAACTGGCATCCAGACCATTTTCCCTCAGGGAGAGAGAATTGGGGGAAGAAAGTCCACCAGGGTCCATCCTGGGAAATTTTGGAACTAGAATCAAGAAAGGGAATTGTCCTTCCTCTATGTGACTAAGGGAGTCATGTATAAACCTTGGAGGTGTACAGTGCCATGTGAACTTAGGAAAAGAAGAAAGTTTGTTTGCAAAGGGAGAAGAGCGTGTGTGGGGAAGGGGAGGGAGGAAGGGAGGGATGGTAGAAGAGAGGGAGAGAGAGAGAGAGAGAAACTGACAGACATTCTGAGATGAGAAGAAAGGAAAAGAGATAGCAAAGCATTTCTTCCCTGGAGGAATGTTAGCACAGACCAGTGGAGGCATGTGGGAGAGGAGAGTCAAGCCCTGGAGAGAGGTGGAACTAGATAATTAGTTCTGCTCATCGCACTGCTGTCCTGCCACCATGCCAATCTCATAGAGTTGGATTGAGGAGTGGCCCACCCAAGTGGGTACGTGGTAGACCACCCTATAAATGTATTAAAATATTCTTAGGGATATTTTACCAATACTAACTAGAATAGTACTATTCCAACAACACTAGAAATGTAGCGAGATGGAGTAAATTGTATTGGATTGTCAAGAAAGTCAGGACGTATTTTTTTTCTATGTTTTTCATTGCAAAAATGTGTCATGACTTTTCTGACAACCCAATCTTTCTAAAACTTGTCTCAGGGAGACGCCTACCTGTGGAGGGAAGCCATCCTTTGACAAGCAGCATAGAGAAACAGAAGACACACCAACGCCCCATGAGACATGCTTGAGGCTCAACAGACAGGTTGAAAATAACCTTCACACAAGACAGGATCATCTTAAAGTCAGGACGTTTATTGTGTTAGGGAGGTATATGTGTTTGGAGCCAAAGCTGAATTTTTTTGAGAATCAAGGTCTTTGAGTGCTGCCACTCACTTCCTTGTTCTCTGCCCTTCCTTTTCTGTAACTTCTCACTCTTTTGCTTTTCTGAACAAATTTAGAAAACAGTTTGAAGGAGTACCAAGTTAAAAGTGTATCTGTAGCACCCCTAGTTTAGCTTATAGAGGGTACCCACAATGTCTGATCCTGCATGATCACTCTCTTCCCTATACCTTTTGATAGGCTCTTAGCCCCCTTCTCTACATAATGCTTTTTTTCAAGGACTAGCTAAATTTCTATTTTAGTCTGCAGTGGTTCCATTTTACCACCATCTAGACTGACGCTGAATCCCCTACAGAATGAGAGCTAGAGTCTCAGCAAATGAGTACCCTAGATGTGATCCCCACGAGTGCTGGTTGACATGAGGGCATCCAAGCTGTTAGGTGGCAGGTCCATCTCCTGTATAGGTACACCCAGGAACCTCTATGCCCATATGACACCTTACTTTCTCTGGAAGATCCAGGCCAGCACGTTTAAACAAGAAATCTCCATTATCATAATTAGGTGCTATTCTTCTTATGATTTAAGTCAACTTCTGAATGGCCCTTGAGTTTTGACAAGAGTCTGCTCTACATTTTCACAAATGCAGAGAAGGGAAAAGAAATATAATCACAAGACCCAGTCTCTAACAGGCAGCAGGTGGAGGCTAGTTGAATGGCAGGCATCCGTCCTAACTCGAGGCTGTGACAGCGCTGCCAACTCCTCAACATTTTCATGAAGGAAGTGAAAAGAAGAAAATGTATTTGGCAGTTTTAATCAGATAATTACTCTTTTAAAAAAAGAGGTATGTTGAATATAATTCCCAGGTTTTTTCCATCTGTTTAAACTTAAGTGGAAGAGCGTCACTCCCGAGCTGACCACACTACGTGATGAATATGCTCTTGAAATGAATGCTTTCAGATGGTTTCTTTTTATGAAACGTGCACAAAGATGTGTACTGTGGCAATGGAGCCGGCCTTGTGAGACATCTGGCCTCAACATGTGCCTCATTAAGTTACACCTGTAAGTGTGGGGTCATTTTTTATACCAGTGATATTAATAATAAAGGGTTCATTGAATAGGATTATTAATGGTGCCAGGTGGAGGATGTGGTATTGCTTACAGCCTGGTAGGGGATTGGTTAATGTCTTCTCCTGCCAACGTTTCTGGTTTCATGTTTATAGACAGAATGCTCCAGATGATGGCTGGCAACGTAGCCATTGAGAAAATGAATTCCTCTCTTTCCCATCAGCAAGAAAATTTACAACAGTTGGTGGAGAATTTGAATGAATCTATTTTCTAATTTTGAACTCATAATCTCGCTGAAGAGCAAATAAGGTATTTACCAATTAATTCAAGAAATTAAAAAAGTCAGTCTCAAAGTGTTACTTTCCCTAACTTGACTCAAATTGAAACTTTTCATTCTAGCCATCTCCTGTCACTTCTCATTTCTAGAAGCGTTCGTCTCTGCATTTTCTTTGTGGTAACAAACTGAAAATCGGTGTGGAGCGGGGGAACGAAGAAGAAATCTAAAACCTTTCCTTCCTTCTGTGGAATGTTTGCTTTTGCTTTTTTACAATGCAAGACTTGTAACAGAAGGAAATAGATGCTCGAGGTCGGGTACTTTTTAATGTGCATTATTGCAGGTGTTAGCAAGTCTGGTAAATTCAGAGTATTGTTTGATTTGGCAACCAGATCCCAAGACTTAGAGCACCAACCCGTGTTTTAGCTTCAGATTACATGCATCTAGCATAAGATTTTAAATTTAATGAGGCAATTGTTGAATGTTAATTTAATTGTATTTAAGTAATAAAATTCAATTGATTACTAAGAGCATGCTTATAAAAGGTGTAATGGAAAAAATGTCTTTTACATATCTTTAGCCATTCATAAATACACACATACGTCAATTTGTGCTCAAACAAAAAACTAATGAAAATACTTTTTAAAAAAATGTGCTTGTGTCTCCCTTTAGAGTTAAAAAGTGACTTTTCACATACATTATATTAACAGCTCCACAAAGTAGGTGGTAGTGTTGTCTTCATTTTGTAGAGAAGAAAATTGAAGTTCAGAGAATGATATTCTCAAGATACACAGCTAACAAGTGGCCTCTTCACAACTAAACCCCACCCCCATTAAATCTAAACGTTTATGTTTGTTCCACTCCACCATCTGTTGCCCCATTCCCAGCCAATTAACTCCCCTTAAGAAAATCCTAAAATCCAGGAATGACTTCCACCGATACCTCATTTTAGTATAAAGACATTTGCATAATCTGGATGATTTCATCGAGTTAATGAGTGGAGAAAGACAGACACAAAGAATACATACTGTATGATTCCATTTCAAGTGTGAAGGTCAAGTCAGTCAAAACTAATCTAAGGTGGCAGAAGTCAGAACAGTGGAGGGGGAGAGTATTGACTGAGAGAGAGCATGGGGGCCTTCTGGGATGTGGAAATACTCTGTATCTTGATCTGAGTGGCGATGACACAGGTAGGTATATGCACATTATAGTTTAGCTGAACACTTAAGATTTGTGAAATTCGCTGTAACGATATCATACCTCAATTAAAAATCATTTTTTTAAAAGATGTTATTGCAGCAAACATTTACTAAATGTTCCTGAAGTAGGTCTTCGTATTTCCCTTTTGGGAAATCAGATTCTCCAGGCTTTTGCATGGCCCTACCATCTGTTCTAATAGTGTCTGGCTATTTCTTCTATCTTCTTTTTCACTGTATTTTATAATTTTCTGAATACAAGGCTGTCTCTCTCTTAGAGGGCAGGGACGATTTGTTCCTCGATTTCCAGCATCTAGCATGGTACATGATGTGAGATACTCAATAATTTCTAGTCAAAGAAAAAAAAGAATAAATGAATGAATGAGCCAAATGGCTTTTTACTTTATTGTTTTATTACTCAAGGCTGGGATATGGGTTATGTTAAGATGTCCTGTAAGACCTGGAAACCATCCCATAGATAAGGCTCTCCAAGAACTCTTGGGTCACCTCCTTCCAAAAGCTGCTGTAATTAAACCCCACGAGCTCCAATGAGACCCTCCCTCCCACTGTTGGATCTTCTTGCTCCCTTTCTGGGCATCACTGTTGACATGGCTTCCCCTCCTTCTGTCTAAGAGGAGCCCTCAACTACAGTCCTTTCTGCATTCCCGCCTAGGCCCTTACCTTTTGACCAATCCTCTCCCAAATTCCTTTACTGTAGAAATTTTACTCATGGCCTGTCCCAAACAAAACAAACCAAAACTCTGGCTTCTGTCACTCCAATCTCATTTTCATCAGTGTCACCTGTTCACTCTTTCTTGTTCCTCTGAATCCCAAGCTCAGCATGAGCAGGTGTCACCATTTCACCAATTCTGAATAATGGCCTCCTCTTTGGAAGGTTTGAAGTTTCTGTTCTAGTTTTTGGGTTTTTGTTTGTTTATTTTAGGCTTGTGGCTCTCCTGATAGCAAGACTGGCCCTCAGAATAACTGTGAAGAAAGCAGCTTCTTCTGGGTACATCCCTTTCTTTCTCCTTTCTTCAATTGTTTTACTTTTTCTCCCCCAGACCTGGCTCAAAAGGACTCCCAATGAGCCTGACCAATTCCAGGACAGTCCTTGGGCTGGTAATGCTCTGATAACTGAATAGTTGAGTTGTGAATTTTTATCCCCTTGGCCTAAACCTACCCAATTGACTTGTTTACTGTTGTCATCTCTACAATCTTCTTTCCATTCGAAAATTCGGTAGAAGATTATGTTTTGTTTTGTGTTGTTTTGTTTTTTTAGAGTCTGTTATGAAGGGTCTATAGCTATTGATCCAACAGCTAAGCAGCCTTAACAAGTACTAACATTCACCTATTCGACAAAAGTATAGTCATCAGCCAAGGCCATGTTACCTGAGAAACCTTATGTTTTTGTTTTCTTTTGATTTGTCTTCATGAAGTTGCTTGGATTGTACAGATATTCAATGAAGGGTTTGTGCCCTTTATTCTCTAGGTGGGAATATCAGGCAGTCAGATGCAGGGAATACATGAAAATGCCCTGGAGGGTCATGAAAACGATGGGATTTCAGGACTCAGGAACAACCTGTCTGCTTTTCTTGCCCCTTTTCGTACTCTTTAACCCCTTCTCTGGGTATCTGCAATGGAGATAAGGAGAGAGAAGAGCAAATAAAAGGTGAATTAGTACAGAAAAAGGAGGACATACTTCAAATGTAAATGTCACAATTTTGTGTGGTGCAAGTTTCCAAGTCTTGTTAGACCAGAAAGCACATTGGGGTTGTTCCTTCCCCACTTGCAGCAAAAACCTCAATATTTGACCCATGCATCTGAGCTATGGCATCTTTTCATGACTGAAGACCCACAGTACCATGGTCAAATGCAGGATTTAGAGTCTGTGTTCGAGTTCTCACAACTTCTTACTGGAAACGTTGGGTCTCTTTTCTAAATCATAGTTTCCACATCAGTGAAATTAGGACAATAGAGACCACCACAAATGGTCTTAAGTACTAGTCAAGATGTTGTATAAGAAAAAAAAGCCCTATAAGTGGAAAAACATTGCACATATGTTCAAATATTAATTTTAATTTTCCTGCCTCTTGCTGGCTGCTGACAGTGCATTGGAAATTCTCCCTTCACTGGTCAGGCCCATGTGAGGATGATTCTAAATCAGGACATGACTCTATTTAGGTCATGTGTTTGTGTGTGTTGCTGGTGATAGGGACATGAGGGGTGTTGACAATGGAATTAAATGGATTATTCTATCTGCTCTGCTCTGGGGCCAGGGCGTTTCCATGCCAGTCATTAGTCATGGATCAATCTTCTAGATAGTGAAACAGTTGAAATGTTTAGTCATGTGATATGTATTTTTTTAATTAATGGCAACAAATTCTTAAAATAACACTTTAATGGGTTAACAGCCAATGAATGAAACCTATGTTAATTAAATTTCCCTACAATACACATTTGATGATTGTGAGAGGAAGGCACTGGGCAGATTTCCTCTAGGGTATTATATTAAATCTAAAAAGTGTGAAATGTTGTTTGAGAGAGGAACCCAATGCATCCACCGTGCTCTGTACTCCTCCATCTCTGGCTTCATATGCTTGATCATTAGGGTGGCTGCAAACCGTCTTTAAGCACACCTCCTACCCTAAAGATGGAGACAGCAGGAGCCCCCAAAATGTCTGACCAGGAAACTAATCTAGCTAGAAGCTACCCTGTTGTCCAAGTGACACTTTCCCTCCCGCGTGTGAAACCTCCGGTAGCCCTGGCCAGCGACACAGATCTTAAGTGGAAGCACAACCCCTTTCTACCAACTTTCACTCCTCCATTCCTCTTTGGCCACAATGGAAGCAGAAGGCAGGTGATTGGGCCTGCAGGTGGTGAGTGCACGAGCCACGCAGGGTGAGTATGAGACGACGAAACTGACAACAAGAAGAGAGTAGGGTCTGGTAGGCTCTCAAGCTCCAGAGGGGACCTTGTGGGCCTGACTGCTTCTTCCCTTTGGGAGCAAAAACAAAAACAAAAAAAGGACCAAGAAAGAGAAAGGAGAAAATCAAGTTGTGGATGGATTAAAAGAATGTCGGGGACTAATTCGAAGATGATTTGTATGAACAGAGAATACTTCCTTCTTTTTGCTACATGTTCTAAAAGCCAGGGGGCAGAAGAAGAGGGAAGGAACATTTATTACGTGCCAATTCCGTGCCAGACAGCTGCTCACACTTTAAGCTTTACCTCCTTTAAAGTTCATAGCAATCACAGTAGGTTTTTTAATCTCCGTCCTCCCATATGAAGAAACCAAGTCAGTAGAGGTTAAATGACCTAAGGTCACACATGAGGAGGCCAGGTTGGACCAGTTGTGCCTGCCTGCAAAGCACCCCACACATCACCTCTCAGTGTCTATGACTTCCATGGGATGTCTACAAGGCTAGAGAGAGGGCTGGCAGCATAGGATTTGCCGTGTTCTTCCTTCAAATTTTCGGGGGCTAAAAAAGAGCAGCCCAGACATTCATAAATGCAAATTATTTATGTAGATAAACCAATTCCGCTTTCCTGAAAATCAATTAAAATTCTCAATGGTAATGATTTTTTAAACAATGGCTTGAAACTAGCAACTGAAGCTTTAGTTACTTAATACACTGATAATATAAATTAAAACCCCGAAGTCTGGCTGACCTCTAACAGCTTCATAATAGTCCCAAGAATTACAAATCAGGTGACCAGGTTTCAGAGACCTCTTCAGGGTCAAACTAGGCTTAACCCCAGTGCTTAACACATAACACATGTCTTGAGATAGGATCTGGTTTGGGTGGGGACTGGGTAATATGTGTGTGCAGAAATTGTACTTCACTCAAGGCTTACACTGGAAGTAGTCACTGGGTTAAGCTACCTTAACATATTTGAAAGAAATTTAACTATCTTTCTTGACAAGTCCCAGCTATACCTGACATCAACTCCAAGTGTAACCTGGGTCTTCTAAGGGTAACAAATAATGAGAACGTGGGATTCAAAGGGTGTTTGGGAAGAGAATCAGGGAATGGCTACTAAGTTGGGAAAGAGTGAAAATCTTGGAAGGTTACTTCACATCCGTCTAAGGGAGCAAGAAACGCTGCCACCAACTCCTCCTTGATGGGTGAGCAATGCCTTAGAAACTGGGAGCATGATGACAAAGGAACCCCATAGAAAACTGGGGGGGGGGCTGAAACAGGCAAACCAGGCCCCAAGAGCCCCTTCCCTGAGATTTTTTTCAATCTTGCCAGCGAGGACAAACACTCGCAAAGTTATAGAAAATAAAATCTGTCTTTGCAGGAGTAGGGGGTGATTAAGTGAAATGCTACAGACAAAGGTACCTGTCTTTAACACTCAATACATATTAGCCATTATAGTGATAATGGTGATGATCTAGATCATGATGATGATGATATGAGTCTGGCACCTTGCACAGCACTCCTGCGTATGTTGTTTCACTGCAGTTGGGTTGCACCCTGTGAGAGAGTTGTCAGGAGCCCACACCAGAAGCCCTGAGTCTCCTGTCTCCCACCCATCACTTTTCTGTTACTCTCTGCTGCCTCCCAGGGAGCTTTTAAGGAGGTGGAATGAGTGGAATGAGAAAGAAGAGTACAATCACAAGTAGTGATTCTGCCGAGGATACACCATGGCTCCATTCACCGCATCTCTCAAATGGGGTGAAAAGACCTCTTTGTCGGAGATAACAGAACCCACAGAGTACCCCCCCCCGCCCTTTCCCCCACAGAGAAAACGTAGAGGGGTCTCTTAGAGATTTATGTCTCTTTTAGGTCTGTAAGCTAAAGCTTGTACTCCATCTTCCTACTAATCTTCAGGAGCAAAACAATACTTTTGTTCCTTAAAAGGAGAAATAAACAAACTACAAACAGAAATGAGAAAAAAAAATCCTAAATTCCCACATTTAGGTTAGTCCTGAAATACATTCATCTCTTTCACTTGATGGGGCTCACTTTCATTCTTCCATTTTAATATCTTAGGGGAAAAGAAACCCAAATAACCAATAACAGTTTACAGCTTTGACGCAGAGCACTAAAGCTGTTTTTCTATGAATATAGATTATTACATTTTTTTACAAAGCAAGTAAACAGATGCATAAAAATGCATTATTTCAGGAGCATAGGAAAACCTGCAATAAGTATAGTGGTTTTAATTTGTTTTTATGATTACTTGTAATTAATTAGCATCAAAAGTAAATTATCAACATCCGAAATTGTACCATCAGATGTGAGCAGGGTACTCCATGAATGATTGACTGGTTCATCTTTATACCAAGGTAGGAAAAGAAATGATCTTTCCTTTTGCTTTTTTTTTTTTAAACTATGCTTAAATGAATGTGCCAAAAGCCAGAGGCAACACAGAGGAAGAAATCTAAAAACGACTGATAGGAAGGCCCAGTTTGTCGCATGACAAATAGTGTCAAGGGGTAAAAACCATGTACACCAGCAGTCACATCACTCGCTCTATCAGGTTAGGCCAAGGATGGAAGTTTCCTTTTAAAAATAAATAAATAAATAAAAATGGATCAGCTCTGCTAAATTGGAGAAGGTTTACCTACCTTCCCCAAACCATCACTCTTCAAACAAAAAAAGGAAGACATTTTGACAGGCGTTGGTATTTTTTTTAACCCACTCTTGCTGTTTGTCACCATCCTTTCTCCTCTTTAAGAGTAATGATGGAATTGTTTGCTGTAGTGCTGGTCAATTTAAAACTAACCAATAGGTTCAAACGAGCCATCCCTCTGACCTCTTTCCATTTCCTCTGACATTTACTGCAGCAGCTCACCCTGCTGTGAACTGTCCTTGCTGAGGGAGTACCAACAGAAAAGAAAAAAAAAATGGATACGAAGTAAGCAGACTGGTTTTTATCTGGAGGAATATGTGCAGAGATTTAGAAGACTCACCCACGACTATTTTATTAACAAGAACGTACTTGAACTGAGAACTCAATCTCTGCAATACAAATAGCATTCAGCAACAGAAGGTGTGGGCGGGAGAGGAGAAACAAGATTAAAAACCCACAGTCCACTTTCTTGCTTAATATCTCTCCTAAGAGTTAGGAGCTCTCACAATGGGATTATGGAGTTTGCAACATAGTTAAATAAAATAAATAGATTCACTTCTAACAAGTTTCATTTCACAGCAGGCTCTCAAAAGACACGAAATATTTTTTATTTTTTAAACTGTCTGAAGTGAAACTATATATCTCTGTTTTTCTAAATAATCCACTAGGACAAATAAAAAGTATTACATGTCGTTGGGGTGTTGGGGATAGATTTACACTCATTTTTCCTTCAATATTGATGAAAGAATATAAAGTAAATTGCTTCCCAATCAAGTCATAGTCAAGGAAGTGCTGACCTCAGGCACATTCATGATTATCTTGAGTTTTTTCTCCAGGGACTCTACTCCAGATAACCACTATGCTACCAGTGAACTTGGCTGGTTCCTAAGGAACAATGTCAGGGTTAACAGTCCCTAAAGAGAAAATGTCACATCAAACCAAGGATGTCTTCACTGCAGCTATTGTACTAGAAAAATCTCTACAAAATCACACTGAAGTAATAAATTATGGTCAAAGGTAAGGGTACATCAATTGTATTCTTGCTTAAATATTTTGATTAAGGGATAGTCACAGCCTTGAATTTCTGTAGTCGTTCCCATCCACCACTCAGGGAAGGGGGGGTTGGGGAGAACCAGGGAACCCCTAAAATTCTTAGCCAGAATATTTTTACACTGTTTTCCAGACTGTGCTACCAAGAGTGAACTTGCTATGTACCCCAAACTTGCTGTCTGCCAAATTCGTCTTTGGTAGGTCACACCACCCTTCCCCAAATACGGTGCTCATGGACACACAATGAGATGCTGGTTAATATTTCATTGGTGAGAGGAAAGGCAGAACCAAGGAAGAAAAGCAGTGCTTTGATTTCCTGAGGAAGTGGGTCCCTGCACCAGGCAGCATGCACTGAAGCCACCGCCTGGGGAAAGCTCATGTTTTGCTCCCGATCATCATTTCTAATTTGGAATTTGGGTTCGTGGTTAGAGCCTATCTTGATATTCCACTAGAGAGCTGTTCTCCTATGGATCTAACGGCTCATTGGTCACTGGATGAACATCTCTTTTTAGTTATTGCGCTTTCGTTATCCTTTTTGTATGACTATGTGTGTGGGAGATAAGGGTGATGGTGGAGGTGAACCACTCAAGTTTTGACTTTCTAGGTCCACCTGAATATCAGATCCCAAAAATGGGTCAAACCTCTGAGCTACAAAGCAGTGTCTAACGATGAGGACTACTTCAAGGGCACTTTGATGCTTCAGTACTGGGCTATATTTGGATGAGGACCAGGACAGACCAAATTATCCTAAGTCTTGTCTTATAGAGAAAGGGGTTAGAATAAAGTTCCAGAAAGTCTAGCAGAGGCACCCCTGAAGAAAATCATGAAAAAGACAACATTTATAGTAATCACCCCACACCCTTCCCCTGGGCTTTTCTCCCCAGATGCTCTGTGCCCTAATGAAGCCCCATCTGAGCTACAGGATTCCAGCTCTTTCCTCTCTGAGCAGCTCCCTGAGGCCTGTAGCTTTTGAAATACCCTTCCTCTATAAAATGACTCTCTCCAGACACTAGGCTCTCCGGATTCTGCACCCAGATTTCCAGACTAGTTAATGTTTTTATTAAATCAAGTTACTGCAACAAGTAGTTTTTTTTATGGTTGTGTTTCCCTCCTGGGTAGCAGATGCACGTTCTAGCAGGATCTCTCTAACTCTATTTCGATTAGAAAGAGTCATCCTCAAGGATGAATTCCAATTCAGTAAGGGAGATACTTGGGGGCAGGTGAAGTCTTTTGGCTCCTGAACCACACTGAGACACGGCCATGACTACATGCTCTGATGCTGCAAAGTCTTGCCCTAAAGGTTTATGCTCTATTAATTTAAGACACGTGATTTCGCTGATAATTGCTTTCATCTACCACTTGATATTTGCCATAGAGGCACAGTCTCAAGAATCACCTCGGGCAACTATCATGTTTAAAACCAACATTGCTTTAAATCTACACATTTTAAAAGCATAAAAGCACACAAGTCACATTTTACCCATTTCCGATTTATGATGTTTCCTGGAGACACATTTTACCATAAAGGTTTTTGCAATACAAATCTGCAAGCTTCCTTTTTTATTTTAGAAGAAATGATCCTTGCCCAAGACTTTCTTCCAAATTCCTTTTTATCAGCACTTTACCATTCTTTTCTAAAAGCTCCCTTTTACTAAACTCCTTTCAAAATTACACTTTTCCCTCTTAATATTATGATATAGGAACCTCAATACAAGCATATGAATACTTTTCTCCTTGCTCTTTTTTTGTTTTAAAGATTTTTATTGGGGAATTGGGGGGATGGGAACAGCACTGGGGAATTGGGGGAAGGGGAATAGACAAGTTGCTGTCGTTTTGTTCTTCAGTCTAGTTGTGGAGGACGTTGCTTCACTGGCCCAAGTTGTCACCATCATTGCGCTCTTCCTGGGCGAGGCAGATCAGTCACCGGCTTCTGGACGGCCGCTCACAGTGGCTGTTGGCCGCTCACGCTGGCTGCTGGCTACACACGGTAGCCCATGGCAACCCACTGCAGCAGGGGCTGCAGCCTTCGCCATCGCCAGCGACTCACGGCAGCCCAGCTCCAGGTTGAGCTGTTGTTCAGCATCTTAGCTGTAGAGGGCAGTGTCACTGGCCCTTATATGTGGGATCCGAACCGGGGCCCTCTGGCATCCCAAGCCAGCTCTTAACCATCGCGCCACTTGGCGGGCCCATGCTCTTTTTTTTTTTAATTAAAGTTTATTGGGGTGACAATTGTTAGTAAAGTTACACAGGTCTCAGGTGTATAAACCTGTAATACATCATCTATACATCACATTGTGTGTTCACTACCCAGGGTCAGTTCTCCTTCCATCACCATATATTTGATCCCTTTTCAATTTTCATTCTCCAGTCATCAGTGTTCTTGTACCTTTATGCTTTCTCCTCGCTTTTGTCTTTTCTTTTATTCTTTGATGGCTTTTTCTGAAACACACTGCTGAAAACATTTCCCATTTCTCTAAACAGTGTTGTTTCCTTGGTGTTAAGCTGTAGATGGTAGAGGTTCCACAACTTTCCTGTCCCATTCTTAGCTCTAAGGAATACTAGAGACAGGGGACAGCGATAGAGCTTAGGGTTTCACTGTGAGAAACCCAACAGAGAGCATTTTCAAAAGAGCAGATGATCTATGATAAAATATGTGGCACTGAAAACAAGTGTTCTGAGGGTTAGAAAGATGAATGTCCTTCACTGCTAGACACACAAAAGTTCAAAGACCATTAATGGTTCTTCCAATCCCAATATCTAATGGTTCTTATGGTTATGATTGGTTAGTGTGATAATTGCTTTCCTTCACACAATCCTAAAATAATATTTATCAAACAAACAAAGAAGCCAAAGGATCATAAATGGATTCCAAAAGGGTTTAGCTCCAAATTGCAAGCTGAGGAGACAGTAGGGGAACTTCCAAGAGTTATGAATGTGGTTTCTTGGGAGCAGTATCAGCCAATTGCTGGAGGCAAGCTGATTAGTCTGCTTTGCACAAGAGAGCATAAAAATTGCACATGGTTTAGCATGGTATCTGCCGAAGGATAAGAAACCTTTTCTTCCATTATCCTAGAGAAATACTTCTGCCATTAAAACCCAGATTAATCATTTACTCATGGCATGATTATTTTAGTTATTTCTGATTCAGATAAAGATCTTAAGATGTTTCCATGTGTTTATTGTGTGTGCTTCATTTTGGGGTGTTTTTTATTCTAAAGAGTAAATTTTCAGTTTATTTAGTTTTATTCATTTTACTATTAATGGATGTCCTCTATTATCTAGGATTAATGGCACCATCCATTAATTGCCCATGGTAGGAAACCTGGACTCATTCTTCTTAACATTAATATACTAAATCTTATAATTTTTGTCATCAAACTTCTTATTTTCTCCTCATTAAGCAACATCTGAAGATGAGTAATCAGGTGGGTACTGTGTATCATCAATAAATCCTGCCAGTTAATTGGATAGTTCTGTCTTCAGGGCCTGCAGTGTGAAGCCACCAAAATCTCCCTCTTGCTGATCTAGCCACATTAAATTCCATGCTTACCAGTTGTAAAAAGAAGCCAGTTCTCTTCACAGTCAGCAGGTCCTTTACGAATTCTTGCCTTCATGAGAAAATGGGTGAGTCACTATTGTCTAGACCTACCCTCCTCAAGTGGTGTTGGGTAACCAGCAGCCACAGAACCATTTTAAATGTCAAAGACAGATAATTGCATTTCGTTTAGATTCTGAGGAGTCCATGGGAAGTAAAACTCCATATAAACAGCTTTTTCTTGGATGAGGCAGGATAAAGAACTAAAGGCAAATAGTCTCATTTGATAATCTTCCTTATGAGATTTAACACTAGTTTTTCATGAGACATCTGTGTTTTGGGAGACAAGCTTCCTCTCACTTAGCATTTTAGGGTGTCAGACTTTTTTGTTGTGATGGTGGTGGTGGTATTGTTGTTCGGAGACAGGGAAATGTAACTTTGGTAGATGAAAGGATGGGCTAATCACAGCGTTTTTCCTTAATATCAATTGGATGGTATCTTAAGTCACCTGGACGGGAGACCCTGGGCTGATTACTCTCAATCTTGACCTGACTCCTTCAAAGGAGACGTTTCTCTGGTTGATGCAAATATAGAGCATATATGTTTAAGACATGTACATTCAAGTTGTGATTTGGCCCCTAGCTCTCTGAACTAGCTTTCACATGAAAAAGTAGATACTCAAACCTGTATTTCAAGGTTGTACAAGGGCAGATGCACAATAGGAACTCAAGGGCAGCTTTCATTATCATTATTAAGTTTTCTCCTTCTGTATAATTCCACCAAAAAGAAGCCTGGGGATTTATCAGAAGGCTAATCTGGACTTGGAATCTCATCAGCTCAGGAATCCTAAGATTCAGAAAAGACAAGGTGAGGTAAAGGTCTACTGATGGAAAATTTATCACAAGACCTAAAATAGAGAGTTTGATGTTCATAGGCTTCTTTTCTAAGACTAGCCATTGGATCACTTTATTTGATAATCACAGTTTAGTACCATTCAATTGTAGCCCATCCAGTTCATTCTTTCATATATGAATTTCCTACTATGTGCCAGGCATGGTTTTAGTCACTGAGAAATGTTTAGGAGAAACTTTACTTTCTCTTCAAAGGAAACTTTACTTTCCTAGAAATTACTGCTTCTTCGTATTTAAGTATTATTTTTTCTCTATTTACCACTCCCAAGGAGGAAGATAGGAAGATTACAAATTACAGGTTTCCCACAAAATATTCATTCTCTTAGTTTAACTGTCCAAAAAAAACCTGAGATGGAGAAACTGGCCAATGAGGAGGATTAAACCAGAAGAAAGAGCTCTCTGAACATGTAATGTCTTTCATGGCTCAAAGCTCTCAAGTCTGACTATTTTCTGGGAGACGCCTCTAGACTGACAATAGATTGACTAGGCAATCTACAAGACTGACTTTCTCTTGTCCCTTGGTGGATAAAGCCGAGACATAGGTCAGACTCCCTGAAGTCCCCAGAATCACTTTAGAACATTATCCTTTGAATGCTTTATTCTGCCTGAGCAAGGAAGTAGTATTCCATGACAAGATACCTATGTATATGGATATACCTACTTGGACCAAATTAATCTGTTCATTATTAAGTCTAATGGTTCATCTGTGAGTATAAGTCCTAGCTATTGGGTCACACCATATCTACAGATTTGGGCTCTGCTCTTGTTCAAAGCATGGTCCTGAGTGAACAGTTTCTCTGGCCTTACAGCCCCACAGTTTTAGAGAACATTCGAGACATGGTATGAGTCACAGGAAGAGGAAGAACATTTCACCCAGAGCTCTTTAAATCCTTCTCTAAGTGGTATACCCCAACCTTGCACAATGATTTATTTCTAATTAACTTGCTAATAGAGACATTCTCTTTCTTTTGGCAAAATTTTAACCCAACAATCATCTGTATATCCTGTCTAGACTTGACTCCATCTTCTATCCAAAAAAAAAAAAATTTCTGTTGAAAGCCTCCTAATCTAATGTTTGCCTGGTGAACAGAAAGACTTGAAGCATAACCAACCACAGTTCTCTTGACTATTAGTGAAATGGAGTTAATCAAGAAAATGGTGGATATCCATGAAAACTTCCTAGAGTATTAATTTGTTTATTCATTAAAAAGAAATTTTTGGAGCTGTAATAGGTAAATGAAAGCCTCTAGAAATGTACAGATGACTCAGTTCTCATAATCCCAGGAATGATAAACACAAGCAAAGACTCACATTATGAAATTGTGTGTCTAACAGAACGTTAGCCCAAAGGAAAAAGCAAAGAACAGCTCTGTATCTATTGCTTCCCATTGTAAGCCTAGGCTGAGGAGTTGCCCCAGGAACCTAGGATTTGGGGCCTTTACTGATGTGAAGTTTATGAGGTGCACACAGGGCCCTGCCACACTCCCCTCCCTTAGCCACGTGTCCTGGAAAGGAATACTCTCTGCTTGAAAGAAAATCGTGGAACATGCCGCCCTAATGTTTTTACGTTGGCTCTTCCCTCTGGGCAGCTTTTTCTAATTCACACAAAGATAAGCTGATGCCCTCCTGACGCTGGAGTATATGTGACAAAAAGGAGAGAGCCAAAGGGCCACCTTCTCCCTGGGGAGAAGCACCATCAAAAGCCAACAGCCTCTACATGAATTTTCCATCGAAAAGTCAGACAGAAAGAACCCAGGTACCAGGCTCTGAAACTGAAACTAGATAGGAGCATAAAGGTTTGAAACTGTGGAGAGAAGGCAGAAGGGATAAATTTACTGAACTGATGGTTGAGCTACAACGACTATAATGGGTATAGGTGGCCTTTTTTGTGGGTGCGATAGGAGGTGTCACTGAACCAACCTGATGGAGACAGATGTCAAAGAGGGGGGTGAAGTTGAGCTGTGTGATGGAGGAAGAAAATGAGGAAAGAGAATTCCAGACAGAGGAACTACCTCTGCAAAGACTCCAAGGGGTGGAAGGTCATGAATTGATGAGACCACACCAAGTCTTGAGGAGCAGCTGGGACATAGAGTCATGTGTGATGTGGGGCAGGCGCTCAGGAGCCAGGATACTAAGTGAAAGGAAGGCCCGCTCCTGCAGACAATGCCCGTAATGATGTTCAGTATCTCTCAGATAATTATGATTTCCTCTTAGAGGGAAATATTTGTGTGCTTATGTGTTTGCTCTTATTAAATAATTGAGTCTGTGCAACAAATCAATTTCCCTTTTTGCTTTGGTGGTCACGAAGCTCTGGGCTCTGCTGTAGACAGACCACAACTTGGCTCACCACATTTTATTCCTAGGATCTTGTGTTACTGCCCTTGATTTAATGCGATTCTAAGGCATACATGGTGCTTTGTGTTAAACCACCATACATCCCTTTTAGAAAGCAATTAAAATAGAAGTGATACATAGAAATAATGTATAATAGTATCTTCTGATATAACAATCAAATGGTAAATGGTTTTTGAATACTTCTGACAGTCCACACTATTATTTGGAGAGTCAGAAGTACAAGATTTAGTTTCAACATTCAGTTATTAGCTTGTAATCTATGTGAGGCTGTAAGTCACATGCAGATAACATGATAAGTAATGGCACAAGGCATTATATGCTGGGTTAATGTTTGATCTTTCTCCCCACTACAGGGGTACTTGTCATTAAAATATTTTAGTCCTTCTCCTTTGGGTCGTACAGAACCAGGGCTCTAAGCCTGCTGAGTTCTCCGTCTGCTACTCAGATCCCTTCAGACCCTCCCTTTTGCCCCACAATCCAGCAACTAAGGAGTTAATGCTGTGGACCTGTGCTCTGGACTCAACAACTTTAGACCCAACAACTGTTGAGTCTAAAGGGATGGTGCCCATGCCCTGACTTTCATCAAATATTTTGAATATCACCCTTGAGTTTGTATTCAGTCCTAAGTGATCTGTCTTAATGTGATCATTGCTGTAATAATGGCTACGATGCGTTAACCACATACTATGTTCCAGTTTCACATTTATCTTTACCCATCGAAAGGTCATTGTTAGTCCCATTTTGCAATTGAGGCAACAGGCTGAGGGCGTATAAATAACTCAAGCCGGGGAAAGCACCCAGTAAGGCAGAGGAACCAATTTTCCAAGCATGGTCAATTGGATTTCATGTTTGGAAAAGGCTTTGTTGTCCTGCATGGATGGTCAGAGAGGCAGCATGGAAGGGTGAGAGGAATGGGCTTAAAGGGTTTTGGCTCTGCAGTGACACGGAGGACATTCCTGGCTGGAAGGGAAGGTGACATCAAGGAATGTTAGGTGGCTGGATGAATCTGGCTTATACACGCTTCACATGTTGTTCTAGATTCTTCCATTTTCAGTTGCTTCCTAACCTAATCATAATAAGAACTCTAGAAGTTATATCCACTTTTTTTTTCTCCTTCCTCTTCTTCTCCTTCTTCTTCTTTGTCTTGCCCTCCCCCCTCCTCCTTCCCCTCCTCCTCCCTCCCCCTACTCCTCCTTCTTTTTAGGTCACTAATATACTTCATAGTAAGTTCAGCTACAGCAGAGTAAATTGGGACTTCTTGGCCCCAAAAGGCACCATCTGGTTTATGAAACAACAGTGTATGCCCTCTGGATTCTTTGCCCTTAGGAAATCCTTCCTTATCTGCTGCCTGGCTGCTAACTTAAAGACAATTTTCATACTTCCTATTCTAATCATTCTGTACTGTCAGTTTTTTTTTTAGTTCACTTTGTTTAGTTCACAAAGAAAAAAATGCACCTCTTGTAAAATATACACAGGTTTAGTCTAGCAATAAAAAACTTGCTCAGACTTCAAGGGCAGGGACAAGCTGATACTTCACAGTTAAAGGAAGGTTTGAGCAATTCAGAGAACAATTTAGAGAGGATTAATTGGAGACCCATTGTGGAAGTGAAGAAGTTTGCAATAGAGGGGAGAATCAAAGAGAAAAAAGATGCTCTTTTTTGTTGTTGTTCTTCCCTATTCTTGTTTTAAACTCTTTCCTTCCCCGAAAGAAGTGATAAGCACAATGTTTAAGCTTTAGGCACAATTGGTAAGCCAGGGAAAACTTTGGGAAGAGAAGAGGAGGTGGGGTCAGGGGCTCTATAATTTCAAAATAAGAGTCCATTAAGTTGGAGGGCAAAGATTAGAAAGGTCTTCATCAGTGATATTCATCCCTGTGGTTTCATAAATGTCCCTTGCAATTCTGAACATACTCCCAGCCCCCAACATCCAGGTAAGTGGTCAGTCATAATAACATTATGAAAATGTTATTGTCCTCTACTCACTCCCTCTCTTTGGTGGCCCTGGTTTGTTCTCAATCTGATGTGAAAAATCCTAAAGCTCTCCCATCCTCCGTCTCTCATTGCCACCCACCAGGCCGTATGTCAGTCCAGAGTCCCAAAAACATCATTAAAGGGGAGGAAAAAACAAATCCTATACAGATTGGCTGGTTCCCTGTCCTGGGCTGGTTCAGGCAGTGCTTGGCTTAGATACCCTGTCTTCCAAACACAATCTGTTTTCAAGATTCCTGGGCAATTTTACATTCAACAGAGGGCTGGGTCTTCACGCCACCAAACTCAATCTCTTCTCAGCTCCACTCTACTGAGACCCATTTGCCCAGGCTTGGTTTGCGCCTGTGTGACTAAGCCGTGTTTTTGGCTCTAGAAGAATTTCCTGCCCTTGCCTGGCTTGGTGTTGTTTTCTTTCTTTTGTAACTTTGCTTTGCCAATGGGCCAAACTCAACTCCATTCTACTCTACCCCAGAAGATTTTAAAAATGGAAAACTACCGAGTAGCCACATTTAAATAAGACAGCACTCTGAATAAGACATAAACACACAAGCTCCAGAATAAGGGCCAAAACTGTAACTTTTCAGACCCCGTGAGAGTACCAGATTCTATTCAGCGTGTATCTCACAGCTGGCAAAGCTCCAGAAAGTACTAAAAATTGAATGCAAACAAAAAAAGTTTTTGAAGCACTCTGACAAATATTTGCCTGAATGAGAAATGTTGCCCATTGTGTGTGTGTGTGTGTGTTTATCCTATGTGAAGACATATCTTACAGCTTCCTCTCTAGTTTTAAAAAGTAATATACAATTCACTTCTTTTTCAGTGTTTGAATGTACATTACTTTTAATCTCTTTGGGTTATCCTAGAAACAGCATTTTCTGGTTCTTTTGTAACACAGGGATGCCCTCAGGGGATGTTAAAGCCCCATTTGTCCCCACCCTATGTGGCCGTGGGATGCTATTCTTACTTAAAGCTCTCGTGGCCTCTCTCACTCCCAGCTCTGTCAGTTCTCAAGGTGAAGGTGCCTCCACGTTTGATCTTTGAAAACTGGTTTTCCTTGCAAGTCAAGCTCTTTTTCTTTCCCTCTCCTAATTTTTAGGACGATGGCTGTGTTCAGAATGATTGAGGTTTCCAGAAGTCAGGCCTTCAGACAAACGAAGTTTCCAGTATTGTCATTCTGGATTCAAAAAATGATGTTATAGTAATGTTCTAAAGTAATGTAGTAAACAAAATAGTAAATATAATTTATAAATACTAATCCCTTGAGAGTTAGTATGCTAATTATTTTTCATTTTTATGAATTTCTTATCATTACTATCAACTACTTTAATCAGTTCATTTGATCTTCACCACAGTCCTTTGGGATAGGTATTCTCTCATCTCCATTTAATAGATAAGGAAGCTAAAGCTCAGAGAACCAAGACACTTTTTAAGTCCTGTATCTGGCAAATGATGATGCCTTTGATTCAAACCTGGGTCAGCAGGACCCCTAACTACCCTTGTCTTAACCACTTGCATAGAAGTCTAGATTAAAAATATGACTTTATTTTTAAGATATGCTTTAAAAATAAAATATAGAAAAATATATGTCTATATTTTTATTAAAATGTTTAAAAATTTTAAGGAGAAAGAACCACCAACTTTTTATCAGAGTCTCAGTAGTGATTTAAAACCAATTAGAAAGCACTGGTCTAAGTGGACCTATCAGAACTCTAGTCCAGGGGAAGTGAATTGGTTTCAATTTGCTAAGAGTTAATTCTGGCCCTCAGAGGGAGAGTAGTTTGGAGTGCTGTGTTGAGAAAGATTCTGAAGCCATTTATGAATCAGCAGAAAAAAAAACACATTAGAAATATCTGCTATGGCCTCATTTGGAAAATGATTTGGATAACCTATTTAAAAAAATCATGAGACATCAGGGAAATTTGAACACTGAATATTTGATGATGTTAAGAAATTGTTAATACTTTAGAAATGATAATGGTATTGTGATTATATTTTTGTGATTGTTTATTTCAGAAATATATTCTAAAATATTTATAGATGAAATGCTATGATATCGGTGATTTGCTTCGAAGTGATTAGGGGTTGAGGGAAGGAGGTGGGGATAAGGTGCTGGAAAAGGAAGTAGGTAGAGGTTCAGAGAAAACCAGGTTCTTAGTTCATAATTGTCGTTCAAAATCGTATTGCTAGAGAATACAAGGATTCAATGCGTCCAGGGCCCTAAGTCTAATAGGCTGTCCACTACACCTGCACACACTCCATGGGTGTAACGGCTCAAAGTCCAAGGTTAAAACATTTTGAAATACCCTTTATGTTCCTCTGGGTCCAAGGTATCTTTAAAAATTGTATGAACAATTCCATGTCAACTAACCACAAAGGGCTTTTTAAAAAATAGTTTAATTGTATTTTAATTGTAGTTTTTGTAAATTATAGTTTAATTTTGAGATAATTGTAGATTCCATGAAGAAAACATTAATAACAATTTGTCTGACATCAAGAGTTTATTTTTGAAGAGAATCTTCCAAGATATGCTATATGATTAATATTAATTCATTCTGTCTACTATACATTCTACTCCTATAAGCCTATAAATTGGCCACTGATGCTCTCTATGATAATTCAGGAAAGCTGAAAAACTCTGAAGTATCATGTATTTCATCCAAGGAAGAGTCCACTGAGAGCTTTCAAACTTTTGGAGATAGAAAGGCTCTTAATCGAATTTATAAAAGAATATATTGACACAAGAAATATAAAGTGACTTTTGAATTTCTTATTGATAGTTTATTTTATTCTAAATCTTTGACACACAGCTACCTCTTAAATACATAGTCATTGTGAGTTTTCACTTTAATATTGATTAACCAGGACACTGGATTCCTTAAGAAATTGGTGCCTCAGAGAGGCGGAAGCTTGGCAAAATGTGGCAGGAGTGAGATCATGAGCCAAACCCTATGAGTCCCAGACAGGCCTCACTACTCAAGACAAATCACTTCACCTGTCTGAGCCTCAAGAAGACCTCAGGGTTTAACCAATCGAATTTCTTTGATGTCACATGTCAATGTTTCCAACAAGTGTTTACGCTTTCTTGGCTGATATTGCATGTCTTCATCAGCTCTCAGGAAAGTGGAAACACCAAATCAAGCACATGCCTTATGCGTGAAGGTCCACTTTTGGGACAATTCAATTGTCATAAGAATGATTTTTATTCTTATCATGCAATGTGAGTTTTAGTTTTTAGAACAACTATTATGGAACCCTCTCTTTTCAAATAACTTCCCGCCCCCAACAGAAACCACCCTGGAAGGAACAGAGCTTAGTGGAATTTTTGGAAACAGAGCCTTGCCTGAAAGGCTCTATTTAAACACCACTTCTGGTATTAAATGCCAAATCCTCCGCTCTATGCACTGCTTCATTAGTTATTAATGAGACAACATATTTGTTCCAAATTTATGATTGTTGATTTGCTCCCATCACTGTATGAAATATTAACATAGCATTTGTACTTGCAACCATTTGCAGACATTAGATTGTGTATTTGCATATTCATGAACACTCATAAATGTTTAAGAAGACAGCACCGAAAGCATGGGAGCTGTCAGACAGCCAGTAAAAAGGCATATTTACAGCGTTAATAAGTATTTGAGTTTATAGGCCAAAACGATGAGTAACAAATTAAGTGAATTTCTGGTTTGCCTATTGCAAAGAACTAGGGATTTTGCCATGTTTTAAAGCTTTGTAAACTTAAAACTCATTTCATAGATGCTGAATAAATGCTTATTATTTACTCAAAAATGTATGGACTCAGGGCAAAGAAATTCCTAAGAGTGTCAGGCTTTTAGAGATTTTATTTTCACCCTTGCTGATTCATAGTTTTTCTGCCTTGGGCTTCCCTTCTATCAGTGTAATGTGGAAAGGCAAATGTGTCATATACTGAGCCAGAATTTTTTCTATTTTAGTTCCATCAAGGAACTTGGATAAATATGATATGCCCTGGTGTTACAACACCAGCCAATGTACTTAACTTTGTCTGTCAGCTTATAAGAACTTGGGCCTGGAGAGTAAAAGGTCCATAGAGCATCATGAACAAGAAGAGGGGTGGGCATGAAGCAAACAGCTAACCAATACCTGACTTACAAATAATCCATATGTATAAATGGTTATTAACATCCCATCAAACCCATTCTGCTACAGGAAGCTTCACCCCTTGCCTAGTGAAAAACCTAGGAACTTTGGAAAGTTTTGTGAGTCGATAACAGGGAAAATATTAATTGGATCCCTTCCTCACACCATACACAAAAATATCAATTCCAGTAGTATTAAGATAACTGATTTTGAAAGGACTAGCTATGAAGTTCATATTACAAAAACCAATACAGGAAAATGTCTTCATGATTTCAGTGCAGGGAAGAAAGAATTAAGTCGCCATATAGATAGTGGCACTGCCTGGCCCATATCACTGTTAAATGTCTCAAGTGTCACCTCTAGGTAAATGGATGTGTGAGGTAGCTCACTACATCCTTGTACAAGCAGGAGAAGGGAGTCACAGATTAGCAGGTGGGGCATAGTTGCCTCTATTGTTATGGCCTAATTGTCTTACTGGTCACTGCTTGCCCAGCTGGCATCTGCTACTGAAACCTATAACTGGTAGATTTGTGGCCTTCTCCTTCTTGGCTCAGCAAGAACCTGGTGGCCTTCTCAAGTGACCCAGTCCCAGCTCGACTTTTGCTCATTCTTTTTCTCTCTGATATGTGAAAGTGAATTGCATTTGGTATTTAACCTGGGTAACCTTCTCAGCAGGCATGGCAACAGGGACACTTGACTGTCACAGCAGTGATTCCCAGTAATCTCGCCAGCCAGAAGCAAGTTGGAACTTCTAGATATGTTTGAAAACATAAGAAACTAAGCAGGGTAGGGGACCTGGTGCTAAGGCACTAATTTCAACCTGTCCTTCTCCTAATTATACCATAGCAGCAATTTTATTCTGATTCATAGATTGGTGTAGCGAGGATAGGGGATTACAATATGGCCTCCTTTTAGAATGTCAGATAAGAAGTGGGGGAAACTCCCTGTACTCTCAGAAGTTTTGTGATTTCCGCTGAGGTGGGAGGGGGATATCATAGGTAAATCTGGTATATTTGTAACTGATCTATTTGTCTCCTTTCCCTTCCCCGCAACCCTCTTGGACTAACAGAGATGGGTTTTCTTTTCCTTTTCTGTGCAGTAATAACCTCCCCTACATCATATTCTCTCTTTCCAGAATCACATTTACTCTGCTCCTTTCCCTGGGGCCATGATGGCAGAAAGATACAGAGAAAAACACATTGACGTTCTGAGAAGGGAATAAAATCTACTTTCCATGTATATAGCCTTTGATGAGTCAGAGACAACACACACACACACACCACAACACATATGCGCAATACACACACAATACACATTTAACTTCTACAAATCAGAAGAAATTCATTTATTAATTCAATATTTATTTATTGTGACTCCCATGAAGGTATAGAGATACAGAAAACAGAGAACGCTCTTCTTCATATGACATTATATGTTCTATTTCAAGGAAAGAAATAAGTAATAAACTAACTAACTAAATAAATACATAATCTATCAGGTAATCATAAAATGCTAAGGAAAAATCAATCAGGGTAAGAGCAAAGAAATTGATAGATTGATGGAAAGTATGCTTTATTGGATATGATGACCAAGGAAATCCTCTTTTAAAAGATGACTTTCAAGCAGGAACCATAAGCCATGTGGACATCTGGTGAAGGATAATTTGTGGCAACGAAAACAGCAAGTCATGGGCCCTGAGGCAAGCACATGCTGGGCGTGTTTAAGGATTATTGTGGAGGCCATTGTAGCGAGAGAGGAAGAATGCAAGGAAGATGAGGTCAGAGAGATGGTGACGCGGGTAATCACAAACTTAGATCACAAATTTGCAGTTTATTACGCATGATCTGAGAAGCCATTGGAGACTTTCTAGCAGAAGACTGATACAATTGAGATTTTCAAAGAAGTCCCCTGGCTACTGTGTTGGGAATAGATGGTAGGGGGCAAGTGTGAAAACTGAGAGACCAGTGGGGAGGCTATTGCAATAATCCAGGTGAGACTTGCTCCGACCGAGGAACTAATTGCAGAAGTGGGGAGAAATTGTTGCATTCTGAAGATATTTGAGGATAAAGCCAGTGACACTGAATAGGGAGTGTAAAACAAAAAGAAGAAAGAGTCAAAATGATTCCGAGGCCTGGGACCTGAATAGTGTTGAAATGAGGAAGACAGAGGGGGAAGCGGTTTGGAGATGGGGGTCAGAGTTCAGTTTGGGAATGTTTGGGATGCATATCTCAACCAAAGACAGATGTTAAATAGGTGAGTGGATATAAGAACCTGGAGTTCAGAGAGTAAGTCAAGGATGGAGCTGCAACTATGAGAGTAATTGGCATAGAGATGACATTTAAAGCCATTGCACTGGATGAGATCACCTAGAGTGGGATTTTAAAAAAAAATGTGGGCATTAGTTATTCTTGGAGCACTCTAATGTTTAAAGGTCATGGACCTGAGAAGAATTTAGAAAAAGGAGACAAAGCAGTCATTGGAGCAAGAGGGAAAGGAGAAGAATGTTGACATGAGGAAATTGTTTCAAGGAGGCAAGAGTGTGTCAAGTGGTCAGTGGGGTGGGAGGAAGGAGTCAGCCCTTGGCCCTGGAATGTGAGGACCATGGGTACCTGGTGAAGCCACTGTCTGTGGGACCCTAGCATGATGGTTCAGCCGAGTAGGGGGAGGGGGGAGAAAAAGTTTCGAGAGCAAGTGAATTTTGATATAGACATGTTTAACCCTTTACTGTATGGCCTTCGAAGGGCAGAACAAAATAGAGGAAGCACCTTCTCTTTCTCGGCTAGCCCTGAGCAGTCTAGCACAGACAATGCAAGCCCCTCCAGCTCCTACAGCAGCAAAAAGTGAGCTCTGCCTGAGCTGCTGGTTCCTACTAATAGGCTTAACAAAAGGGACTCATCTTTGTTAAATCAATGCCTCCATTGCAACCTGTTCCCAGCTCCTCCTCCAGCTGCTGTAGCCCCTCTGCTGTCATTCCAGAAGCATCGTCCGAGTCATACAGGCAGCCTGACTGTGGGAGAGATGAGCGGAGGAAGACTGTGGCTTATTCATGCAGTTTGGTGGAAAGCAAAGACTGAAGGAGCTTGTTAAGTGGCATAGCTAATAAAGCTCCTATTTATCTAACCTCATATTCCAAGGAACTCCATGGACCTTAAAGACATTAACTCATTCTTTCTCCTCCCTATTTAGGGAGTCAGGTTCCTCGGGCTCTATTTCATGGATGAATAAAATAATGTGAGAAACCGAGGACCCACGGCAGTCTTGGGGCAATGGTTATTCAGCATTACTGGAGCACCTTCCGAGACTCAGGAGCTCACGGGGTAAAGAAGCCACATTAGAGTGTATGTCTGATAGGAGCATAGGACAAGAATGTCTAACCTCCCATCTTAAGTGCAAGTATATAAATGTGAGGCTGACCTGAGCTTTGTGTAAGTACTGGGTTGTGTGAGGGCTTAGCTCCTGGCTTCCCATTCTCACTTCGCTGGGGACACTTGATATAATTTCACTAGGTTTCAGCTTCTTCAGCTGGAAAATGGCAGTTAATATAGAGCCACCTGAGGATTCAGCGACGTAAGACATGTAAAGGACTCAACATAGTCTGGCGCAGAGTATGCACCCATTAATGACATTTATTTAAATAGATTTATAATTACTATTTAAAAATAATATGAGACTAAGTAAATAAAATAATAAAAATCTTTCTGGCTCATTCTAGCAAGAGGGAGAATAAACATTCTACCGACTGCTTCTACTTATAGAGTTGATTGAGAAGAAAGAAGCCCTATCCAGGAACTTGGTATCACCACAGAAAACTATTGTATTAGTTAGGGTAATTCTAGCTACTCTAAGAGGTAAAGCCCAAAATATCGCTGGCTTAACGCACTAGGAAATGATTTCTTGGTCACATAACAGCACTAGACAGATGAACATGTTGGTAGAGCAACCCTCTTGCACACAGTTGTTCAAGGACCCAGACTGATTCCACTTGCAACATGGGGCCTTCAAGGTCACCTTAGAGATCATCTCCATTCCAGAAAGAGAAAAAGACATGGAGGAGCATGAATGGTGTGTGCGTGTCTTGGGGAGAAAGGGTCAATATGGACCAAGCCTAGAAATGAAACACGTCATTTTCGCTTTCATTCCATTGGGTAGAACTCAGTGGGATACGTATCTCAACCAAAGGGAGGTATTAAATAGGCAGTTGGGTGTAAGTATCTAGAGTTCAGAGGATAGTTCCAGGCTAGAGCTGCAAAGGTGAGAGTGAAATGCCAGCACTGGGAGGTGGGATGTTGGAAAATACAAACCCTGAGTACGTCGCCACTTCCCAGTGTCAAGTCTACATCATGGAGCAGAAGTACAACTGTTCAGTGAACAACTGGGTATCTCTACCTCAACTCTACTTCAAAGACTCTGCTCATTCTATGTGAACCTAGTGTTGCAGATCAGAGAAAGATGGCTTTTCTGATAAGAAAGTTCTTTAATGGGATTCTTGGATATAAAAAATAGGTTTTGAACCTGATATGGGTTGGGGTTTGAATAAAGTTAGTTTGCAAAACAAAATAGTAGGGAACTAGCTTCTTGCACTGGCCAACTGAGGAGGAAGGGAGATGGGGAGCCTGGGAAAAGGGAAAAGATGGAGAAGAAGGGGTGATAACTCAGAAACAGGGCAGATAGGGCCACCTACTGAAAACAGTGGCCACTGAGAGTTTTCAGATGAAGGAGATAGCCCAGGAAGTTTAGGATATTCACTTTTTGTGTTCCCTGCTCTGACATACAGTATAGTCTTCATCTGCCCTCCCAGGGGTAGATTTAGGTTTTGAGTGACCTTATGCTTATACAATTTGGGAGGTCATCTTTAAGAAAAAGAACACAAAATTACAATACAAAATTTAGTTACAAAAGTGAACCTTTATTTAGAATGAGAAAATGAATCACAATGAATTACACATTTTAAAAGCGACAATTAGCCACAGACATCACGAAATCCAGACAAATAACACAATGTTTTTATCAACTAATGGCATGAATCACTTCTATAATACTTTTTTTCTGTATCTGTTGGCTGCATCGTCTTAGATTACCACTTCTTATAAGGGTTTCATAATATGCTTCTTATAGAAAGAATTAAAAGATAATTCAATCATTCCTCTAGGATACTTGATTAATGTGTGTATATATATATATATACACACACATATATATATACATTTATTGTTGACAGTTTTTAAATGTTTCTTCCAGGTTCACACTTGTTACTGACAATGTCATGTAAATGTTTAGTATTTTTGTCAAATTTAGGAAAACTATCAAGTTTCTTATTTGAGCTCTTGTAGACATACTTATGCTCCATAAGATTGCTACATGCTTATGCTCTACAAACACAAGAATTATCATATAGTCCGTTTTGCACAATTCCCATCAAGAAAGAAAGGAAAACTTTTGGTGCATTTACGGCTGTATATGTTGAAAAATTGAGGACACTCCTGACAGGAGATCGTCATCAGTGAGAACTCCCCATTATTTATGCACATCTGGTGATTGGAGATTTGACACAGACTAGCTTCTAGCCTCATCATCTACTGTTTCTGCTTCACCACTCACACCCTTGCAGTGGCGAGTGCTGTAGCATAAACGCACTTCATGACACAGTCTCTGGCCCACCCCTCCCTGCAGTGGGCAATAGGAGGACCCTGAGAGCCTGTCCAACACTGGGATCGCCCACAATCACTGCACTAAACCAAGAAGTCCTTGTTTAGAGCCCCAGACACTAAATCCCCCTAAACACAAACTAAGCTCCCCACTTAACCCCTCCCTTAGTTGAATCCAAAAGTGCTCACAGGCACTCCAGTACCTCCTGATTTGAGGGGATGTGTGCTTGAGTGGGGAGGGTCAGCAGACTTAATCAACTGCCAATGGGCTATCTTATATTATTTTAATACTGTAAATAATTCAAACATTAATTTTATTTAATCTTTGAAAATATGAGCCCACCGGCAGGCCCTTAAAGGAAGCCATGCAAACGAGGGTCCGGAAGCCCTAGCTTCAGCGGCCTCAGGGTAAATCTGCTTCCCGCTTCTCTCCACAGCCTCAAGCAAAAGGAGCTGACGCAGCTTCACGTTAGCACTTTGTTGTAGGGTTACCACACGCCGAGTGGCTTAAAATGACAGAAATGTATTCTCTCACAGCCCTGGAGGCTAAGCGTCTGAAGTCAAGGTGTCAGCAGGGCGGTGCTTGCTCTGAAGGCCCTAGCGGAGAGCCCTTTCGGGCCTCTTCCAGCTCCTGGTGGCTCCTGTCTTTTACGGCTTTAGATGTCTCTTCCAGTCTCTCCCTCTCTCCTCACATCTTCTTTGCTGTGTCTCTGTGTGCCCTTTTCTGTCTCTTACAAGGACACTGTCATTGGATTTGGGGCCTACCCTAATCCAGTGTGTTCTCATCTCAACTCTTACCATAATTACCCTATTTCCAAATACAATATGTTCTGAGGTTCCAGGTGGATGTGAATT
The DNA here is from genome assembly GCF_001890085.2 of Hipposideros armiger. Lineage (NCBI taxonomy): Eukaryota > Metazoa > Chordata > Mammalia > Chiroptera > Hipposideridae > Hipposideros > Hipposideros armiger. The sequence goes on from NW_017731402.1 coordinate 1,782,515, forward strand.
TTAGGGGGACATGTTCAACTCACTCCCACTGGGGAGGGAAGGAGCTGCAGTGACCACGGTGGCAGGATGGGGGGCCGGCAAAGCCATGCATATGGAGGGGATTGGTTCTGAAGATGAAAATCGAGCGTTGGGACCTAGAGGTGGCCATAGAATATTAAGTACACCTTACCAATCATGGGCAGAGTGTCAAGCTTCCCAGGGTCACTTGTAGGGACCTTGGAGGTTGAACGTGGAGGACTTGATGGCTTGTAGGTGGCTGGTACCCTCAGCTACTGTTCAATTGTGTGGGCCTGTGTATTATGGGTCTTATCTGAAATCTGGCTCTCTCCACACTTACCAGGTCTTTTCTGCCAACTCCAGGACCTCCAGATATGATTGGCAAGACCTTCTAAGTTTCTGAGCAAACTGTACAAAAGGTCATTGTACTTGCTTGGTCCTATCTGCCTTCTAGTCCAGTCTCCTTCTGTCTGCCTGGGTGGGGCTGGCCTTTGAAGGTTATATTTTCAGAGGGCTCCCAGTTTCCTCCCAATGGGAAGCACTGGTAGGGAATTATAAGGTGGGAGGAAGGGAAAAGTCGAAGTATCTTCCCTGTCCCCCAATTTAAGGCAGCGTCTCCAATCACAGCCTTCTCTCCTTCTGGACTCCAGTTCCACAGCCAGGCCTCCTGGGGCGAGCATCCCTGGATGGTCCCAGCCCCTGGGCTCTGTTAGCACAGCCCCACCCTTTGTCCTCCTGCCTAGGAATAGTGGGGTTTCCTGCTGCTGCTGATAATCTCCCCATTCCTCAGCAGCACTTCGCAACTCTTCCATTACTCCTGTAGTCAGGTAACCAAGTACTCATTAAATATCATCGGTTTTATATACTGAGATTGGTTTCTGTTTTCCTGGTTAAAACCTACCTGATAGAATTATAAATGCTAAGAGAAGAAATAAAGAAATTTTCCATCAAAGTAAATTAGAAAGTCAGTATAATATTAGTTTATACTGATGAATATGTAATATCTAGATAGAGAGATAGATGATATATAGACAGATAGATGATAGATCAGATAGATAGATAAATAGAAAATCTTTGAAGAAAAAAGGGAGGAGGAAAGTAAAGTTCCAAGAAATAATTTCTAATTTAACTTCTGAGAACTTAATAATTTCTAGTAGTGACTTCTTGAAGGTTAACAACTATTTATGAAGAAAGTACTTATTTATAAAGAAAGTGCTCGAATCACAAGGAGGTTTTTCATGTGGCTGATGGGGACTTTGCAGATCAATCCAGCATCAACAACACCCTCCCTTGTGACACATGACTAGGAGGCTGGGTGCTGCAGCTGGAGTTGATCAGAGTTACTCTGAGATCAAAGCTCAGGGTTTAAAAGTCTCAAATCCTTCTCTTCGTGTATCAGCAGGATACACCAGTATTTGTGGAATGTCGCCTCCCATTGACTCGTTTATGTCGCATCCCTCTGGCTGTCACCCCTCAATAAAGGGGTACTGCCAGTGACGACAACTTTGTGAGGTCAGCCTTGGTAAAACCATCTGGAAGGCCCAGCTTGCCCGCAGTGCACTTGGCCTCTCTATTAGGACATCATTAAGGATTTTTCAGAGTTTTCCTGTCTTTCCTCCTTCTCTGGGCTTCTATCTGCTGCCATGGCCTTGAGAGTTTCTACTTGGGAAGGAAGATCTCATTGATGCTTTCCTGTTAATGTGATTTGATGCCTCCTTTTCCAGGACTATTCACATGCTTTGTCTGTTTCCAGGAGGAGGGAAAAAAAGGAAAATTCAAAGTCCCTTGGTACCTGGGTAGGGGAGATATTTTGCAACCAGGAGTTTCCCTCATCCCTGGAGTCACCTTTCATTGGAAACACCCAGCACTTTCCACAAAAGAACCCAGTCCTTCCCAAACTAAAATACTAATAACTTTGGCATTTCCAAGTCACAGTGTGGCATAGACATCTATAACTCACCCCAGGATTCATCAATCCTGACACCAGATGGTATCTAGGATGTGGGATTTCCCCCCTTTCTCTTTTAGTACTATTCCCTCTTGCAAACAAAAGATTTTTACATGGTGAGTAATTTGTAAAGCAGACTCATAATGGATATTTATTTTTACGTAAATCTTGGCAAACTGAGGTAGCTACTTTACAGAGGTGATTAAAATTTAAAAGGCAGCATTGTGAGTAGAAGATAATAAAAGGTTGTTATTTACAATGGCCGTATTTACAACAACATGCTAAATTTATTTTAATAAATAATAATTTTATACTTACGTACAGTCATTTATAGAAAAGACAATAAAAACTTGCATTTCTGCTTGCTGGATTTTTCTGTACTGCACATAAATCAAATCCTTCACTCAACACTGCATTCATACTTTGAGCTTGCTAGGTTTTATCACAGTAGTCAAGTCTGTTGTTTCTTAAATCTGTTTTCTTTATAATAAACGACTTTATTGATTTGGTTGGAGCTCAGCTCCAAATATAGTGGAAGAACACTAATGGTCCAAGAAAGAGAGGGAAATGAGAGAGCATTTTATCAGCATGTTTCAGAGTCACAGGTAAAAACCATGGTGGTTTGCAATTTCTTTGAACAGTAACCACTTACAAAGACCTTAAATAGCAGGCTGTTAATAGCGGAGTCCAAGCCACCACGTTTTTTTCAGGTTCTGACTTTGGATGACATTTTTGTTTTTATTTTTTTATTTTAGCAAGGCTATTTTTTTGTGTTTTTTTTACTTGATTATTTTTAATAACCTTAACTGATGACAAAGGGACAGTTTTCCTTCAAGAAAAAATATTGTATAGTTGAAAGTTTTCCAAACTTCTGTCACATTCTGTCATAGGAAAAATGTCATCCTAGTTTTATCAACGTAGGTTTAATGGGTTAAAATTTTTTTCATTAAGTTGGACCCACCAGAGACATCAACATATACTAAAATATTATTCCTAGTGTTTTATTCAGTTAGTCAAGAATTTTTAATTGAGCACATACTATGTGCCAGGCTCTGCATTAGGGGCTAAGTTGTCTGGAAGTTGGCTTATCCCTAGGAAATTGCTGAGGACAAATGCATGTCAAAAGACCTGCACTGAAATGATGAAAAGATAATGTCCAAGAAGATTTGTGTCTATAAATATAAAGAAATAATCAAGAAACCAAGAAGCAAATTCCTTCTCTTGGGAAGTGGGTGGAAGCATTTGAACTTTGATGCACTTGACCAGGACTCTTGTTTTGACAACATCTGATGATCATCACCCAACTGGACTTTAAAATTAACTCTGACAACTGAGTGAGAATCTTGTGAACCCTTGGTGATGAACCTGGGAAGCCTTATGCTCTCTTCAGTATCAGGATATCACAATCTATGACATGTGGCAACCAAACAGGAAATGTTACAACTAAATAATGAATCCATTAACTCAATTTATCTGTTTTCATGGCTGAAGAATGGCTCTAAATGTTAGACCTATCCTTATTTCCAACAAATACTTGTAAAGTTGTAAAGACACAAGTGCTTGATATAGAAACCAAAACAGGGTTTTATTCTGATATGACACCGTGGAACCAAAGTATAATAGACTGTGGGCCCAATGACTCATACCTCCCAGTAGTTATGCCTGTGTGGTCCCCTCCCACATTGACCCTGGGCCTGGCCAGTGGGATATTAGCAAACACAGTGCAAACAGGAGATAAATAAGTGCTTGCGCTTTAGGGCTTATCCTCTTGAAATGCTCATTCTTAGGACCCAGCTGCCACGTAAAGAAATCCAAACTAGTCATGGAGAGAGAGAGAGAGAGAGAGAGAGAGAGAGAGAGATCCCAACCTTCAAGCCATCCACACCAAGGCCCCAGACATAGGAGTCGTGCTATCGAGGTTATTCCCACCTCAGATGCCATTTGACTGCAACCATGTGAGAAATCTTGTGCAGGGCCAGCAGAAGAACCACCCAGCTGAGCCCCAGCCATCCCACAGAGTCATGAGGAAGACTGTTATTTTAAGCCACCATATTTTGGGGTCATCTGTTAAACAACAACAGATACTTTAAGCATCAATGGACTCTGAATGAATGTTTAAAGAAGAAAATGAAAAAGAAAAAGGAGAAAGATGAGGCAAAGAAAAGGGAAATAGGAGAAGAGGAAGAAAAAAACAAAATTTGATTCTCTGCATCTAAAGGTTTACCCCCAAATAAACAGGTTAGCAAGATTTGCTGAGAGCTTTTCAGAGCTTAAGCATTTTCTCGATTTTTAGATAACCTTTAACATTAATTATATTGTCACTATCCAGTATATGTCTCCACAGATAGCAAATTCCAAAATCAGCCTCCCAGTGGAAAATTCACCCATGCAGATGATCAACTGTGAAAATCTGTGTGCAACTTTGTGACAGAGCATCAAATTTAGAATTAGCAGCAAGGCTTTGGGATGCAACTATTCCATCTCAAGGCCCACATGAACTGAAAATTGCTCTGGTGGAGTTATAAGCTGCCATCTGCAGAGAATTTGCAGCAACCACTGTTATCTAACACCTGCCTCTCCAATTAAGGATACTGACCTTTCAGAAGTTTTAAGGAAGGGTAGTTTTAAAATTCGTTTCTCTTCAGTTATTTTACAGTCAATGTTTATACGAGCCTTGGACATCCCACCCTAAATCACTTCGCACACTCTCTTAGTTCAACCACATTGAGATGAATCCAGTAGTCAAGGAAGGGTTGTCAGAAATCGTTTACAAAGAAAATCCAAGAGGGTAACAGTGGAAGCAGAAAAAAGCAGACATCTGAGCGTTGTGGTCTATTTTGCTTTGTAGTAGAAAACTCCACGGTTTCTCTTCTTAAGACAGAACTAACAGTGCTTCATACCTGTATTTCTCAGGGGATTCTCGGAGTTGGAAGAGGCCAAATTTTCCTACCTGCAGCTTGAAGATTAAGGACTTAGAGACTTTTGAGAGGCTGCTTCTCCCGGGTTACTGATAGACTGAGGACAGGAACTACTGACTGCTCTGCATGGGGAAAAACAGGCCCAGTTTGGGGTCATCCTGCTCTGTGGATGGCAGCTGCCCACTCTGACATGGTGGGATATTTATGGTAAATAAACCCCTGGTGTCCAGGAAGAATTTGAAAGAAAAGGAGTGTGACTAGTGCATTCTTAGGTCTAGCTGAAGAAAAGCATGTTTAGAAAAACAGGAATTTATTAGAAGAATTGCTTTCAATTGAGACCTAAATTAACCAAACTCTTCAGTGAATGTCCATTTTGAAAACTTAACTTTCTCCTTAACTGTGTTTTTAAATAAATTATATTAGTTTCCCATTGCTGCTGTAACAAATGTGGTGGCTTAAAACAACACCAATTTATCTTATAGTCTGGAGGTCAGAAGTCCGAAATGAGTTGTACAGGGCTACAATCAAGGTGTAGACAGAACTGGTTTTTTTTTTCTGGAAAATCCAGGAGATAATTTATTCTGTGTCTCTTTCAGCTCCTAGAGGCTGTTGATATTCCTTGGTTTGTGGCCACATCACCTCCATGTTTGCCTCTGTCATACTCGCTTGCCACCCGACTCTGGTGCCTCCTGTGTCCCTTTTAAAAGGATCCTTGTGATCATATTGGGTCCACCCAGGTAATGGAGAATGGTCTCCCCATCTCAAGATTCTTAATAACCTCTGCCAAATCCCTTTGCTATGTAAGATGACATTCACAGGTTCCCGGGATTACGATGGGGACATCTTTGAGAGGGTCATGATTCAGCCTATGGCACAAGTCAACCCTTCTTTTTGCAACCATTGTTGTTTCTAAATCTTTCGGATTAAATAATCTGATTTTCCTGCCCCTTAAATTAAGAATTATGCTGAAAACTATGGAGTCATTTTTGCTGTCCAAAGATTTTCAGTGCCCAGAGTTATTACTGTGAATAGTGTGTTTTCACCATAGAGTAGTAAAGACACAAGGCCATGCTCTACCTGGGGGAGACTCCGCTGGATGGTTCCATTGGCCAGGACTGTGTCACAAGAGAGCGGCCTAAGGAGGGGAGCTTCCCGGTGCTGTCCTCCAGCGGGAAGGAAGGCTCAGGGCCCAGAAAGTAGGACTGGCTTGCCTGAGAGGCGTCATGATGGGAAGACCCACTCTTGTAAAATCTCTACCCAGTTCCACCAAAGCACTCAGTTAAGACAGACTACCCCAGGAATAGTCACAGGGTGTCAGTCAGGGCTTGAAATATCACGGGCCCCAGGTCCCTCACTCTGCTGATGAGATGCCCCAGTCCTGGATAAAGAAGGCGACCTACTCAGGGACCCTTAGCAAGATAGTGGCAGAGCCAAGATTCAAACCAGCTCTCTACCTTACGACACCATGAGTTTTACATCCCACCATGACACCTCATATACAAAAAACATACCCTTCATTCAACCCAGGCCCAGGGACTCAAGGTTCTTGTATTTTGCCATCTGTTAGGAAAGAGGAAACTTTCAAAGTCCCCACACCCTTTCATTTAGATGTGAGCAGCAGTCCACCAAAAACTCTGCCCTTCATGCAGCATGTGAGCAAGAGTCAAGCTCAGCCGGTGTCCCGTGACTTCAGACTTGCCAGGGCGAGTGCCTCCACTCACCAGTTTTCCTGTCCCCCATAGCCGCTGCCCCTCATGGAATAAGGGAGCTGGGGTTTCAGCAGGCAAACGGGCTTTGGTCAGCTTGATACATTCTCAGCAGACATGAAGCATCACAGAATCACAGTATTAATTGTCAGGGCTCAGGCTTTTCTTATTGAATCTCCACCAAATTTCAGTGGCTACCGTGCAGAGTGCCAAAGTCAGGCTCTCTCTTCCCCAGCGAGTGAAGACTTGTGCTGTGGCGAGGGGAGGGCGGAATGTAGTTAGTGTTGGAATTGACAGAGCACTCATTTCCTGGCCCTGGTGCATCTCAACATGCTTGTATTCAGAAAACTTGTCACTCCTCCATCTAATCCATTTGTCTGTTTACCGGTCACCTTTTGTACCGTTTGCTTTCCTCCCAAGAGCTTTTGTGGCGCTAATGTTTTTTTGGGGGGGGACTCTATTGTGAACGGGAGAGGGGTCTCAATGCCTCCAAAGAAAGTGGCCCCAGGTTGGAGAAGGCTAAAGAACCCCATCTCACTCTCCTGAATTCCATATGCATTCTGAGGGTGGCATTGTTCACCACAGGCCAAAGGCAGTGGCATTGGTCATCCACACACCCCTGGCAGTGACAGTAGAGAAGGACATTAACTTTGAACTTCACCATCCCAGCTCAGAGTCAGAGCTGCCCTGAAGGCTCTACTGTGAAAAACAGCAGGTATTTAAGGAGGCAAAGAGGCAAAAGCATGTTGTTAAGAAAAATTGTCCCCAAGCCCTGAATTGGCCTTTTATCACTGTCACTCTGGCTTATAAAACCCCTGTAACGTGTGGCTTTCAAGAAGGGGGAGCGAAGTTCAGTGCCCGATGCCCTGCTAAGAGCTTTATAATGCATAGAATAAAAAAGACTGAAATGTTTCTCTAGCCACACTGCATTCCCTCCCCACCCAACTCCCTTCCCAGGGGGAGAATCATAAACACAGACAGCAGAATGACGCTCCTTTATTATTTTTGCCAAGTTCTTTCTCTGCAGATAACCTATAGAAGTGATTTAACGTAGACCTGCTGGAGTTCCCACACTTTCCATGTGCTCCTCCGGCCGAGGCTGGTTGATTTCTTTGGGGTGTTATAACTATGACCTGCTCCATTAAGTAGCAAACAAAGTCCAGCTGGATATATCAAGCTCAGCTGGGCTCTTTGCTTTCACACAACCTGCTTGATTAGGAGAATCGCTGTGCCCTTGTCACACAGCGCCTCGTGCAGCCTGCAAAGATTGGGCTGCCATTGATTTCAGCATAATATGGATTCACACTGCCTTTCCACAACGGCGTGGCTTTCACACCCCACAATAACCTAGCAAGGATTGTTTTTCCTTTCCAGTCTTCTTCTGCTGCTTCAGACTGGTGCTGGGGTTTAGTTCTAAAAATGTGTCACTCCTAGAGGTAATGGGTGGCTTATTACCCAGCACTTTACGATGCATTAATTGCAGCTTGATTTAGACAGTTCCCATTTGGTGACTGAGTTGCAATCGTACAAACATGTCATGCTCTAAGTCAATAACGTGGGAGCAGAGGAGAGCCAAACAATTGCAAGTGCCTGGCTCTTCTCAGGGGAAAGACCAGGGCGATTGTTACTGTAACATGATGCTCTTTGTTTATTGGGAAGTGGTGTTTATCTGGCTCCTTTTCTTAGAGCTATTATTCATCCTGGACCTGTCTTCAGGAACCTCACCCTTCCATTTCTGTGCCTATTTCCCTGTTAAAAAAAAAAATCATGAAGTTTGAGAATTACTTCAGTGAGGTACGGAGGTTTTATTAAACATTCCACCTTGGAAGATGCAAATCACAGGAACAAAATATTTCGTGGCCAAATCTTACCTTTATTCAATCATTATTTTAATTTATGGTTACCATTTAAAAATCATTAAGGAAGAATAATTCAGAGCTACATTATCATGTTCATTTTAGCATTATGTATATAGTGATGATAGTATATATGGTAAAAATTGGAAAATAGCATAAATGTCCAACAATGGAGACATGATGAATAAGTTATTATTCAGTCATATTGTGCGATACTATCCAACCATTCAAAAGTATGTAGACCTGTATTTTATTAGATATTTATAATAGTCTTTAGTGAAAGAAAATTATAAAACAAATTTATAGTATAATAATTTTTTTTACTAAAAAAGAACAAAACACTTTAAATGTGGATATATGTGCATATTTTCTGGGAATATTTAATATGAAAAGCATTTTAGAGATCTATATTCCAATAGGTTATAAGTTGTTATTCCTGAGGGGAGAAACTGTGACTTTTAGTAGTTTGAACCAGATGAAATTGCTGAGAGCCTACCATTCAGCCCTTCAAAAACATCATTTTTAAAATATAGTTCGATCTAATTTATTTCACTGTGTTTTTATGATGCATTTTCTGTTTTGTTAATATTGATCTTTTTTTTATGCTTATGATAAGGAAAGCTTCACTATTCTTATGTAGTTCTCTGAACTTATGATGACACTTAACACTTTGTATTGTAATTCTACATTTGCTTTCTTCTTTCTCTCTCTTCCCACCCCTGCAACTCACCTACCGTTAAACAGGACTCTAAGAATCTTTTATTTCTGTATCCTCAATGCTTAGCACAGTGCCTGACTCAAATTGACATCAATAAAGTTTTATTTAATGAACAAAAAATGTTTTATGATTGAGAAACTAGGAACTTGCCTTGAATCGATGGGAGATTGTCAAGGCATACATACCTGCGAATGATGATAACAAGCAAGCATTCATTTGGAATTATTTCCATAGTGTGGATAGGATTGTTCTGGTACAGTTGTATTCACGGTCCCTCTTCTCTTGAGGAAGGAAATGCCACCAACATTAGAGATAGCATTCTGTTGTTATTATTAAAGTTTTAGTGTATAAGTTTTTCCTTTGAAGATATTACTTAATAATTCTATAACACTGATGAATAACAGTCTTTGTTCCACATGAAGAGATACTAAAATATGTGATCAATTCTTCATAGTCAACAAAAAAATCCAGGTATTCTGAATAATATGGTTCATTTTAGTCATTTAAAAGAAATCTCATAACAATATGTAGGCTATAGTCCTAATAGAATCATCAAAACAACAGAGAGATGAACCTTGCTTCTTTTTCCTTCCCCCATTCATATTTTGGGGAGTCTGAGTAAAAGGAAAGTAGGTAGCAGAAAGAGAGAGAGAGACACAGAGACAAGAAAAGGGAGGGAGGGAAGGAGAGAAGGAGAAAGAAAAGGAAGGAAGGAAGAAAGAAAAAAAGAAAGGAAAGGAGACAGGAAGAAAGAAGAAGAGAAGGAGGGGAGAGGGAAAAGAAGCAAAAAATGTAATACGCGACCAAGGTGATTCCATGCAATTGGATAATTAAACCCCACTCATCAGGATTGCCATGCATTGACATTGGTACATTACACGTTATCTACAGACTGTCTAAATATCTGCCTACTTCCTGAAGTCTTTCTGAAGAAGCAGTTGACATGTTGGATTTAGAACATAAAAAGTGATTCAACTTATTGGGAAATGGATAGCATAAACAACACTGAAATTAGCCAATTGAGAGCACTTCTCAGAAGCAAACTAGTTAAACCAAATGAGAGGGACTGAGCAGGGAACAGTGGGAAAATGAGGCAAAGTCATAGGGGAGAAGAAACAGCTGGGCCTGAAGCCTATACTGGAGATTGTGAGCCTGACGACTTTTTTTAAGGAATAAAATAATGGCAGCAAAGAATACTTCTTTAAAGACATGAAGAACTGACTGTACACAGGGAAATCATCAACAAACTCAGGAAAAAGTTGAATAGTTTGCCAGGCTTACAGGTGGGTTCTGAGTAGCAGGGAAAAGGAGAAAGGACTACAGCATTCCAATCAGAAAGAATAGTATTTAACAACTTAAACTGAATCTAAAGAAAAACTTATATTGCAAAAAAATATGGAAGCATAGGGGAACTATTTTCTCATTTAGGTTTTAAGCTATTGTTTGGTGATTCCCGGGAAGACATTCACATCTTATGAAAAGTGTTGGTAGAATGAAGCCATATTTGCATCATCCCCTCCTTAAAACACTGGAATGAAGACCTGCCTAGAGATGTGTTGACACATTAGTGCCATTTCTCTTTGCCAAGCTGTAAATTCTCCCTCAGAGCTTCACCCAAGTCCCCCAACAGGAATCATTTTGGTTGTGAATTCTGTCCTTTCATGTTAGGTTCTAAGTGACAGGTGCAAGGTACGTGGGACTGGATATAAACCCTTATGCCTTCCTACATTTTGAGTGAGGAAGTCCAGAAATAAATAGCAGGCAACCTCAAAACCTGAGGTGAAAGAATAACTGGGAAATTTAATAAAGAAGGAATGACATGTTCAATTTGAGAATGAAATTGCTTTACTAGAATAAAATTCAATAAGATGTGAAAACCCAGGGCTTTCAATGCTACCACAGTACTCAACCTCCTTAGATATAAGAAATCTACCTTCTGTTCTGAGCTGGAGATTAAAAGAGTTCTATCCATTAAAAAGCAAAGCAAACCAAAGCAAAACAAAACAAAACAAAACCCCAACTATTTGTTATAAGACCCCAAATCACTTGATGTTAAAAAAACTTTAGCAGTTTAAGTGTTTCTTCCATGCTTTTTTTCTGTTAGACTCTATTAAATTTATTTTTTCAAATTACAGATTGGAATCCTGTTTGTTGAGCAAATATTCCAACCATTCTCTTTAGATTTTCTGGTTTTTAGCTAAATCAATATTTTGTTGAAATAAAAATATAATTTGAATTCTCCAGAGGTCAAAAGTATTTTGAGGAAAAATACCTGTTGTAATTGCAACCCACTGGTTTGATGCCAAAATCAATGGTAGCAACTTTTCTCGGGGGAGGATTCCATTTAGCACGGAGTTGCCCTCTGTCTTACTTCTTTCTATGAATAGATGAGGCTCCTCCAATCTATGTACAGGGCCAGCTTCTATGCAAGGAGCAATAATATTTTACATTAAGCCTTTATAGTTTCCTAAACTCTTCATACCCACGCTCTCATTTATTCATTAAAATAATTCTATGAGTGCCTTGAACATAGGAAGCATGTCTTCCTTACTCTCTTGAACATGACCACAGCAGAGCACAGTACCTAGTAAACATTCAATAAATATTTGCTCACTCAATGGAATAAATATCACCAGCCTCACTTTATAGGTAAGGATATAAAGATCTAGAAAAAAAATTAGGAGTGTGTCCAAGATCTTATAGTAAGTAAAAAGCAGAACAAAGAATCTTCCAGAACTTCAGACTCTAAATCTTAGTCTTGTTTTACTAGAACGTGCTGCTCCAAGATGTGCCACCCTAACAATTTTGTTGGCCAAGATGAGACACTAAGATTCATATTCAATTTTATACAAATGAGACCTACGGTAAACTCTCATCAGTCTTTTCAAAGGATGTGAAGCAATATTAATGAAACATGTAAGAATAGTCAATCTTCACAGATTCAGCCTCTACCCATTTAACCCACATATCATGTAATTATAGGTTTGTGTGATGTAAGAGTTCGGTTGCATTGATTAATAAGATGAGATGCTTCCATAGTTTCTTGAGAAACACTTTCTATTAAAAGATTAGGGCTGTACTATCATTGGGCTCCTGACCCGTCCTGTATGGACCACTCTGAAGCTTGGACTTCCAAGGTACCACTTCCTAGCTTTATTAGAATAATAAACCCATATTGTTTGCATTTCGTGAAGCTCTGACTCTACTGTTAAATATGTTGCATAGTCATTTTAAAGATTGTTTCTAAACATTTCTGCAATAGCTGTAAAACTTCCCAACTTGGTTAACAAAAAGAAAACAATATTAGACTCTAGGGTAGGGTTTCTTAAAGTGTGGTGCCTGGACTGGAAGTATTACCTGGGAACTTGTTAGAAACACAAATTCTGTGGTCACACACAGACCTACTGAATCAGAGACTCTGGGACGTGGAGCCCAGCAATCAGCAAGCCATGCAGTGATACTGATGCTTGTTCAAGTTTGAGAGCCACTATTATGCAACATCCACTACAACTTTTGGGATCCTCAGCAAGAAAAAAAGGTTTTAATAAAAAAAAAATAGATCTTCCCTAGGAAAACAAGACAACTCAAATAGAGAAAGAGTGAGGGAGAAAGTGAGGTAATTTTGTTCTCAGAGGAAATTACCAAGTGCCCCCCAGAGTTTGAATTCCAGGGCTTACATTTCTAGCTAAATGTTCCTTTGAGATCCTAATAAAATGTCTCTTTAAAGAGTCCTTTTGAGAGTCACCATCTTGCACGTAGTGTAGTAATGATGTTATCTTAAGCAACATATCAGTATTACTAATGTCAGGTGAGTTTTTTGTTTTAGGAAAGTTGTTCCTGTTTAAATTTAAAATTTTAAAAAAAACACCCATTTTTAAACATCTAGCACTTGATTTTGAGTCATTCGTTGGCAGAAATGACTCTTTCGGAAATGGCTACAATTTGATGGAGCTTTAGTTACTGAATTAATTTCTGATGGGAAAATTACAAACGTAAATAAATTAGAATAAACCACTTTACTATTCAGGAGAAATTCTTTACATTCAAACAGCAACTTTATAATGTCAAAATAACCAGTAGGTATTAATCAGTATCTGGGCTATGTAAATATTTGCTTGTTTCCATAGTGATTGGCAAGCCCAGATACAGAAAAAAAATCCACACATGTTATCACTTCCTAATAATATGATCATAAAAACACAACTCAGACCAGACTGAGAGGAGAATAAACACCATTAATTAAAAGATTTATAAAATAGAGGAGGAGGTGACAAATGAAGTATTGAGTGCAAAACTGCACGGAGGTACAATATACCTTTCTTTTTTTTTTAATTCTGAAAGAAACTTGAGCAACCCTTAATTATCTTCCAAAATGCTATTTAGAATTTTCCAAAAATAAAACATCTGACAACTGCTCAAAGCACACCGCACCCCCACCCACCAAACATACACTTTTAAAGTGGATATACAGCCATGGCTGTGAAGTATGTTTGAAAAAAAGTGAGACTGTTGGCATTTCACTTGAAATCAACTGAGAAGTTCTTTACTAAAGAAGTGAGAAACTTAAAGCTGTTTCCCCAAGCTTTAGGGGAGTGCAACATATTATGGAGGAGGAGCATTTGGTCAAAGAGTAAATTAGTAGTGTGGTTCACACATTGCAGGAGAAATCTACACAGGAACCACAGTTGTCTGAAATAATCAGCCCCGTTCACAGGCCTTTGGTTATGAAATTTCTTCACCAAGCAGTCATGAGCGCAAAGGCTGTTTTTAGAAACACTTTGTTCTTCTGATATCTGCTAGGATAATGCAGTACCTTTTTATCCCCTGAATGATTTCTAAAAATAAGAACACACACAAAAAGCACAAACACACCCTCAAGTAGCAGGAGGAGAAACGAACGTGCCACAGGAGGTTGTTTCAATAGCTGCTTAGTTAAATAGACACTCAGGGAAAAAGCAGCACAAGATCCTTAATGGAGAAAGGTCCAAATCCATGACTATTCTGAATGACACTTTCCTGAGCACATGGTAAGATCAAGTTTAAAGCATCATCATAAAGACAGAAATTGAAAGAATTGCAAAATTATGCTATACATATGCAAATATACAGGTTAATAACATTTAAATACATTAAAACTATCTATACAAAATATAAAAGAAAATTTCCAATATGAGGGGTAGTGAGGAATTCCTAAAAAAAATCACACACACACACACACACACACACACACACACACACACACACACACTACCTGACAAATTTAACTCTGTGATTCACTATAAATTTTTGTATAGAAAACTTGAAAAGCAAAGATATTATAAAATAAGCATCCGATTGGAAGAAAATATATGCAAATACTATAATAGGCAAATATTTTACATCCTTAATATGTGAAGAATTTTTGTTGATCAATAAGGAAAAGGTAAGCAATGGGGGGGAGTGTGGGGAACAGACAAAAGGATGTATAGGAAAAAGATAAATCTAATAAGCATATGAAAATATGATCATTCACTAGTATTTATTGACTTTGTGTTTAAAAGAATAATTATACTATTTCTACCCATCAGACTGAAAAAAATTTTAAAGATTATAAATATCCAGTGTTGTCAGACATGAGTTCACTCATATCATGTTGATACAAATAGATAGCATTTTTAAATAAATTTTTGCATCAGTTTTTTTTTTTTTGCATAGTTTGAAATGTGTTTGGCTTTTGATCCAGCAATTCGACTTCTAGGAATCTATACTGTAGAAATATGACGTACTTGCTCAGGTTCATGTGCAAAGATGTATATAGTGGTATTTTGTAATGATGGAAAACTGGAAACAATCTTAATGCCTATCAAGAGTAGAATGCTCAAAAACTTATAGGTTATGTACAATATAGACTATTCAGAACCATTTTTAAAAGCTTCAAGATATATTAGCTAAATGAAGTAAAGCCAGCTATATAGGAATTTCCCCTTAAGAGGAGAGTGAGATTAAGGACTGGAGGGAGCAAATGAAGGGACATTTTTAATTTTTACTTTAATATGCAATCCATTTTAAAAATGTAAACTGTGATGGAATACATATAACATAACATTTCCCATTTAACTATTTTTAAGTGTAAAGTGCATTCACACTGTTGTGCAACCATCACCACCATCCCTCTCCATAACTTTTCTCATTTCCCAAACGCAAGCTCTGTACCCATTAAACATTAGCTTCCCATTTCCCCCTCCTCCTAGCCCCTGAAACCACAATTCTACATTCTGTGTCCATGAATTTGACTTCTCTTGGTAACTTGACAGAGTTCAGGACGTGCTACCCCAAATATGGCGCCTTGGCATATCGAGCATTTCAAACTGAAGGAATTTGAGGTGCAGGAAGGACTTTCTGACTTTCCTCTGAGATGGCTCATAAGACCTTCATGTGAGATGTGAGCTCGCTATTCCCAGAGGAAAGGAGCATCCTTATCTCCGAAGACAGAGGAACACCAAGAGGAATCTGAACAGCCCTTGATGTTTCTCCACTTTACTACGCTTGGCTTATACCTATCACATTGTTCTATCATATTTTTCCATGACTCTCCACTCTTCATCAAACCTAGCATAAAAACATTCATGTTTAATAGCTTCTTTGGGTCTTCATTTCCTTAAGACCGCTCCTGTGTCACACAAAACTTATGTTAAATAAACTTACATGCTTTTCTCTTGTTCATCTGTCTTTTGTTATAGGACCCCTGGCTGAGAAGTAAAAAATGGTTGAGGAAAAGATATTTTCCTCCCCAATAACTTCTTATAAGTGGGGTCATAAAATATTTGTCCTTTTGTGACTGGCTTATTTCATTGAGCATAATGTCTTCAAGGTGCGTCCATGTTGTCGTGTGTGTCAAAATGTCCTTCCATTTCAAGGCTGAATAATATTCTGATTATATATATAGAATTGCTTCCATTATATAAGTATAATTTGCAATATTAAAAGAATTATTGTGGCTGCTCTGTGGAGCAGGGATTAGAATGGGAAAAGAATAAAAGAACAAAGAGGACTTTGCAAGATTCCTATGAGACAGCAATGCCCCCACCTCCTGCTTTACCCAGAAGTCACTGGCTGAGTGGGGTGGGGTTCTCAGTGATTAGTGTCACTGATGCAGCAAAGCCCACCCTGGCGGAGCTTGCAGCCTCAGCAGCAGGTGGAGTGCACACCCCTCCCTGGGCTACTTTCATGAATTTAGGAAAAGGAGAGGTTGGAATCTGCATTCTAACTGACAGGGCTGGACACATAGACACGAATCCTCCAAATACAATCACAGCCAGGCTCACATTATTGGCACAAAAAAAGCCAGGCCATTTTCATTATGTTGAGACCACAAGCATCCAATTATTTGGCATCATGGGGATCAAATATTTGGAACACTGGCTGATTTCTTTTTTTCCTTTTTGACTGATGTTGTATAGTCAGGGTCATTACATACTTTCTCTTCCCCAAATCAGAAGAAACAAGGATAGATGGCTACCCCTGGAAGGGTCACCACTTGGTGAAAATTGTCAAACTTAATATAACACATTTTCTATTGTAAGTTTATCATTTATTTGTGCTTTCAAGGAACTCCCTGAGGAATCTACCCTCTCTGCTCTGTCATCCCTCATAATTAAAAGGTCAGATATATCCAGAGAACAAAGACCCACAATAAAATATATTACAGGCAAACTCATGCTTTTAAGCTAATGCTTCAGTGTGTAGTTAAGTTTACAGTTCTCTATTGCTCTTGATATGGAGAGCAGAATCAAACGATGAGCTACTGTATGCACATGTCCAGGGCTAGAACACAGCTGGGAATTTTCAAAGAAATATTATTTAAACAAATACTTCCTAGAGTCAAAGGATTCTTTTTTTTTTTCCCCCTAAAAGAAATAGAACAAAATTGGGAGGGGTCAGAGCAAATTCAACATCAAAAAAAAATTCTGTAAAGTAACCACATAGTTTGGGTGTTTTGTGGAAACCTGGAAAAGAAAAATAGACACATTTCTCTCTCTCTCTCTCTCTATTTCTCTCCGAACTCACCCTCTAAAACAAAAAACATTGATACAGGCTCACAACAAAAGACACACAGACAACTGCACAAACATCCAAAATAAATAAATAAATAAAATAATCAAACAAGAATCCCAGATATTGATAGAAATGTTTCCTCAGACTTGTACAATTTGTTTTTGCTGCAAATTTATTTTTCTCACTTTTCTTTTATATCAAAGATGCATGTGGCTGAGAAACAGAATAACAGATCAAAGGGTGGCTGGAGAGAGCAGTGGCCCCAGGCCAAGGACAGGGCCTGGGCCGGTCCTTCCTGGCGAGAGGCTAGAGTCGACGACTAGACAGGGCAGAGCCCCACTCCCATGGAAGAACTGAGTTCTAATCCTGGCTCCACCACAAATTTCCTCACATTTAGGTTTCAGCGCCCTTCATCTACAAAATAGGAGTGATGATCACTCACACTGGTTATATCACACAGATGTTGGATGATAAAAGGAGGCAATTGGCAAGAACATACTTTAAATTACCAGGTAAAGATACCTGTGGGAGGTTTACCTTTGGTACCTTCGACTCACTCTTTAGGCACTAGCTACTTTATCCGGATGAACCATTAGGATTCCAGCACTGTTTTATGCTATGTTCACAACAAGCGTAAACACATCCAGAAAGGAAAATAGCCTAGTTGTGTTAAAAAAAAAAAAAGCTGCAAAAATTGCTGAAATCTTGCTCAGCAAAGAAGCTATTTATTCAAAGTAAATGACTCACTGAAGAGAGAGAGAAGATAAGTTGGTGATGAATAGAACCCTCTCAGGCTCTCTCCCCACCTTTCTCCCTCACAGATATTCTAATCAGAAGGTGAAGTCATCAAGAATGTGAAGGGGGAGGCGTCATCCAGGGAACTGGAGGAACTTGAGAAATCTCCCAAAGGGAGAATATTGCCCCAGGGTGCATGGGAAGGGGGTAGGTGAAGAGGGAAAGGCGGGATCCCTTTTCTTGGTGAAAAAGGAAGCAGAAAGCTGCTTTCCTGTGTAGAGTGCCCCTGGAAGCTGTTAGAATGAGTTTTATGTGACCAAGAGTGACTCCATATTGAATGAGCAAGAATAACTCCGTTTTGGACACATGCAGAGAACTTAGCAGACAACGCCCAGGGAGCTGCCAGGTTGCCCTGGTAATTGGGTGTAAACTGCTTCACTCCGAAGGTCTGCTACTGAAGATAAGAGGGCATCAGGGACACTGGCTGGCTGCCCTGATAGGGTGATGTCAGAAAAGGCACTCAGAACTGCGTAAGAACTGAGGACTTTTGCAGCTCAGAGAGGCCGTCTCGACTGAAAGGTGACCACGCTGCCACTCTGCTCCAAGAACCTTCCACTCTGCTCTGCTCGGCTCAGACAGAACCTCTGCTGGACCAACCTCCCAGATCAGCCACCCTTACCCATTCCACCAGGACTCTGATTGACTTGGGGGCTGGTTCCTTACTCTATTTTACCCAATTATTGTATTACTCTGTGTGCTTTACTATTTGGTGTGTTGATGGTTGATGTTGAAAGGCATTTGAAATCTTGCATGCTCTGTTTTTCACTCATGCCATTGCTACCGCGGAGGCCTCAGTCAGTGCCAGGTAGATCCTGGGGGTCTGACAGTCTCTGGGGGGTTAGCCCCCTAACTTGCAGGAAGAGATGGCAGCACAGACTGTGAGCCTAGCAGTTGCTCTTGACATTTGGCGTAGTCCTAGTTTAACTTATTGCACCTCTGGGAATTTTGGGGACAATGTTATCCTGTCCCTCCCAGGGCTGAGGTGAGGAGTACAGGAGAGACCATTCTCAATGTTTCTGGCACACAGCAGCTCTAAGGGGCAGTTTTTTTAGGAGAGGACCATGGGGTCAGAAATTTTTATGCATGCAGAAGTTTTTCATTAACCATTAGTGAAATATAGCTTCTTATTTAAAATGTGCATAAGTATTTCAAAAACCGTTTCATCAAACTGATACAAAAGCATACTTTTTATATGTTTCATTGCTACGCAAGATTCAGTTTGGGTAACAAGTCAATTAGAACAATAAAATTTGGCAAAGGGAGTTATTCTCTATCATCAGAAGTCCTGGGGAAATAGTTGACTTGTTTAGTCATTAAAATAGACTTTATACCAACGTATACTGCTGTTACCGGAGAATGCAAGGGTTTTGTGTTGTCACAGGAAAGCGTTCCAGGACGTACAAAGCCACACAAACAAAGCCAAGCAAGCAGTAATTTTATTAAAGTGAGGGAAAAGAATACACTACTCAAATAATGGGCGTGAGCAGGCCAGGAAAAAGGGTAACTGTCCCGAAGAACAAAGAAATTTAGGATTATATTCAAAAGAGGGTGCAAAATATTCAGGGGTGGCTTTGCAGGTATTCCCAGGGCAGGTCTGCGCTGACCACGTCTTCCCGTGGGGAGGTGGGATTTCCTTGTTTGAACTTGGCCCTTGTCGGAACTGTCACGATGACAGTTTTTTTCCTGCCGCAGTGCTAATAATATTATAATCTATTATAATTAGCTGTAGCTGCGCCTTTTCTTAAGCGTGATCTGATCTCCTCCACCCTTTGTTCCCTGCACTTTCTTCTTCACTTCCTCCCCCTTCCCTTCCCAGCGGCCCTGTTCTTTCTGCCTATGGTAACACTGATACCGGAGGACTTGGAGAAGTTTGGACTCAGCGTGGAAGCATTGAATTCACTTGCACAGATGAAGCACCTGGGAAAAGGGGGAAAAAAAAGTTGGGGGTGGAGAGAATGTTACAACAATTTAAATCAAAGGAGAAGGCTCAGGGGTGCTGCTCCCGACTTATCTTCCTCTGTGACAGTTTGGACTTTGATCTTTGTACATCTTGCATCTGACTCCAGGTTTGAACCACTGAGGGAAGCACCTGGCTTTGATTTTAGCTGCTTCATTAAAAAGATTATGATCCCAATGTTGGCCTGAGTTTGCCCACAGAACCAGAAATATCAAGACGGTTCTGGGATCCATGCAATGTCTCTTGGTGAGCCTCGGTGGACGGACCCATGCCAATTGAACAGCTTCATGAACCGTCGGTCAACAATAGTAGGTGGGCACTTACTGTATGCCATGGCCTGCTTGAGCCCTGAAAGTTAGTTCCCCAAAGGCAGCCGGAAAAGCTTAAAATAAAATTCATGTGTATACCCGCTTGTGCATGTCTTTGAAATGCATCTACTTCAAACAAATAGTTACACACACACACACACACACACACACACACACACACACACACACACACACATTGGTGATACCATCCATTCCGAAGAAGATCAGCAATGAGAAATGAATGCAAAGTATAAAATTCAGTTGCCACACTCCCAATGGGATTTTGAGTACCTACACATCTCTTAAATCGTAAGGGTTTGTGCTTTTGTCCTTATTACATCAAGTTCAGTATATTCCAATGTTTCTCCCTATCAGGAAGAAACTGCATAATGTGCCACAGAGAGCATGGAAAGTTCCATATTTTAGAGCCCTTGATTCTGAACAATACCCTTGATATGATGAAGCGACACAGCAAATCGTTTCAATCAGATGCCTGGCTAAATTGCCAGGCCATGTTTAATGAAATGCAATCTCATTTTAAAAGTCTCTAATCCTTCCCAAATAGAGAAGATTCCAAATACGAACGACACAGGTCAAGTCACTTTCTCAAGGCGTCTTGCCACCTGATTCCCCTGGACGCTTACCACATTCATCACTCAGAGCCGGCATCACGGGCCAGACTCAATGCCCTGTGCTCGGGAGGCCCGGTACTTACGATTTAATACTCTGATGGCCACCTTGAAATTCTTCATTTTATCGTTCAATATGTTTGGCAAGTGAAGTCCCATAGGATAGTGGAGGGGGCTGTGAGTGGAGGGAAACATGGAGGCTTGGTCCACTCCAAGTCCCACCTCCTGCAGCCTCCCTGCAATGGCCCCACATCCTGGTCCACAGCCCTTGTGGTGTCCCTCTCCCCAGCCCCTGTACTGTAAGACGCACTTCTGCATCTCCCCAGGGGACCTAGGAGGGAGGGTCAGGGGTGGGCACATGTACTGGCTATAGCACATTCTATGGGCCACTCTAAGTACCAACCCAGGTGCCTAGTGCACCCCTGCACCTGGATGTCTCCATCTGCCGTGGGTTGGGGCAGTGAGTCCATAGGAAAGGGAGATGCCTGTTTTATCTTTCCACCCTGGCTGGAGCCCAGTTTATAAATGCAGTCCCTGGTGGGAGGGGAACCCAGCAGTTGTCAGGCCTGAGTGCACACAGTTTCTCAGACTTGCAAGTCAGGGATCCCCCAGGTACCTGCAGAGTCCCCACTTAGCCCAAGAGTATCCAGTGCACCCTGTGCCTGGGGGACCCTGTCTTCCTCCTCCCAACATCCCTGAATCTGGCTTGCTTTTGTCTTTTCCGGCCAGTTTGAGGCACCTTCCAGGGACAAGCCACTGGGGGGAAAAAAATGTATCAATTCAGTGATTCCACCTAGGAGTTAAATGCTCTATTTGCATGTAAAACTGACACTATACAGTATAAAGATGAATGAGAAATTTTATGTTAAAATATAAATTTTCATTTTTCTTTACTTAGAATAATATTAAATGGCAAATAAGGACAGAAGAAAGGAAAACACTTTATATTTTAACGCCTATAATGGCAATTTTTTCCTCCTTTTTGAACAAGCATCCCTGCATTTTCATTTTACATTGGGTCCTGCAAATTATGAAGCTGGCCCTGCCACCATGGGCCCGGCGAAAGCTGTGGATGAAAGAATCATAGTGTAAAACACTGGCTTCTCAGTTGTTGGCTGAGTTTTTGTGAGGACACAGGTCTCTCCTTGGGAATCTTTGCATTTCTTTCCATTTCGAGACAATTGCTTACATCTCTTATAGATCCCAAGGCCGGGGGGGACTTCTTTCCTTCTGTTGTCCAACCTTTTATGAACGTTTTTACCTGTGCCGTTTTCTCTTCCCAGGCTCCTGCATGGTTGAAACACAGACGATCATAAAAGACCATGATGTCATTTTCTCTCATAAACTATATATGCTGCCACTCTTCTTTTTATTTATTTTTTTTTCACTTTTTATAAATGTAACACAAAGCTATTACCCAAATAGTCTAGTCTAAGAGTCATCAAAGAGGTATATACTCCATTAATAAGAAATAACATTCAAAAGGATTCAAATCTTTTACTCGTGGTTTTCCTAGTCGATAATGAGGCCCATGAAATTTTTTGAAATTCCTTATCACCCTCCCATCCACTTTCCTCTTGCACTAAGTTCATCCAATGAGTAAGTGATAGAGCCAGGATCTAAACCCACGCAGCTGATTCAAATCATGCTCTTTACCACCACACTCCTATCAGTGGTTCTCAGATTTTAGCAAGCAGAATCCAGAGCGACTTGGATGGCTTCTAAAGACAGACTGTTGGTCCCCGCTCCCAGTTTCAGATCCATTATGTTGAGAGTCTGCACTTCTAACGAGCTCCCAGCTGTTGCTGCTGCTCCAGGACCACACTTTGAGAGCCACTGACACTGTGGGTCATAGTTTAAAGTCTGATGTTAAACTCACCGCAGAAAGAAACGTCATTTCCCAGTGCCCTTTCTGGCACCAAAGAAGGACTCTTACCTTTGTGATCCTCCTTGAAGGGAGGAAAGATAACTACCCACAGATTGTTTTCTTTAAAGCTTCAAGCACGTTTCGAACAGAGCTGTTTTTCAATCTCATCAGAGGCTGTCTTTCACAGGTGACGGGGAGCAAGAGCTGTCAGTTCTACCACAGGAAGTCACATTTGGGACCGTTGCTTCTTTCCTGGGCGGCCAAGACCAGGTCTTCTAAAGGTATCCATGGGTTGCCGGTTAAACTCACCGGCTCTGCATGGAGGTATAAAACCTACATCTCACCCCACAACTGCCGTGAAAATATGACCTCCTCTCACAAGTGGGGATGACAGCTCACTTTGAAGTTCTTTGAGGCCATAGCAGTGGTTGAAAAATATCAGTCAGCTCGGAGTTTCCAGTTACACAGAACACTGAGAATTAGCTCTTCCAGAAGCTTCCTCGCTTTTGCTCTAGGATAAGTTAGTGTAGTAAATCCCCTTTTTAAAAATGTGTTCATTATAAAAGTAATTTTAAAAATTTACAGGCAATTTGGAAAAGAAGAGGTAAAAGGCCCGTAATCTCACCATTCTGACAAAACCAATATTAGGATTCTGGTTTATTTCCTTCTAGTCTTATTTCAATCCCTATTATTTAACATGGTCATATTTTATTATTAGACTGTCAATAACTCTCCTTTCACTTAACCTTACACAGTATAATAATCCATGTAATTACTTAGACTTCAGATACAGAAGGGTCTTTAAATATCCATAGCATTTCCTTCCATCAGTGTTATGACGCACCCAACAGTTGTATTTAAGATAGACCGACCTTTCACTTAGGTTCCAGGGATTTTTCTGTCTGTTTGTTTTTGCTCTGTAGTATTTATTCAGATGGTTCGGTGCTTCCCCCAAGAGATGGGGGTGGGCTGGGGCTCTCAGGCTCTCCTTGGATGTCTCCAATTCACGGATCAAAACTAGCGACCTGTCCTTTGGCCAGAGGCCAGCTCACTCCTCAGATTTCTCTCTCATTCTGCTCCTTCATTTCTGCTACTGTCTCCGTAGAACTGGGCAGCAATACAGTCCTTAAGTATAAGTTTCCTTATAAATGCTTCCTTCATGTATTTGGAGGAGGAGCACACTTTCCCCACCGGAATTCCTTCACATTCTCCTTCATCCATCCATGCCCTACCAATCCTGCAGGTCACAATGATACGGTCTGCCTGTGACCCCATCCGGACAAGATTGCAACCTCTCTGGGCTCTAATGTGCCCTGTGCTCCTGTTCATACTATAGGCTCTATTGTCCCCCACAGAGCCTGGGCCAATCCCTGGGCCAAGGGCCTTTGTCCCCAGTCTCTGCACAGCGCTGATGACACTGGGCAGTAAACACAAAAACTGGGTTGGGGACTGAAGCGAGATATGATCAGGGCACCGAGTACCCTACAGTAATAACTGCTCTGCATTTTATGAGGTTTTCTGTTAGACAATGAAATAATTTATTAGGGTTTAAGATCAAATATTGAGTAGCAAAGAAATAAATTTTAATAATCAGGGTAATTAAGGGAAACTGTGACAGAATAATCATACAGGAGAGTGCCTTAAAACCTATTCATTTAGAAAAAGATCCTTTGTAAATAAACACCACACACACACACACACACACACACACACACACACACACACACGCACACGCACATGTAAAGAAGTACCATTTCAGGTATATGAACTAGGGTGAGAAGTAAAGCTTTATGATGAAACTAAGAAACTAGTTAATAGTTTGGAATTCCTCCCCCGTCTGACTTTGATCCCTCCCCTACTTTGTACACACATCCTCTACACACACACACACAAACAGTCTACACATAAATACACGCACAACACACACATACAGTTTTTGGCCTGGTCAAGAAACTAGAAAGTTTAATTCATGTATACCGTCATTTAATGGGAAACGTCAAGTTTTCAGTACTTTAAGAATTTGTGGAGAATAGTTGAGTAAAATGAACTCTTTAAAAGGCAGGTATTAAATTGGTCATTCAAACTGAGTTTATATACTTACTGCACAAGTAAGTTGAGCTATTAAGCAATTAATTCAATACTTTTAACACATACCAAACACAAGCTTTCTTTATTGCAGTTTTAGATTGTTTAAGTTATCTAAATACGTGAACCAATGCTACATTTTTGGCTATGAAGATATAGCACGGGTTAGCTTCGTCTTCTACCTTTGGTGGGGGGATGGGGGTAGCCTTATAGAAAACAAAGACAAATTCTGCCTTCAGATATTCACCCATAAATTCCTCTAATTTCATGTCAACATGTACATATTTTTCAAAGCAAAAAATTTGGCCGAGATCAACCAAATGCTAATTTAACGTTCTTGTCAGATTTAACAAATTATGTGTAACTCAGTGCATATGCTCATCAAGTTTTTAGAGATGAAGAGCATATTTACCCCAGTCAATATTCATATCTTTGAGAAAAGTTATTTCTCTCTCTCTCTCTCTCTCTCTCTCTCTTTTTTAAATGTATTGGTGCTTTGACATGAGCTCAAGTGTAGCTCATTTATTCTAAGAGGACAGTCTTAATTTGATGATCAGAAAGGAGCAAAGATTTGCTCTCTCGTTATAATGTTTTTTTAATCATACCTGAACTTGGAGCAGCAAACTTGAACAGTTAGCTCTGCATTACAATTTATAAAAACAGGAAAATACATATGGGTTGCACGAATTTGAAGTCTCATCTGACATCTGAGTAATGTTAATCTTGTTTATATGACAACCTCATTATGGTGCATAATTGCTCAGCAATCTCCTAGCAAATACTGGGTTAAAAACGCATGGAAGATGCTTGTTCTTCTCGTTATTAATTAGCACGTGTCCACTTCGCCAGATCCAGTGCCCAAACTTCATTTGTTATGTTCAGCCAAATGCATCAATAGGTTCGGGGTAATTATTTTCCAACATCATCTAATACCTCTCTGCACATCAATTAAAAATCCTCTTAACAAGGAACTGCATTTTGTTTGAGATCAAATGCCTGGTCCAAAGCTATATCAATCATGTAGAGCTAATTAGTGGCTCTGCTTTATATCATTTGTTTTACTTTATTATTTCATTGTACACTTCCTAATGAAACCAATTGAACAATTTTTAAATCTTTGTTCAATTAATTGAAGGCTTAAAGGCCAGCTACCTAGTCAGGCTTTCTTCACTTTGAAAAGAAATACAGGCAAGGGTGGGGAGAGACGGGGGGCTAGTAGATGTGTTATTATCCCTATTTACTTTCTGAAGAGCCCGCTCTATAGATACAAGTTTTAAAAGGTTTATCACCATTCTTATACTGCTTGCAAATAATTCACTGCTCACCACACCTTTACAGCTTTTCTCGACGTGCTGAACCATTTCAGAAGGATGAGTTGAAACAATAATAGGAGGTGTAGGGCAGTTAATCTTGAAGACTGCTCATAGAAGCTCACTAAATTACTGTGTATTTCTGTCAGCATTTTATAAACGGGTCATCCAGCTTTCTTCCTTAGTGCAAAAAATTGCTGAGCTGTGAAAACTGTTTACCAGCACTCCTTTGGGGTCTGGATAGAGCTGTGGATTCCAATACAAATACAAATGGATTAAATGCATACTAACTACCTAAAGTGGGAAAATATAATGAGGGGAAGGACAGACTCCAGCTTTTTAGCATTTCTGCTTGCTCATCAGAAGCAGGCCTCTGTGTCACTGAGCAGGACACACGGGGCAAGAGAAGGCCTCGTTGTTTGCCCCAAGTGCATGAGTTCTGGCCTGTGACCTCTGTCACACCCACCTTCCTGACTGGTATTCATTTTGGTTTATGAAAACTGCCCAATCTACCAAATCCTTGTTAAGTGGCTTCTCCCTAGTCACAGAGCATATCACAATTAATGCAAAATCAGGGGAGTTAATGTTGGTCATAGTAGGACTAATTTTCTCCAGCGTTGGCTCCTCTAAAGGGCCCCCTTCCTCACAAACGTGAATCCATTTTAACTAAATAAAACTGACAAATCAGCAGGTGTCGGGGCCTCCAACAAATGGGCTGTGGTTCTCCCTCTGGTCTGTGCCAGAAGGCGAAAAATCAAGATCAACTTTTCTGAATAGTTAGACAGGATTTTAAAACACTACAGCATTGCGCAAATATATAAACTTATGGCATGCATTTACACATTTATTATTTTGAAAATCAACTGATGAAAGAAATTCTATCCAAGAATAAGAAGGATGAGATTTTTTTTTTTTAAAGCTCTTACAAGGTTTGAAAATCCTCTAGAATCACTGAGGGGTGGAGATTAAAAAAAACTTGGGAATCCCCTAATTTACTTGTTCCTCGCCCAGACGTCTGTTCTTTATAATGATTAAGTTACTAACGTTTATTTGTCAGTAATAATTGAATTTTACACCAAAGTGAATTATCGAAACAAATGAACTGCTCTGCCGCAATTTTAAATAGCCTTCTTTGCAAATTATCTCCCATGATTTATATTAATCCTATGGGGAAGGCAGAGAAAAATTGTATGAGGATGGATGGTTTGCATTTAATGTAAACGGATAAAAGTATGTGATAGCTTCTCATGGTTCTGCCAGTGAATTTAACATGATAGCCTTCTGGCTCCAGCACTCATTTCAAAATCTGGGGAGCTAGTCCAAATATAAATCTTCAAAAGGTCTGGAGGTTAGACCACAGCATGCTCCCCAATAAAAGAGAGAGAAAGGGACAGAAACAGAGAATTCACCTAAAGTCACGCTTCTTTCATTACCCAGAAAACTCTGTGACTGAGAAGGCTAAGCATCTCGTTAAAGCACCCTTTCGCAGCTTGCGCAGGACTCATTTGGTTGTATGAATTCCCCTTTTCCTGATAGATGGACTTAAACTCAGTTTCTATATCTTATAAGAAGCCTTCCCTGGAATGCTTGCCCTATGGCCTTTCTGCTTAATTTTTGCCCATTCCCTAATGATTTTCTTCCATTCCCTAAATCTTCACCAATCATTCTAGCTCAAGTCTCCCCAAACGTCTTAATAGGAATCACCTGAGAAATACAGGCCCGCAAGCCTCTTCTTTGAGATTCTGTATTCAGAAATTTGGAGTGGGGCCCAGGAAACTGTATGTTGAACAAGCAAACTAGGCTAGTGATATCATCAAGAAAATTCTAAAACACGCTGGGAGGGGAAGGATCATGTTCTATGAATGCCTAAGCAATTAGAGCATATATCACACACTTCTGCCCACCATTTTTACTGCTGTGTAGTATTCTATAATTATTTCACTGACGTCTCCCCTGGGGAGTTATGACTGTATTGAATGTGGAGAATTCTTTATTTTGAACACTTCTGCTCCATCGAATCCTCCTAGAACACCAAGAATAATTTGTAGGTTTTTGATAAGAAATAATTGGATAGTATTTAAATGCACACTTTCTATACAAAGCTCACAAGGTCTTCATGACTAATACGTGCAGAGCCAATGTCAAGGTCTTTGATTTGCATCTGTGTTTATTTAAAAAATACATTTAGCCCTACTGCAAATGTAAAAATTCTCTTCAAACTTGACCGGCAGGGAAAAAAAGCATAGATTCATTCACTAAACAATGTCTTCCTGAATATTAGGGAATATGTTGAAACTAAATTTGCATACAAATAAAAATTCCATTCATAAGAAAATGTTGAAGATACACAAAAGAAAGAAAAATGTGGCTAAATATTCTGACTAGCATTTTTATTGTTGAAAGATAATTGTCATGGTCTTCTCATTCTCTAAAATTCATTGAAAATTTTAAATGTTTAAGGAAGGGTTTCCCAGCATTTATTTCAGAATACTAATCCCAGGAGATGATCCAGTTAAAGGAGTTCTGAGTTCCGATAAATCCAGGAAGTTCTTGTTACCTACTAAGTCATTCACTTAGAGCTTCCCAAAGTATATTAGCATATTAAAGTCTCTTCTAAGTCCTGCAGCAAAGACACGTTTGCTTGGTTTTATCTGTGATTTCCCAAAATAATTATGCTTTCTCAGACCTGTTTTTACTATTACTATGAGTACTCTTTTTATAAAACAGCAGGTGTGGTATTCCAAATATCTAATGACCAGTATAGCAGGGAAATGACCACTCGGGGGCGGGGGAAACTGGCTATACACAACCAGTAGAGCTGGACCACTGCAGCCTGGCTGCATTTTAGGTCTGATAATTCCTATTAAGAACTCCATGAAACTGTTTATTGAATTCATTTGAGGACACATGAGTTGAAAAGACTAAAATTTTATTTTTTTCAGTACCTCAGATTAATCCCTGCCCCCACACGAAATCAAAATAAAGGCCATATTGATATTTTTTAAAAAAAAAATTCTTATTACAGTGTTTAATAACACTTTAAAATCCATGGAACAATTCTGGGTTAAGATGGTGCATTAAAACTCTGTTAGAAAACCTCTCACTTTCAGTATGGAAGTACATGATTATTCATACAGGTAAAGGGGCATAATGAAGGAAGCATCAAAGACCAGTCTCCGTAGAAGAAAGCAGAAGATTCTGGAGTGAAACAGAGGCCAAACATGGTTCAGTCAGTATCTGACTCTGCTCTCACTCTCTAGAGACTGTATAGGTGACTCCGCAAAATCTCTAAGATCCCCCACTCTAGAGAGAATCAAATAAGGGTCTGCATCTTTCATTCTTCTGAACAGGCAGTGGAAACAGCCTATGGGGGGCAGGGCGGGGGGAATGGAAAGAGATGTGATAACTCTGACTCGGAGATAGAAGTGAAGTCTTTAGAGCTGTACAAGGAATTGGAAGAGCAAGCTGTACCCTAATGGTAGTGGTACACACTCAACAACTATCGTGTTTCCCCGAAAATAAGACCTAACCGGAAAATAAGCCCTCCATGATTTTTCAGGATGCTGGTAATAGAGGCCCTACTCCAAACATAAGCCCCAGTTAAGATCATCAGCCAGACACAACTGTTTGAATAAATGTGGATTTTTGTACATGAATAAATGAATAAATGTAGATTGTTAGAGCAAAAATTAACATAAGACTCCGTCTTATTTTGGGGGAAACATGGTATGTAGACAAAACAAACCCTAATAAAGAACAGTGTCTCTGAGAGAGCACAGCTGAGCTGTTTTAACCAGGATTACTTTTGCATCAGCTAAGGACTTCCACCCTTGCCATCCCACAGACTACTAAACAGGGTATTGGTTAGGAATTGTCTTCAAGTGCTGGCAACAGAGACCTTACTATAGTGACTTGCAGAATTAAAAGCTTGTTCCTTCACGTGAAATAATCCCAAAGGTTGGTAATCCAGGGTTAGGATATTGAAACCATAAGTTTACAAAGCACTCAAGTTCCTTCTGTCTTTCTGTTTTGTCATTAATAGCATGTGGCATTCATTCTCAAAGTTGCAAAATGGTTTCTGGAGATCCAACCATCATGTTTACACTCCAGGAAGGAAGATAGCCAAGAGCAAGAAAAAAAGAAAAAAAAAAAGATCCTCACAGCTGAACTGGGTCTTTTAAAAAGATATTCCAGGTCCTCATTTAATGACTTGCAAATGTATCTCATTGGTTACTGTTAGCTACAAATTGAAGATGGGAAGGATAGCTTTTTCAATCAGGGCACATACCTTCCCAAAAAAAAAAAACTGTGATCCGTTACTAAAGAAAAGGAGACTAGATATAAGTAGGCAAACAGTGATGCTTGCTACAAATGGTGAGTAGCCAGCCCTCAAGATTCTGGAAGGGAAACAAACCAGTTTTCTTAGAGTAGATACAATTTCTGAAACTAGGTAAACAAGCTATAACCACTTCCCTTCACAAAGAAACAAGAAGTTTGAAAGATAAAACAAATCAACATGGAAAAAAAAAAGAAAGGAAAGCAGAAATAGAGATCAGAAGGAAGAAATTACCATGCAAATTTCAGGCAAAAATCTAGAAAAAATATATGAGATTCATCTGTTTCACTTGCCTTCTGATGTTTTACTGATTGCTTTTTAAATGTTGTTTTATACTTAGGTAAAATAATTACAAGTTTCTAAAGTCAAAACTACAAAAAAAAAAGTATATTCAGATAAGCCAAACTTCTATGATTCCTTCTCTTTTAGGTAACTTTTCAAAAAAATGATAAATTCTTCCATTTTCCAAATAGCTCACTCTATATCAATATTTAGAAATATTCTTCATTGCTGTTTTGATCTACATAGTACTTGTGTGGGTCACCATGCTTATTCAACCCAGTCCCTATGGATGGACATTGGGTTCTTTTCAGTCTTTCGTAACCACAAATGATGTTGGAATGAACAATGTACAACATAATATCGCTTCAATTTTCGGCAGTGTATCTTTGTGGCAGGTTTCTAAAAGTGAGATTTGGGGGTCCAGGCTTATGCATATGTAACTTTGGTAGACAATCTCAAATTCCTTTCCACATGTTGCTACCTTTTTATATTCCCATCAGGAAAGTGTTTCCCCAACAGCCTTCCCAAGAGAATGGGTCGGCCAACTTTTTCCAATTTGAGACATGAGAGATAATACCTCAATGTAATTTTATTTTGCATTTCTCTTACTATGAGGAAGGCAAAGTGAATACCTTTTCATATATTCAACAGTCATTGCATCTTTTTTTTTTTTTGTAAATAATATCTTCTTTTTATCTCATTTTGCTAGGGTTCTTGGTCCTTTTCTTCTGTAATTTAAAAAACTATTTATATATTGGGAACATTAACCTGTGATGTCAGTTGCAAATAGTTTTCTCCACTTTTGTGTTTCTTTTTACTTTGCCTATGATACTTTTGCCATGAAAATGTGAGATTTTTAAGTAATATAATTATTCTGGATTTTGAGTCATAATTTGAAAAGTTGCGTATCTCCCATTTTATAGAATACATAATCCATGTTTTATTCTTGTAGTTACATGTTTTTCATTTTTAATATCTAAATATGGGATTTCTTTGTAATTTATTCTAATGTAGGGTGTGAGAGAGAGTTTCAATTTTATCTTCTACCATATAGCCATCTAGTTATCCCAACACACTTAAATATTTAAATGCTATTACATCAATTGCTGGTCTCTCTGCGCTATCCCAATTGGCCTGTCTATTCATGCCTTACTGCCACATTACTTTAATTACAGTGTTTCAACATGTTCTTTTATAGGGTTTGAATAGGGCTAACACCACATACATTGTTCTTCTTTTTCAGAATTTAAATAGTTATTTTTCTTCTCTTTTTTTTCAAATAAACTTTGTAACCAACTTTTCTTGCTAAAGAAAAAAAAACTTTCGTATTTTATTGATAATAAATTAAATTTATCTTTGTAAGATTGACTTTTCCTGTGTAAGAAGAAGGTGGGTCTAAAATGGGGTCTTCTTTTATAGCTTCTTTTGAGAGTATTCATAAAAGCTACTCCTTTTAAGGCTTGTTTTATAACATTTTCACAGTTTTCCCATTGACTCTTGGTTTCTCCAGATTTGTAATTGTATCAGTTGCAAAAAGAGATAGTATTTATTTCTTATATACCAGTTCTTTTGCTTTTAATACTCTTGTGTGTAATCGTATATCGGCTAATACCTCTAATATATTATTAGATAATAGTGATTATAATGGGCATCCTTAACTTGTTCCCTGATTTTGCACAAAAATCTTTGGTATTTCTCTACCAATTAAAAAGCTGGCTCTGAAAAGAAAAGTAAGTAGTGAACAAAAATATTCTGTGATCTCACTTAGGCCTTTA
>NW_017731402.1:1817710-1821053 GCF_001890085.2 Hipposideros armiger
TTATTATTTATTTCCCCATACTTAGTTTTCCCTGCTTGACCTTAGTTACTGAGAAACAATTGATGAGTCTCCAGCTATAATGTATGATGTATCCATTTTCCCTTTTATTTTATAAATTAAAAGCCCAGCTAAGATTTATTCAGTTAAAAAATTAATGTACATGAATCTTCAAGCACTAGCTCAAACCACAAAAAATTTTTTACTATGTAGGTTTGTAGAAGTAAACTGGCTACTATGTTGGCAATGAAAAGCAAAATAAATTTAAATCATCATTCTAATATTGAATGACCTCAGCAGATTTCAAAACTTCAGTTGTATTTGTAGTCATCGGACTATCTGGTCTTAAATGACCCCATAGAGATTAAAGTGGAAATGTGATGCAATACATTTTGTGACATGAACCTGTTGTATAAATAGGATGAAATAGAAAAGTCTCAAAATATGCCACTGTTGATTCAAATTCTAACAGGAAAGATTTCTAAAAGTTAAATAATAATGCAGTAAAAGCCTTTAAGTGGTACATCACTAAAGAATACACTTATTGAAGTTATTGTTTTCATGCAGTGGGTTTCAAAGCTGTACCACTTGAGCACTGAATTTTTCTCTTCCTCTTTGGAACCTTCTTGACTGACCCACCATTTTGCTTTTTCTCTTTTATGGGCTGCTATTGCCCTTATTTAGAATCAACACCATCTACCATAATGCTTAGCTGTTCCCTCTTTGAGTCCATCTAACAGAATTATTTTGAGCTCTCATTCTGTGCAGAACAGTCTGCTAGACATTAATGAGTGTGTGGGTGAGAGAGGGCCAGGGGAGGCTGGTGCCAAGGTGACTGAGCCACGGTACCCGTCCTCATTTAGAGACTCAGAACCTGGTGATGGAGCAGAAAGACATGCTGCCCAAATGGTATATGGGAGTAAAGAACAAGGGAAAGATGATAGCCTGGTGCTGACTGTGACCTGAACATCAAAGAAGTGACCTCAGCAGTGGAGAGGTGAGGGTAGCTTTTCAGTCTCATTCCAGCGGCTGAGGCAATAGTAGATAGCTGTACCTGGACCTGGGCATTCACAAGTGGGATGAACAGTAAAGAGCAGAAGAACGGGCCAAGGGCATGGTGTTTCTGGAAAGGAGAGGGCTATGCCTTAGGNTTTATATTAAAAAATAAGGTATTACACTGGGATAAAATGGAAAGAACATATCATTCAGGACAAATAGAGAAAACTTTATAGGAAAGGTAATGATTGAAGGTAGACTTTAAAGCAAAATGATTAGAATGTAAGGCATACATTGATTGAGAGCATACTATTCACACTAAAATGAATTTACAAAATTAATTTAATTTAATGTGAAAACTATTAAAATATTTTAAGGTTAATTTGATATGAAAAGAGAAGAATAATCATTTACTAAAATTCTGAGTAATGCAAAGCAACTTAGAAATTATCCTGGGCAACTGTTGTTTTATTTTCAGCTGAGTCTTAGTTTCAGACAGCTCAGTTCATGATACTTCTCCGTTTATGGCATACAATTGTTGTAAAAGACATTTCTCTTGGGGCTGGCCAAGTGGCTCAGTTGGTTAAGAGCTTGCTCAAGAGTGCAAGCTCTGAGCATCAGCGGTTCTATGCCTGGCCCGAGCTGAGTTGCCGCTGAGCTGCCAACAGGTGGCAGGATGGCTCAGCTAAAAAAAAAAAGACATCTCTTTTGTTTTATTTATTCATTTACTTCTCTTTATTTCCCTTCTACATTCCCATTCTCCAAACCCCTGCCAAATGCCATTCTTTTGTTTACATATCTTTTAAGTATAACATGTATTTTTATTTTGTACTTTATTTTGTACTTCTATTACATTTATAAAAAACACTGTCTTGCCTTAAATCTTATTCATCTTACTTTTTCCCCCCAGCACGCAGCACTGTTTTTAAGATTACCCATGTTGCTGTGTGTATATTTAGCCTTTGATATTTGTCTGCCTCATATTCCCCAGCCACTCCCTCTGTGGTGGTCACTAGTCACCCTCCCTGTCTTGACCTGACAAAGAATGTTTCAATGAGCATCTTCATATATGAGCCCTTATATGAGAATTTATGTAGGATTAAGAGCCAGGAGTATAATCGATGTTGTATATTCACAATTTGACTAAACACTACTAATTTGCTCTCCAGAATGGCCAAACCAGTCCACACCCCATCAGCACTGCATAATGGTCCCTGTAGCCCACCAACATGTGGCATTATCCATCTCTCAATTTTTGTCCATTTTATGTTTTTGTGTTAGTTGCAATTTTCAGACTACTCATTATTCTATTTGGCTTATTTTTATTGCTTTTCAGCAACTCTCTGTATAATCTAGATATCTGTTCCATGCCTGGTTTAGATATAACAAATATATCCTCTCAACTTTTCATCAGTTTGTTAACTTTTCCATAGCATTGAACAGAAATCTTTAATATTAACAGTCACCTTTACTTACATTTCTTTTTTTTTGTTTATGTTTTTTTTAAAAAAAGCTTTTCTTATTCACTCATTCATTCAACAAATTTTATTGAGTGCTTACTATGTGCCAGATACTGTTTTATTAGCTGGTACTACATCAGTAATTAAACAAACAAAAAGCACTGCCTTTGGCAATTTACATTCGAGCTGAGAGAGACACATCATAATCAATAGACATAATAAACAGGTAAATTATAGAGTATGTTTGGAGGTAGTAGGCATATGGAGAAAAATATAAAGAAGGATAATAGAGATCAGGGCTGTCAGTATGCAGAACTGATTTTTTTTTTCATTTTATTGGGGAATAGCCATGGTCATTGGTACACATTGCTTTCATGCTACAGTGGCATAGTTGACTCTTTTAGGGAGGGCACAACTCACAGTGGCCCATGTGGGGATCGCACCGGCAACCTTGGTGTTATCAGCACCATGCTCTAACCAGCTGAGCTAACCAGTCACCCCAGAACTAAATTTTTAAATGGACTAGTCTGGGCAAGTGCTATTGATTTAGAGATATAAATTTTCATCTTAATGCTATTTTAAACTTTGACTTTCTTACCAGCTACATTGTTGGGCAAGGCACCCCTTAGGTCCCTTGGAGTAATGTCCTAGACCCAAAAGACCAACCAAGGTGCTTTTTTGTTCATATCTAGTTGTGTAATTCGTTGATTAAAAACGGGAGATGTCTTACGCCACCATGTTGCTGATGTTAGCAAGCCTAAACTTAGACTTCCTTTGAGGTCTAAATTATGATCTGTTTTCGTAAATGTTCCATGTATTCTTAGGAAAAAAATTATATTTTTGCAACTTCTTGGAGTTATATCCAGATGTATTTATATATACATATATAT
>NW_017731402.1:1822373-1843998 GCF_001890085.2 Hipposideros armiger
GTTATGTGTTTCAGGACGCCTGGAGTGGGAGCTTTGGAGTCATACATAAGTGAGTTGCATGGGGATCTGTCACTTAGTTGTGTGGCCTTTGACAAGTTATTTAACTTTTCTAAGCCTCGGTTTCCTCAGCCATACAGTGGGACTAATTATGCCCACCTTAAACATTTGGTATGAGGATCAAATGAGATAATACATATAAAATATG
Organism: Hipposideros armiger; assembly: GCF_001890085.2. Classification (NCBI taxonomy): domain Eukaryota; kingdom Metazoa; phylum Chordata; class Mammalia; order Chiroptera; family Hipposideridae; genus Hipposideros; species Hipposideros armiger. The sequence goes on from NW_017731402.1 coordinate 1,822,579, forward strand.
TACTTAGCACAGTGCCTGGCACATCGTAAAAGTATGGTAAATAATCTCTATTGACATTATTTCCCTTAGGATGGACCTGCTGGTGCCACAAGCATGAAACGAAATGAGAATAAACATGACTTATGATCTGGGTCTGGCCTGACTAGCACAGCTAGAGCTGATGGAAAAGAAGATGAAAAGAATAATGGGAAGAAGCAGGTTTTTGACCGGAGTATTCCAAAAGAACTTTCTGCAATGATGGAAGTGATCTGTATCAGCGTTCTCCAATATGTTAGCCACTAGCCATGGGTAGCTATTGAGCACTTGGCATGTGGCTAATGCAACCACAGAATTGAATCTTAATATTTAAGGTTAATTAATTAAGATTCAAAATGAAATAGCTACACGTGCCTAACAGCTACCACGTTGGACAGTGTGTTCTAGAGAAAGTTCTGTACATGGAGGAGCTTCTGTGAGGGTGTGGCTCTAGAAAAGGGGACTGAATAGAGTCATAGCTGAGATGCTTCACACAAAGAAAAGAGATAAGTTTACACTTTGTTGATTACCAAAAAAAATAATAATAATAACCCAGGATACCAAAATTCACATGGGGGCTTGAGTTTGGGGCATGGTTAGCCTACCCATCTAGATCAATCCTTTAAGACTTCACAGAGGAGTTGGACATAGATGAAAACCGTCTTCCCTCTGAAGCCTTATTCCTGAAAAGGAAAGGAGAAGGTAAAAGAAAGGAGTTATGAATGAAGCTAATTAAATAAATAAATAAAGAGGAAAGAAGGAAAGAAGGAAGGAAGGAAGTCCTCAGAGGGACTGAGTAAGGTTACTCTGGTAATTAAACACAGAACCTCCAGGTTTCTAGCTGTGTTCATTTCTCTAAACCACATTGGAACTTCCTGTTAAAGGTTCTAAAAGGAAACACTCTTAGTACATGACCACAATGTTCCTGTTTCAAGTTATGAAGCATCATTTCACTACAACATTTCCTTTTCCTTCAGTAGCTCAGAAGTTCACTTCTAAGAACAGAGGAAACACATGGTTGGATTATCAGAAAGCTGTGTCTTAAAGGACAGATGTATCAAAAAGATAATGGAGTTGGGGTGACCAGCCAGTGAACAATCGAAGTGACGTATCATTGAGATCAAAGCTGGATACACAAGTGAAAATTAAAAGGCCCAAAGTCTGGAGGACCCTGTGAAGCCAATGAACAAGTTTAGACTGAGTTCAGGGGACAGAGAGATACAATCAGAGGTTTCAGAGCTGGAGCAACTCTGAGTGTAACCAGAAAAGTATGCTACTGCCACACAAATGTAGTAAAAGTTTTTGGAGATAATGATTCCAAGGAAAAAATGAAGTTAGAAGGGAATTAGATGGATTATTGGAACATACATTGAAGATACCTATTATGATCGTTGGCAGGAATTAAAATCACAAGCCAGAGAGCAAAATCATGGTTTGGAGGATAGAGTGGTGAGGACTCAATAGATGACAGAGACAATAAACTGTAGTGTAGAAGATAGTCTGAATGGATGCCATAAGTATACAAACAGGTGGAGATGGTCTGCCAGGATGGAGGAATAATGAGGTGAGAGTGGCCATGCTCCCCTCCCCTCTCCTGTCCCGGGTCATTTGGGGTGTAAGGGACGCACGGCTTTGCTCTTTTGATCCCCAGGAGAATCTGTGGCCCCTGCGAAAGCCAAACTTTAGTTAAGGCAAGAAGTCTAGTGAGTATTCTTAGAAGACAACCAGGCAGAGGAGAAGGAAATGGGAGAAAGCCCAAGTCAAGGCTAGAAATAAGAATGGGAAAGATGGCTTCAGGACACTGGCAGGAGACAGTTTGACAATGTAGAGCTCCAACGAGCGAGCAGGAGGAGATGCACTGGCAGGCTGGATCAGTGATGGTGCCCACGCAGCCTTGAAGTCAAGTGAAGTTTGGATGTCTATGGTCGGCAACAGGCAATCTTCCAGGGGCCTCTGAGTGGGGGATTCATGTGACAAAAGCTGATGTTTCCAAAAAATATATATGTTCATTTGGGGTGCTGATTAGGACGAATGGAGCAGGCAAGAAATTGGAATTAGCATTTCCTTGTCCCTCCTGGGGCCGTGAAAATACCAGTTGACTTTGTACGTCAGATTTTTCAAATAAGAGTCTATTGAGCTGTCATCTTCTATCTTGGTCTTATAAAGATGTATGCATTATTATAAATACATGGGGTGTGGCTTAAGTGGGCATTGATTCAGCTCTTCTGAGTAGAATCAGCTGTTTTCAACCATCTGAGTGGTTGAGTGAAAAGCAGTGGGTCATTCAAGGTATTGTTCCTCCAACGCAGACTGCTCAGCACCTGAGTTATGATGAATAATAGCCTGTCGGGTCACTGCCATCATTGCCCAGAACACAACCTTCTACTGGTCAAGTCAACGCACCACATGGCCATGGCATCTGCCTTAAAAAGTCAGGAGGAGAGAAAAGGGATACCGGCACAGGTCAGTGTCAAAGTGAAACCTTTTATCTTCATCCTGTCACCTTAGTTGTCATTTCCATTTGGGCCCCTGACAGCTGTCAGTCAAGCAAGACTTACCCTGGTGCTGGCAAATCTCAAGGCAGACAGAAAAGACACTAACGAAAGCCTGTCTTAATTAGGTGATGATTAACCATTCCAGCCAGGAACTTCCAATCAACCTGACAGAACACACCCGTTCCAAACAAGGTTTTGCAGCAATATCCCAACAGACTGATAAGGTTGTATAAGGTTTTGCCTGTCTGGGAATTGAAAAAAACTTCCACATCCTCATCAAGTACCTTGCAGGTTTGAGGTGAGGATTCAGCAGGAATATACCTAAAGGGAATCAGGAAACTGAGGCATCCCTCGGGAGTTGCTTCCTCTTTCCCTGCAAGGGAAACTGGGTTACAAGGAGCTTTGTGAGCACACTCAGGGGTGGAAAAGAAGCCAGAGAAGGCTCCCCACTTCACGAGTGGTGTGTATGCTCAGAGAAGGTGAATGACAGTAGAACCGTGGTCCTTAATTTGCTTCCCTAATGGTGAGGAGAGGGGCACAGGCTAATTACCTGTGTACCTGTGAGCCTTCTCAGCTTCATGAGTGCTCATTGGCAGAGCTACCGTTCTCACCTCCACACAGCATCTCCTGAGTGACTGTCTAGGCCCCAGCCAGCTCTGCTCCCACCGAGACTTCCGAAGAGAGCGCTTCTGTTTTCCAAAAAGCAAGTCAAAGAACAGGTTGTGTGTCTATTAACTATTGTTGAACTCAAATTTTCCTGTCTAGCAAGTTCATGGCATGCAGAGTTTTAAATATAGGAAGAGCATTTACACAAAACCTGTATTAGATTAGCTCTCTGCTTAAGTGATATAGTTAAATATTGAATCGACCCAGAGTGCTAAATATTACTTTCTGGTGGGACCTGTGCCACCAAACACTTAAAAGTGTTTTGTTGCTTCCCTGCTGTAATGGAGCAAATGAAGCTAGAGCTGCTCAGGCCTCATCTGACCTAAAACTATTCCGATGCTGAAATGCTTTTCCAGGCACCTCACCAGTGGTCTGTGACGTAAGCTTTAATCAGACCATCACTTGAAGTTCCTGCAACAGCCTGGATAGGGTTGAAGGGTGACACTTCCAGAATAAATTCCTAAGTTCTATTTCTATTTTTTAGCTGTCACCAATACACACACACACACACACACACACACACACACACACACACACACACACACATATGCAGACAGAAACACAGCAGAGTGGGGCATTTTCTGAAGTGTTGTTATTAATTCTTAGAAATCTTACCACAACTTACACATTTTCTCTTTTCCACTAAACACTAAAATTAACAAGAGGCAACTTATAAAGAGGAAAACTAAAGTCTGTGAGGATGTCAAGATAGGAAACCCATTAGACCAGCGGTTCTCAACCTTTCACAGGGGTCGCCTAAGACCATCGGAAAACATATTTTCGATGGTCTTAGGAACCGAGACACCACTCCTTTATCCGTCTCCAGGCCCACATGCAGATACGCCCACATACGAGTACCCGGCACCCCTGTGAAAGGGTCGTTCGACCCCCAAAGGGGTCGTGACCCACAGGTTAAGAACCGCTGCATTAGAATAAATGTTGCCTGCACGATTCAGTTGGGGAGGTTTCCATAGAAAGATTTACAAAGAATTAAAATATCCACTAATATGAAAGCTTGCCTAATTCCACTCCTCCCTCTTCATAATAAGTTTTTTCGGTTCCTTCTCCTTTGTTTCCTCTGAGATAAGAGCCTAATGTCCAGTTTTTAAATTTTCCATTCCCAAACAAAAGCAACCTCAACATTTTCAGTCAACTTCAAAAGCATTTTTTTCATGTCCCTTTATGAGTTGGTGTATTTTTCCCTGTTCACGCAACTGAAATCACTTTGTGAACGCTGAGAAAACTTGCTCTGAATTTTTTAAGAGGTTTGGCATATCCAACCAGAAAACTTGTCCGTGAAGAACAGGAATATGTGCCTTGAAGCTTCTGTCTTCTAAGAAAAAGAGTTGATTGCTCGTTGCAGTCAAGGCTCTGAACGCCACGATGTTTTCATTCTACCAAGGGCACTGAGAGGTTCCACAATGCTTCTAAATCTCGCATCTTGTGTCCCAAACAAAAATGTTTCTACCCTGAGGACCGTTTCTTTTGGGGACTGCTTGCTGTCCCCTCCTGCCACCCCAAATAATTTGTGGTTCCGAAGTTCTCAGTATTCCTGCATGGCAAAAACCTCACTGGCATAATGTCCTCAAGGTTCATCCATGTTATAGCGAGGGTCAGAATTTCCTTCCTTTTGAAGATCAAATAATATCCCATTGTGTGTATATACCACATTTTGTTTATCCATTCACCTGTCAGTGGACATTTTGTTATTGTGAATAATGCTGCTGTGAACAAGAGTATACAAATATCTCTTTGAGACCCTGCTTTCAATTCTTGTGAGTATATAATCAGAAATGGAATTGCTGGATCATATATATATATATTTTTTAATTCTATTTTTTATTTTTTGAGGACTCTCCACACTGTTTCCCAGGGTAGCTGCACAACTATATTTCCACAAACAGTGGAGAAAAGATTCAATTTCTCCACATTCTTGTCAACACTTTTTATTTTCTGATTTGTTGGTTTTGAGGGGATAATAGTCATCCTAAATTGGTATGAAGGGATATCTCATTATGGTCTTGATTTGCAATTTCCTAATGATTAGTGATGTTGAGCATCTTGTTATATGAAATTTGGCCATCCGTATATCTTCTTTGTATTCATATCTTTTGCCCATTTTTGAATCAGTTGTTTGTACATGAATGGGTGTGTGTGTTGTTGTTGTTGACTTATAGGATTCCTTTATGATTCTGGGTATTAATGCCTTATCAGACATATGATTTGCAAATATTTTCTCCTATTCTGTAAGTTGCCTTTTCACTCTGTTAATAGTTCCTTTGATGCATAGAAGTTTTTAAGGTTCTATAAAGTCCAACTTATCTATTTTTAATCTGCTGCCTGTGCTTTTGGTCACATATCTAAGAAATCATTGCCAAATCCAATGTTAGAAAATTCTTTTCCATATCTTTTCTTCTAAGAGTTTTATAGTTTTAGCTCTTACACTTAGGTCTTTGATTCATGTTGTGTCCATTTTTGTATGTGATGTAAGGTAAGGGTCCCATTTCACTTTTTGCTTGTGGATATCTACTTTTCCCAGCACAATTTCTTGAAAAGACAGTACTTCTCCTATTGAATCATCTGGGCACCCTTGTCAAAAATCATTTCAGCTTACATGTAAGAGTTTACCTATGGATTGTCTGTTTTATTCCATTGATCTCTGTGTCTGTCTTCATACCATAGCACTTGGTTTTGATTACTCTAGCTTTGTAATAAGTTTCAAAATCAGCTAATGTGAGGAATCCAACTTTGTTCTTTTTGAGATGGTTTTGGGGTCCCTTGAGATTCCATATGAATTTTAGGATGGAATTTCCTATTTCTGCAAAAAAAACACCATGGATCCCTGACTAATTTTAGCAAATTTTTAAATAATGCTTGCGGTCCAGCTTTAATCCACCACTTTCTGAAGGCCTCCATGACTTTCCAACCTCCTGAAACTATAGTAACCTTTTATTAAGATATTTCACCCTGGCTGTCATGCAGACAAATGAGTGACTTAAAACAAAAGCGCATCACTGGATCAGATCATAGTCTGAGGTGGGTTGAGTGACTTCACAGAGTACAACTTCTCCACATGGCGATTCAAGGATCCAGGCTGCTCTTACTTCACAGCTATGCCATTAGTGACACATGGTCTCTAAGTCTGACCCAGCAGAGGAATAGCAAGATGGAAGAGGCACACTGCTTATTAACAGCCTCTACCTGGGTGACACAAAACTCCATTCACATTTCATGGAATAGAGCTAGCACAATGGCTTGGCTGGGTGATGGCAAGGGAGGCTGAGAAATGTGTAGGAGTGTTTCATTTGGTAAACACTGTCTCTGACACAAGCACAGACTGTGTGGTACCTTTAATTGGATACTTTGTATGCTTTTGAAAGACATCTCTTGTATTATTGGCTTGTCTTCCTATTTAATTTTGTGTCTGTCATGGCTCCCAGTTCTACTGTAAGTACTTTGAGAATAGAAACAATATGTCACGCATCTTTGTGTCTCCCTTCATATCCAGCAAAATGCCTTTCCTATAATTGGTTCATTCAACATTCAGTCAATAAATACTTATTGAGTTCCCATTATGTGCACTGTTTTAAGCACTGGGGAAACCTTGGTATGAAAAGACACTAAAGTCTCCATACTGAATTTACAAAATCGATTAAATATTCACACAAGTAAATGTAAAATTGTGCTTGTGCTGAATAGTAAAAACACATCAGGTTAAAAAATACCCTTATAACTAAATTTTAAAACAATGATGTTATTGAATAAACTAAAAAAAAAAATGTCATGTGATGGTGGGAAACCTTGCCCTGGGGAGATTCCAAGAGGTGGGGCACAGTGGGAAGGGTATGGGGATGGGTATAAAGGGGTATCTCATTATGGTCTTGATTTGCATTTTCCTAATAATTAGTGATGTTGTGCATGTTGCTATATATTTGGCCATTCGTATATCTTCTTTAGGGAGATATCTATTCAAATCTTTTGCCCATTTTTGAATGAGTTATTTGTGTGTGCATGGGTGGGTGTGCATGTGTGTGTGTGTGTGTGTGTGTGTGTGTGTGTGTGTGTGTGTGTGTTGTGGTGCTGGGCAATTAACAGGTGCTTTGGAGCTCCCTGGAGGGGTGGGGTTTTCAAACAGCATTTGCCATCTCCTGTACTGTGCCTGGTGTGATAGGCAACATGTCAGGAGTAATAAAGAAAAATGGCAGTGTAACTACAAACAGAAGAAACACATCTTTGGTACATTTCCATCCTGTCAGCAGTTTTCTGTCAGACTAATGGGATGGTATGAATAATTTTGTTTCCTCTAATAGGAACCCCCAAAAAAAAAAAATATATATATATATAATCTCATCAGGTTGTTGTTATAGCAGTCTATGAAAAAGTGAATACTAACGTGATGAAAAGGGAAGATAAGCCAGGGAAATACAAGTAAAATGGAATATTTGTGGACATGATTATTTTAGATATTCACATGGCCTCTGTGATAAGGGTGTTGTTTCTGCCTGCTCCTCTGTACTTGATGAACTGTGGGTAGTTATCCGAGAATGGCAGGCCTCTTTGTCTTCCTACATTTTTATATTGGGAAAGAAATGTATCTCCTTGACTTACATATGTTGCTTTATTTATTTATTTTGCTCCATCGTGTGCTTATGAGCTTTCAGTCTGCTCCCATGGCATCATCCAAATGACTTGGACGGTTTGTAATTGTCAGCCTCTTAGATGAGAACATGAAGGGACCCTGCAGCCCTAAAAACATATGAATTCCAACTCTGAAAATGGTCATTTCAAATTATTTAGGCAAAATCTCCTCCTTTTTTTCCAGAATTGTTTGGGGAACTTTATTTGGCTTTTGCCTGAGTTATGAGACAAGTTGTTCATAAGCTGGGTTGAAATCCCAAACTGGATCAAACCATAATTCACATACCACAGTGAATGCACACAATGGGCATTTAATAAACACGGATTGAAATTAAGTCAGTTGAATAGAACTGAACTGAACTGAAAAATTAAAGGCTGGTGTGGTGCAGCAAATTAGAACATTCTGTTAAAAATGCACAATCCAGTCGCTTGCCCTACAGTGACATGCTCTGCCTCCACACAGAGTGTAGGTGTAAAACTAACCACGTGCTTAGCCAGGCACGTATTCAAGCCCTGAAAGTAGGTTATTTTTGTTGCATAATGTCATTGTGAGTTTCCTGTCTTTGTAACTCAAAAAATATGGGCCTTCGCAAACCAAGGAGGAAGGGATGAATTATTGAACAATGGTGTTGGGAAAATTGGCTCACTATCTGGGAAAAAAAAAAATCCTCAAGTTCGAGTTTCACCTCAGACCACACAACAAAATAAATTCCAGCTGATGTTAAAAAGTGATATGTGGAAAGTAAAATCATCCAAAACTGAAGGAGCATCTGTGGATCGGGATTGGAGAAACGGAGGCATAAGAACATAAAGACAGTGAACTGATTTCATTTTAACCTGACCCATTTAATATCTAGGCCCACACTCTCTTTTCTCAGTGTCACCTCCTCTCCTACAGGTTTATTTTTTCTTTTGTATTTTTTTTTTTTTACCAAAGTGCTAGCTAATATGGGACACCTTGAGCGTGTAAATTGAACTTTTTGAAATAGATCATGTCTTTTTTGCACAGCCCTTGGAAAGTTTTCAATGGAGTAACTGGAACAAGTAGCTGAAAGGTAAGCCTTTAGGGATAAGATCTGTTAAACGTTACTTTATCAGGGATGTAGAGTGAGGCCCACATTATAATTTTGTCTCATCGTTTGGACAAGTTCTTCATCATTAATGAAACTCTCCCTACTTTAGGTGTAAAGCATCTAGATCATTTCTAATAAATGCAAGTCATCCTCATGCCTTTAGCCACTTAATATCTTTCTCTCATAGTTTCATTTCTTATCTTTCTTGTCCCGCTGTACCATCATTGGCATCCAGTGTGTTTTTTTGTTTGTTTTTAGGGGGGTCTTGAGGGGATTGTTTGTTTTTTAAGTAGAGAAGAAATATCACTGGAAAGGGTAGATAAAGAAGCAGCCTTGAAAACACAAAGCTGATAGAAGACATCTTTCAGTGCTATTCTTCATACTGGTTTTTTTTTTTAAGCAGTCAGTCATTTAATCTGGGTGGGGTTCCCCCCACCCATCCCAAATAAATTTAACTCCCTTTGTAATGCCTAAAATTTGATTGTTACAGAATGACTGTTTCCAGGAAAAATTGCCCTTTCCAAATACCCTCTTTGAAAATGTAAATACTCCTGGAAATGAACTAAACTTAATGACTTAAACATTGATACATAACTTCTTAAATAAATTCTCTCCCTACTCACGAAAGAGATGAGTTTTCTTTAAGGTTTCACTTGTTATCAGCAAAACCCCGTGGACCCAGAAGATCAAGTTTCTATGAGAGGAGGATGGGGAAAACAAAGAGCAAACCTTATAAACTTTCTAACATTCTATGGGGTGAGCGCCACACACATCCTGGCAGAGGGCCCAGCGCGCTCACACCCACCCATGTCAGTACTGTCAGGAGGTGGGAAGGGAAGAGTCAACCCAGGGTGACAGCTGCAGGAGGAATGATGGCAGCTCTTGCTGTCCACTGCCTCTGTGCTACGAGCGCCCGGGGGTACATCAGTGGAAGACGGGCATCTAAAAGCAGCCAGATATTAGCCTTGGGATCAGCATCTTTACCAGAACAGGAAGGGCATGACAATGAAACCACTAATGAAAAAGTCACATTTCTGACAGCCCTGGCCCTGTCTCAGATAAAACAATAACATGCGAACTGCAGAACATGACCCAATAACAGGAAACAAGTGAGGGTGCTTTTGGTAAACAGTGACAGTTTTCCCAGCCCAGGTCTTGATTAAAGCTCTCAGCAAACCTAGAGAAAGGGATGAGTTTTGTGTCAGGAGGGCTGGCCCCACGCTCATGTAATGATGTTCATCCATCTCTGACATCTACCCAAGCCGCACACTTGTGGCAGAACCACATCATATACCTTGTCCTGGGACGAGTGATGAAACACAATCACAGTCTTTGCCTGCTCCATTCCAGCGGCTTCACAACGGCTGCTAATAAAGACGCATGGCTTCTAGGTTGTCCGTCTGCATCCCAGAAGCAAACATGGCATTGTGTTTTCCTCTTTGGTCAGCTCCCAGCCTAGAAGAAGGTGTTCCAGGAAAGACAAGCCAAACCTGAGCTGACTTGTAACAGCTTCCATAAGGCTAGACTTCAACGCTTCAGACAGTGCTTCCAGATCTCTTGCTCCCACATAACATGGTTGTTTATTTGAAAAGTACAAAGGAACTAGAGTTGTCTTGCTAGCAGTTGAATAGAATCGAGCCTTGTTCACAGAGAGCACCTGGATTCCAGTGTGTGATTTAACTCGGGGTTGTTTATTTTCTATTTAATCCAAGAGACCCCAGACGGTGGGTCAAAGAATTGAAAGCGGGGTTGGAAAAGAACTTGGAAAAGTTTGGCTTTGGAAACCTACACAAAAACTAGAGATTATTATCTACTTCACTATATTATTATTTTTGAGTATTTATGAGAACAGGTGTTTGAATGTAATCATTCTCTAAGGCTTTCATGCCCTAACAATTTAGCATTAATATTTTGGGGGACTTTTAAACTAAACAACAGTACTAACACCTAATATTGTTGCCAAAGCAAATAGCATAGATATATTGGCCTCCTGTTCCTTTGGCTCAGAGGCAGTTGACTGTCCATTTAGTTCATTAAGGGTAAGCTTCCTTTATTTAAGGAACGTTTTATAATCTTTAAAGATTTTCTTATTTTTGTCAAGACTTTGGGCACCACTTATACTCTCTTGTAAGTGTATTGGTATTATAAAATATATGTGGGTATGTGTGTGTGTGTCTGTGTGTGTGTGTGTGTGTGTGTGTGTGTGTGTGTACACACACATAAGTTTCTAATTCTCTGTCCTATTACAGAGAGTGTTCATAAGAAGAGCATGGGAACCTCCGTCATACATCACCTGTGCTGCCCATTTTATTTCTGCTTCTTAAATCTCACCTCTCTATAGATACTAAAAAGGAAGAGTGAAGTTCCTGACAATCAGATGTCTATGAGATTTATATTGAGTTTTTTGTTGTTGAATTATAACTGGTAAGGCAAAGGCATTGTCAGTGCCACATGATACAGTTACTTAATCCTCTGTGCCTCAGTTTCCTTGTATATAAAGGAAGAAAAACAATAGCATCCAACCTCCCTCATAGATTTGTTGTCAAGATCAAATGAAATCATACATGTAAAAGACTTGAAATGGTCCCTGACACATGCTTAACACTCAAAATAGTGTACTATTATTAGTGTACAATGCCATAAATTCTACAAGAAATGAGCTGCCAATGAATCAGGTAAGAATTCAAGTTGAGTGAGTAAATATGCATTAGCTACTATATGGAATCACTACTGTAGAAAATACTTGTTTATTAGTGGACCTCAGTTCGTACTCCATTAAATGTTTATTGGTAATCTGAGTGGACTATGGAAAGTCAGGGTTAGCCTATTATTCTGCTTGCACTAGGCTGGAGCTAGGAGAATTTAGGCAGGAAAAATGCAATCATTCAAATTGGGACCTGTCCAGACATGAGGTTAAAGATATCTATTTATAAATTGTGACTTCAGTAATTAAGGTACACACATAGGCTCATGCATGCTAAAATGACATTTTGTTAATAGACTATCCTGGCAGTTTGGGGTGCTCTTTTAAGCTTTTTAGCAGCAACAAGCTGCTTCCTAGTCAGGAATCTTAAAATAACTATGTCATTACATAAACATTCTACATCCACCTCATGCCAATCCGTGTTCTGTTGCTTTTGGAAGAGAATGAAATAAGATGAATAGACCTGACCCAGGAGCCTGTGTTATAGAATGCTAATGTTCTTTAAGGTGGTGGATGTTCTAAAAATTGTGAAAAAGGACCAGTGTTAAAGGTATGGCTGACCTTTGCAAGATTATTTTATTACAAAGGTTCTCTGGTTTTACAAGCTGACATGCCAGAGTCAACACAAATAAGGTGCTAGGGGAATATTGCCACAGAGGTAAGAGCATAAACTTATGTAGCTTTCTCAGCATGGCCAACTGGGCCCCGGGGAGAGGGCCTGGGAACTCTGAGATGGTCCACACAGCTAAATAAATAGCAAGTATGGCCTGGCCAACAATTCCAAGAGCACTAGATTTATTATCTTCCAAATTAAACTGCATTAGGAACCAATCAGTACTAGTGACACCCCACATAGACAGACACAGTCTCTAGGCAATTTCAGTCTCTGAGCAAAGCGTCTGCATTAATGGAACTCACGTAGCAATGAGCCAGGTCATACTGATGTTCGGGTCCAAGTCAAATAGGCCCCAGAGGGAGAAATCAGACTTGTTAGTGAATAAGAGGAGGCCCAGCAAGAGGGAAGCCAGCACTGAAAGAGACAGGGAAAGAGGAAAACATCTAAGGATGGGCTAGGCAGTCAGCATGGGAGAAGCTTGGCAACACATGATTTACAGTCAGTTAGAGGCCCTGGAAAGAGGGGCAGAGGCCAGTGACTGAATCTGATATCTAGGTAGGATTCAGTCACAAAGAGCAAGTCCAGAGATCAAGAATTAGGACTGACACCAACAGGCTGACTAATCAGGTGCTAAGCAAAGGAAGTAATGTCCCCGGAAATTAGGGCTTTATTAGTGGAAGCAAGCTTGCTTAGTATTTTTCATAATTAGTCCCCAAAGATGGTGCCCGGTGAGCAGTAGCCTTACCACATTGAATTTGGGTTGGCCTCGTGACTCACTTTGATCAATAGGGTTTGTCAGAAGTGATACTGTGTATCTTTGAAGCAGGGCCTTAAGAGATTTGCAGCTTTTACTTTTGCCTTTTGGAATGATCTTGGAACTCAGATGCCATGTTGTGAGAAGCCCAAATCTCCTGGAGAGGCCACATAGAAGAGAACAGAGTCTCTCTGATCAACAGCCCCTACAGAGTTCCCAGCAGAGCCGGCACCCACTGCCAGCCATGTAAGGAAGCCATCTTGGATGTCCAGCTAAGTCAAGCCCCCAGATGCAGTCCCCACTCACATCACATGAAGCAGACCACACAGCTGAGCCCAGTCAACTCACAGAATCACGAGAGATAATGACATGATTATTGTTGTAAGCTGCTCAGTTTGGGGACATTTGTTACATAGCAACAGAAACCTGAGTCTGTGAAGGCTTCGGGGGACATAAAAACAATAATCAACTAAGCAATGACTATATCAGAAGACCCATCAATGGGTTTCATCACATACCCAGTGGAGGGGAAGCCTCAAACTGTCTCTGCTCACCCCTCACTCCAATAGAGGCACTGGGTTTTTTGTTTTTTGTTTTTAGCCACAGCACCTGCATCTCCAGGTGCTCTGGGGGGCTTGCAGATGTCCCGACCATTGACAAGGGGGTTTTCCACATGGGAATGTGGCTGGGCTGAGATTCCGATGTGGGGTCCTGACGGCCACGAGATCAACAAGGGAAGCGCAGACAGGTGTTGATGGAATAAGAAAAGCACATATTCTTTTCAAGAAAGTTCTTCCTACGTGTGCTTGAGAAAAATGAATCTTGCACTGAAGGAGCAGGAGGTGGGCTGGAGGTAGGAGAGTCAAGATACAGGGCAATGTAAGAGGGAGGACCTCGGCCTAGCAATGGCAGTGGCATTGGAGAGCCCCTGTGGCAGGTTGAGAGCGGGAGACACTGGAGAAGAAGGACAGGAAAGGGTACAAGATGACTTTCAGGCTTTAGTGAGCATGGCAATAGGTAGCAATGTCTTGTTTCAAAATACGAAACAGAAGTTTTGCGAGCAAGAAAAGAATTTGGAATTCTACAGACAACGCCAGACTGTGCTGGAAAGAAGAGTGAACATCATTTAAGGAAATGGAGGTTTGAATTACTAGCTCAAAAGCGAGGACATGGAGGGAAGGTGGCAGGTGTGGCATGCTGCACACTGTATCCTGAGAAATCTGCTCTGGTGCTCTTTAATCTATTGCCCTATTCCAGCACCTGACAGTTTTAGAGGCACCATAAGACCTAGGAGGTCCTTGATTAACCTCCAAATTATGGCCCAACCTTCTCTTCTAATTAATGGAAGCAGGTTAGCCCCACTCCCTTACACACACACACACACACACACACACACACACACACACACACACACACTTCAGATGCAATCGGTATTTTCTACTCCTTCCATTTTTCTTGTTCTACCTCCAGCAGAAAAGCAAAGGAGCTGATCACCATTATGTGCAGAATTTCCCTCCTTGGAAATCAAAGTTAATTAACATTTACTGAACCTTTCTTGAACACATGGCACAGTGCCAAATTCCTAAAGGAAAATGAGAATGGGTGTATAGGTGTGGTAGTAAAAACACACCAGAGGAGGAGAAGCAAGCCAGTGTACACTTGGTTAGAGCCAAGCTTAACACTGTTTCTTCCCATGGCTGCAAAACTCTGCCCCATCAGTAAATAAATAATACACTCAAAGTAGAAAGCATTTGCATGCATAAGTACATGGTTTTGAAGCTTCTTAAAATCAATTCATGAGCCCAAATACTGAGCACTTTGTAATCACCTCCCTGCAAGTAATGAAAGAATGTGAGTAGTATATGCTTGAAAAACATCTGCCGGCCCCATCCTGGCCCTCACAGGCCACAGCACTTGGGAGTTGCCACATCTGCAGGCTCACCCTAAGCTACTGCACGAATAAGCCCTTATCCCACACGCTCATTGGCTTCCCTTTGCTATGACACTGGTTCTCAGCCCAGGCTGCCATTAGCATGATAGGGTGTTTTAAAAGGCACTGAAGCCTGGTTTGCCCGCCCTCAGACTTTATGGATGTTGGGCCCCATTAATGACATCTTTGCTGATCTCCCAAGAAGACTCTGAGGCGCCATGCATGGGATATCCTAAATCTCTAGACCTATCAGTCACACCTGACTCCCATCCACTTTCCCAAACTTACCTCCAACCACTTCCCACAAACACTAGCCACGAGACAATGGCCTGAGGGTTCCTGCTGACCCCATTGCTCAGACGTCCACCTGGGACATTCCCCTCCTTTCTTCCCCACTTTTCACGTAGCACTTTTGCTTCAAGTTCTAGTTAAACCAAGCAGAAACTGAAGCTATTTCTCATCCTGTATATCCTGGTGCTAGGCTATCTCAGCATTTCAGTTTACTTGCAAAGAAAGTATGTGACCAGATTCGCTGTTTAAAGGGATCATTATGATGGAGAAAGACCTCCAGCTCTTCAGTTCATCACTGTCAAGGTTTGGGGATGGGGTTTTATTCCCTCTGCACAGTGCATACAATTCAAAGGCATCTAGTACATGGCTAGTTGCAAAATGTAAGCTTCTTTCTCAGAGCTTTGTCTTTCACTGATTACCTATCTTGCACTCAAACTCATGCCCCCTGAAAGCATGGTTAAGTGCCTTCAAATTGAATGCTTCATTCATAGAATGGCATGAATTAGTGGACAGCCCATAGGAAGTATCAGACATCAGCTACTCATCCTTGGACCACATGAAGTGTCAATGGAAGAGTTGGGATAAAGGAATTAGGGGAAGCCTCAGCAAGTGTCTGTCCTCCTGATGATGGTCTCACCAAATACTTAGATCAGAGAGGTTTTCTCTTTATTCCTGTCTTTAGAAAATGAGAACAATACGATGGTACTTTTATCTGCTTTCTTATCTGAGGAGCACACACAATAGCCATGATTGGCCAATTTTCAGTGAAACTTACCTCCCAAAGCATTAGGACCCAAACAACCTGATATCTGGGTGGAGCCTGCTCTGGGGAAGGCTATCCCCCACGGCCTTCTATTAGATATTTGCCCTAAAACAATGAATGGCGTCTACACCAAGTTTCTACCCTCCATTTTGAGGCTCTAGATGAACTAGGTCTGCATTGCTGAGGCATAAACTCAGGTCCTAAGGCAGTCAAGCCCACCTCACTGGCACTCAGAACCCCTTTACTTCATCCTGGAGGAAACAAAGGAAGCACCTGTTAGAGCCAGAATTCTTGGCAGGGGAACCTCTGGGCAGGAGGTGGATTGGGGCTTGCAAACATGGCCCCTTTGGGAAACAAGATGTCTTGCTTCTGCCTCTGTCTCAGGTTCAAATTCCAGGCCAGTAAAAATCACGCCCATCTCAGTAACAGGTCCTGTAGACAGATATAAGACAAGAGAGTTCCTGATGTAAATTCCTCTCTGGAGAATTTTTCTCTCACGGAAATGGCCAGGTATCTTCTGAACCCCAATAGGCTGAGTTTTCTTTACTTCATGGTAGGAAAACAGAGTGACTTTTTAAAAATTCTCTTTCTGTAAGACACAGGTTAATCCTCATACCGTCATTACTCCTGAGGACTTCAGTCGTGCAAGGTGACAGCACATGTTCTGAGAGCTGACTTGATTTGGCTCCTCCAATGAATTAAGAAACTTACTTTGAGAAATGTGGGGAGAGACACACAGGTACCAAGAACCATATTCTCAAAGCCTAAAAGGCCAATTTAGGTGCTCTGAATGAAATTTGATAGAAAACCATTGCAAAGGGATAAAATTGTATTAAGTATCAGATCTCTCTCTCACCTCTCTCTGTCTTTCTCTCGTATCCACAAGTGTGCACACACACACACGATGAATACATTTTATTAACTCTCATTTTCCTGTTGATGAAACTAAAGCCAGACAGGTAATGTCAAAGTCATAGAGAATAACTGGTGGAGATAAGATTCCAACCTGCCCATGTACACATCTGTGTCACCCCTACTTTCAGAATTGGTCCTACTTCCTTGGTGAGCCTGTTTCTTTCCCCTTCATCAAACTGCTCCCTGCCTCCCATGCCTAAACCAGGAGGGAGTAGAGTGGAGAGGTTGAGAGAAGGTTCTGGAGCCAGAAGTCCTGAGGTCAATGCCCAGCTTTTCCACTTTCCTGCTGTGCCATCTTAGGCGAGTGACTTAATCTCTCCATACTTTCATTTCCTTACCTATAAATTGGAGATGGTGATAATGCTACCTGCTTCCTAAGTGATTTTAAAAAGCTTGAAGAAGGTAATCCGGGTGAAACACTGAGAATCGTACCTGGCACTGTAGGCTAAAATAAACTTTTACTGGCTTAAACCACGGTGATTTTGGAGTCATCTGTTTCTGTTGCATTGCCTAACCTGTCATGACCAATACAGCTCAATAAATGTCAGTTAAATCAATTTTGATTGCGTCATTATGGATAAAAGTTATGTGGCAAGAACTATTGCTGAAGGCGGTTGTGAGTTTTTGCTTCTATTGTGTCCCTGAAGTCAACCCGCTCTCCTTTTAAGAATTATTTTTAGTTTATAATTCTTATGAAGATCAGATTTCTTCTGATGAACACCATTATCTGTCAAAAATTCACTGTTACCATCAATGTATCAGCACATCACAGAGCATATAATTAGCAGAAGAAATAATGCTTTCTCGTATTTCTTAGTGATTTTAGCAGCGGATACAAATTGATCCCATTTTTTAAAAATATCCTGCAGTACACACAGATCTTCTGTTTTAAACTTGCTAAATAATATTACGCTTCTAGATAAAAGACAACAGAGATATCTGAAGCTAAATAAATAATAAATTCCCAAGAACTCCGTTTTCAATACATGATGAGAATCCAAAAAGTGAGAGAGAAATCTGTCCTGGGGATTCCCATCTGAACTGACAGCCTGATGGTTATTTCCACCAGTGTGCCTCACTTTAAATTTCAACATCCTCAATGACAAGAGAGACTACCAAGCTTGACTCTGGGTTTCTATTGTTTCCTGGATGAATTAAGGGAGTTGAGAGCAGAACATTTTCTTTTGCATGCAGTTGGCTGTTGTAGATTTATTCCCCTCAGCTCTTTGAAGAAGCAAAAGTCAAATGAGAAACTCATGGATGCTAGTCAGCATGAAAGGAGATGTGACACAGGTCTACCATTGTGGCTTCTTATAAACCATAGTACGCTTCTGCAAAGCTATGAAACAATGAACTTTTAAAAATGCATATCAGCTGCCCACCCATCCATATCACATAAATACATAATTAACTTTCTAAACATGGATATTTTGGCATTTAAAATGTATATTAATTACTTGATATTCTGCCCATTCCAAGCTGTTGATGTAAATATTGAGTTGAGAGACTTCTTAAGATGCACAGAATTTACTTGGTCATCTACAATAGTAATTGACTAAATACATAATTAGAGTATTTTTAAAACAGATATTATAGACTCAGTAATGTTTAATGAAATTTTGCATCATTCTAACCTAAGGTGTCCAATCTTAATTAGAACTTGAAATTCATGGATCATTGACCAAAGCACCATAATTGGCTTGGGCAGACGCACTACTGCAGATCACCAGGGAGCCAACTCCTTAAAGCAACCACTCAAAATGCGATGTTAAAGGTGTGTTGATTCATCCACTTGGAGTATTTCTCACAAAGAATTAACCATTTTAACATCTTTAAAGAAGTCATTTTAATTTATCCCCACTTGATGTGGAAAAGCTTCTCTTTGCAAATTAGAAGCTTCTTAAAGTAGAAGGAATTACACAGATTTTAAAAATCACCATCTTTGAAATCTAATCCTTCACCCATAACAGCATTGATTCAGACAAGGAACACCAATAGGGTTCAAAACCATTGGATAAAATCTTGTGGGGAGGTAAAACTAGCCCCAAGATGTCACACGTCATCCCACAGATTATGCACTACTTGCAAAGAAAAATAAAGAAATCTTTACAGTAGAGGCACCAGACCATCTTGTTTTCGCATCACTATTAGTGGGACCTTCTCAATGATGTTCCGAAATGCACTACGCGGTACCCTCCAACACCTGTGAGATCTTCTTGTTAACAATGTTTAACCTAGTTCTAATCAAGCCTTTAGACCTAACCTGCAGTTTTCAGGAAATAAAAGAATAATCTGGAAAACTCTAGCAGGAAACAATTAGACTCATCCGGGATAGGGGATACACCAAGACATTGGTCGAGTCACTTCAAAAAGTCAATGTAATGAATTTTAAAAACAAGAGAATATTATAGATTAAAAGATTTTTATAAAACCACAATAAACACAGGCAATGAGTGGACTTTGGATCCTTGTTTGATACAAACATCTATAGAAGACATTTTGGGGACAACTGGGGAAATTTTAATTTGGATTGGCTGTTAGATTACTTTAGCAATTATTGCTTATTTTCTTGGTTTATAGGCAAAATGTCTTAAACAGGAAATATTTGCTGAAGTATCTCTTCATGATGACCACAACTTACTCAAATTATACAGCACACACATAGAGAATGATATAAAGCAAATATAGTAAAATGTTAATTGCTGTATCTAAATAGTGGGTATATAAGTGTTCATTAAATAATAATTTTAATTTTTCTATATGTTCATGTATATATATACACATTTTTTCTGTATTTTTGTATATTACATATTATATGTAATATGTATTATATATATATAAAAGTTGGGAGGAAAGAATTCTTGCCTCCATTTTCACATATTATATTTCTTGCCTTGTCAGTAGTTTTTATAACTACTATAACTAGTGAGGAATTTTCCTAGAAGTGTCTGTATTTAATAGAGTATGACACATAGCCCTTGTTTACTTACTGCTTGTGTTTATATGGTGCTTATTGAATCAGAACTTATTTACACTATTTGGTCCTTCCAGGGGTGCATTTGTTTTTGCACTACTGAAAGGTTCAGTTCACTCATTCTAGTTGTATATATTGGGTTGTCAGAAAAGTCATGACGTATTTTTTTCTATGTTTTCCATTGCAAAAATGCATCATGACTTTTCCGACAACCCAATATTTATTGACCACCTACTAGGTGCCAGACACAATGTCTGTCCCCAGAAAATAATGGTAAGCAATTGCAAATGTGGACCCACATGCTATAAATCGTATAGTCGATTAGAGAAGAGTCACTTTAATCAAATGATTATATGGATAAACAGTAACAAACTAATAATTGTCGTGAAAGTAAAGCTCATGACAGGGAACTAGGAAACCGAGCTAGCAGAGTCTGGTTTAGCGTGGGCAACTCAGTACTGAGAGGGAAAAGTTGAGTAAGCATTTCACTAGAGGAAGGAAGTGAGGAGGGAAACAGAGTCTCTAAGGTAGAAGGGGGCATGTCTCATTCCAGGAACAGGAAGGCCAGCGTGATTGCAACAAAAAGGACAGGGGCTATGAGGGGGCCGATTTAGTTGAAAGGTAGAGAAAGGCCCAATCACTCAATGCCATTGGGCCATACCGACGATGCTGATCTTTATCCAAA
The DNA here is from genome assembly GCF_001890085.2 of Hipposideros armiger. Taxonomy (NCBI): domain Eukaryota; kingdom Metazoa; phylum Chordata; class Mammalia; order Chiroptera; family Hipposideridae; genus Hipposideros; species Hipposideros armiger. The sequence goes on from NW_017731402.1 coordinate 1,843,098, forward strand.
GAGTATTAGATAGTTTTAGGTGTGAAAACGATATCATCTGATTGACATGTAAAAAGATCTCTCAGGCTATGATGTGGTGAATGGATAAGAGGGGACCCAGAGTGAAAGCTGGGAGAGCAATTTGGAGGTGATTGTAAAAATCTGAGGAAGAAACAACAGTGGCTTGAATCGGGGTGGTGGACTGGAGATGGAAAGAAGCAGATGGATTAAAAAACTACTTAGGAAGTGAAATCGACAGGCTCTTTCATTGATCAGATAGGAACAGAAGAGGGATTCGGCTTTGAGCTATTGAGTAGAGAGCGCTGACGGAGAAATGGGTTCATCTAGATTTAGAATGATTCCAAGCTCGGTTTTAGATATGCTGTGTTAAGGGTATCCTCAAGCTATCAATGTCAGTGCAAACTCCACTGGCTCATTATTGAATTTTAGACATTCAAAATACAGTTATAGTACAAAGGGAATTATTTTTTATGAAGCAAGGTTTTACATTTCTGAATGAGGTTTCTACCTTGAGGGGTGATGCATTATCTCAATAATTCTGTCATTGTTCAAAATACATCTGGGGTTCCTCCATGAAAAGTGTGTTCGAGAGCCAGTCTGTAGCTTCTCTACTGTGAGCCATGGATTCAAAGGGTGCCCTCCAGGTACTCCCAAAGCTCCTCTGTGTATCTTAAAGCAGGGCTTACTCTAGGCATTATATTGTCTTTTTCTTCTGCTATATCACAAGACTGAGCTATTTGAGTTTGCCCACCCTAGATTAGGGTGGTGTATATAGCAGTTCCTTGATAAATATTCACTAACTATAGAAATTTGATCTCATTACTTTACCATCACAACAAAGTTTTATCCAATGTGATCATCCAACTGGTTTCCTAAATAGTCTCTGAACAACTTGCATCTG
>NW_017731402.1:1844158-1861718 GCF_001890085.2 Hipposideros armiger
AGAAAGAAAGAAAGAAAGAAAGAAAGAAAGAAAGAAGAAAGAAAGAGAGAGAGAGAGAAAGAAAGAAAGGAAAAGAAAGAAAGGCAGGAGGGAGTAGTGGAGAAAAAGGAGAAGGATCCGTGGATGATAAAAGTATTCCAGGCTCTGAAAATTCTTCTTTCACGTGCATTCCATAAGAGCCACTGAGATGATTGTAGAGTCTCTCAAAAGGACTATTTTGAGAAGGATAAGGTCCATTTGAATACCCAAAACTTGACATGTTAAAGAAAATATATCTATATATACATATACGTACACACCTACACACTATGCAAAATATTTAAAATGATAAGTGAGAGTCAAATTAAATAGTCCAGCACATATGACACAACAATGAGGATTCACCAGAAAACCTAAACAAACCATTTTTAAAAATGTATTGTACATCAGACACATCTGGGGTATTTCTTAAAAGTGCTAATTCTAGGGGCCGGCCAAGTGGCTCAGTTGGTTAAGAGCTCGCTCAAGAGTTTCAGCTCTGAGCAACAGCGGTTCGAGTCCAGCCCAAGCTGAGCAGCCGCTGAGCTGCCAACAGGTAGCAGGATGGCTCAGCTAAAAAAAAAAGTGCTAATTCTTGAAGCCTAGTCAGAAATTCTCTATATATTCTGATCCCTGTGTAGTTGAATGAAACACAGATGGAAATTTCTGAAAGCCTGTACTATCGGAACTCTGGTCTTGGCTCTATCTTTTAATATCTGCTGATCTTGGAAATGCCACCTAACTCCTCTGGCCCTCAGGATATTCTGTAAAGGATAGAAGCTATTCCAGTAGTTTCTAAATACCATCTAACTCTAGGATTCTATGTCAAACTCTGCTGCTTTTGCTCTCTGAGTGGCCCAGCATACTAAAAATTATTCTTAGTTCGTGTATATAGACTCTGAGCCCCATGATTATCTTCTGATTGGCTGGACAACCTGGGCCCTGACTTTGTGTTCATTCTCATGATTAAAATAACCATCACATGACTGGCCTGGCCCCATTTCAGCCTCACTCTTTGTTTCTCACACTTCCATACTCAATAATGATTCCACAACATGCAGGATCCTGTAGAGCTGGGATCATTTACTTCAGGGAGACCTCTAAGAGTGGGAAGGGGTAGATTAATTGAGAAAAGAAAGGGAACTCGTTGCAAGGAATGCAGCATAGAAATGGGTTAAGGAATGTCCAGGGGTCACTCTACCACAATCAGAGCGTTTGTGTCAAAAAGTGGTTGGATCCAAGAGCAGTATTCTAGAATTGGATCAAAGTTTAGTTTTGCTTAGATCCCAAACATCTGAGCCAGAGATGAAGACAAGGTTCAATAAAGAGTTCTGCAAGTATGAAACAGTGCTCTGATCATGCACTAGAGTATGGTTCCCTCATCAAATAGGACAGCGATGGTTAAACTCACACTCTGCATATGCCATTTAAAATGTATCTCATGTATTGGCAAACATTAACATCTGCAAATGAGCAAAGGTAACTAAATGGGGGAGAGGCTCTGTGTGTGCATCCAGAGACCACACTCTTTCAGAAGTGGGTAGAGAATTAGATTGTGCAGGCAGGAGACATTTGGTTGGGACAGGGCTTCACTGCCAACTCAGCCTCTGCCATGTCATGAGTCACAGAACTGGCAGGCTCTGAGTACACATGCAGTCTTAAGACCCTCTCTGCTTGCCAGTTCTGAGTACCCAACCCATGCCCACTTCTTTGGGGAGGATTATTTTTTAGTGCAATTTTTCCTTTGGGAAGAAAAAAGACATACAAAATTTGCTTTATAGTAAATTGATAAAAAATGTTCCCAAAATTCAAAAGGAGGAAAGAGTCTACTATATCCATGACTGGGATTTTCCTTTATCCAGGATCATTTAGACTGAAGGGGAGTTTGTTGGCTGCCAAGGCTCCCAGGACAGGCTGTTGGCAGCAGGTTCTCTGAGAAAAGCAGCAGATGGCCTCTGGGGAGCATGAAAGTCAGCCAAGATGCCCCTGGAGAAGCACTGATTGGGTGTCCTAATTACTTTGGGTACACCACCCTCTAGGCTATAATCAAGTCCAAACTTCACTTGGAGTCTTAAAGCCTGGGGTATGTGTGAGTTGTATGCCACAGAAGACAATGGTCCCACCCAAGAATTGAAAAGGCCAATTCTTCTCCCCAGAGTCAGCCTGACTCATGTGTGGCACAGTCATGACTCGCTTTTCCCAGACCCAACCTTGAGCCAAGTGTTAATACTGTTCCAGTTGATCTCATGGGTCATTTTAGAGGCCTCACGACTTATTCACCTGCCCAAGTCATGTCAAGTTGGCTAATTGGTTCATGCATAATATTTGCTCACTCGAACTTAAGTGCCATGAGTTTCATTAAATTGAATAACCTTTTCTGGTGGCAGTTTTATATGCCTGGAGGGAGTTCACAAAAAATAGGAAAAGAGTTTTGTTTTTACCTAGATCAGCCTGGGCTTAGGCTAAATCCTACTTTAACCTTGATCACAAACATTCATTGAATACTCATTCTTGTAGGGCACCCGCCGTCCTAGCATGAATTGAAACAAATGCAAAATACCACAAAAAAAAGAAGCACAGTCATAGCTCTCTTTTAAACAGTCATCAATAACCAGGTATTGATGAGTACTGATTCTGCTCAAAACCATACTTCAAGATATTGCATGAGGGGAAAGGGTATGTTCTCAAGGATGCTTTATGACTCATATATTAAAGAATGTACTAGGAAACAAGACAAAGTATAGTTGGGTAGATTTGTTCCAATGTCTTGAAATGGGCAAGATATCATTTTGCAAAGTGTCCACTATGGTATATCGGTTTTACTTTGGGATTTTGTAGTTTGGTGCAATTGGTTACCTGCTCAAAGAAAGCTTTCCACATCCAATCTGCTAAAGAATTTGGATACCTGTTGGAGAGGCCAGATGCCATAAAGGCAATCATTTGTCCATCCCTTAAGACAGGGACTGTTAGTCATCTTAGCTAAGCATTTTGGGCACAGTGAAATACCAAGATGTTCCAATCTGGGCTGTCAGACCATTTATTTTGGAAAGCTTCAGACGTACTGTTCTTTGCTTGATAAATATGAACACACTTTGCATTTTAAGTTTTTGTTTTCTTTATTGCTCTTCTACTTTTAAAAATATCTTTATACTGAAGGAAAGAAAAAACTGCATGATAGGGACAGGAAGTAAATCAGGGCAAGGAGCTAATGTCTCCAACATAGGCCCTGCATGTACCTGGCTCTATGCCTTGGTCACACTGCTCTCTCTGTCTCCATTGCCCAAGGGGTCACCTCTGGGTGTCTAAATCCTCTTCATCATTCAAAGCCTCCATCAAATGCCACTTCTAGGAAGCCCTTCCAAATCTCCATCTCAAGCAAGTAGGATCTCTCCTTAGAACATTCATTCTCTCATAGCATTTAGCACTTTCTCCCATATAAAAATATTTAATATTGACGTCTACAGTATGTATACCATTCATATCTTAAACATCTTAATATCCCCTGCTGCAATATCTATCAGTATCTATCACAGCATCTTATAAGCACTCTCCATTTGGTAAATACTTACTGGAAATATTTACTGGATGAATAAATGAATTAATTAGGCACTGCAGGGAGATGCCCCCAAAGAATCTAACATGTATATTCAATCAGGACACAAAAATGGGGATAACATCATACATATAATTTAAGAAGATATACTCGGACACCCTAAATAAAAAGGGTCAAGACTTCAAATCATTGCTCAGTTCATTTGGCTTAGCCTATCTTTTCGCTGGGTTAGAGATTTGGCTAAAATCAAACAAAGAATCAGCATGCAGAGGAACTCTATTTAGACAGTCCATCTCAAGATTCTCCTTCTTAGTAAGTACTTCTTCCTTTCTTTCCCTTGGAACTAAAGGGGATTATTGGGAAATGGCCTAATAAAAATATTAAAATGTACTGGGAATTGGTTGTAGGTAAGGCGCTGTTTCTTCTATGACTTGAAACCCAGTCTTATGGATACATTTTAAAAGGAGAAAGTAAAAAAATGTGAACTATTAATAAAGGAGTGCTGCTCCCACCTAACTATTAAAACTGAATCAAAGCAGATATTAATAAAATGGGATAGAAAGACACAGAGGAATATAATCCACCAGTAGATTAAGATGAATATTGGTACAATGATATTAATATTAACCAGAATGACTTTTTCCCTGATGACCAGAGGGTAAACATAACAGCTACCATTTCTTGAGTACCTGCTGTATGCCAGACAAGTGGAAAGCGCTCTTTACATATTATCTCATTTATTCATCATAACACTTCAAAGTCAATATTATTGCTTTGATATTATAGGGGAGGAAACTGAAGCTCACAGAGGCTCAAAAACTTGCTTAAGCTAACACAACAAGAATGTATCAGTCATTGTAACTCACCAGTGTCTGCAGGAAAAGCAAATCATAGAATTCTCCATTTCTTCAACACTCACCGGCTTAGGCACACATATATCTCAGCTATGCATCACCCAACACTCCTCGTAATTAGGCCCCACTTCAAAGGCTGACTCATGGGGCTATAGTTGAGAAGGCCCAAGAGCTGCTGTAAATAATCCATAAAGTGAATAACCCATATCAAGGTCTCCTGTTGTTGACTATATTGTTTATTATATCCTGGTTCCAATCATCTCCCTTACTTCCTTAACGCTGCTTTTATGCTGCATGAAAACAATAATGCAATCAAGGCATGCACTCACTCACTATCTATATATGAAGATCCTTCTGATACGCTAGACCAGGGGTCGGCAAACTTTTAAGACAGAAGAGCCGCCAGTGGTCAGCAAACTGCGGCTCGCACGCCTCAGGCTCTGAAGTAAAATTGAAAGTGAAAATAAAACTACCATAGTTTCATTTATAAAATTTTTAAAGGATATTCACATAATGGTGATTATGTAAAAATATATTTATGGCTCTCAAATAATTTTTAAATTGTTGTGAGGGACAGGAGTGGCTCTTCCAGGGGTCGGCGAACTTTTGAGACGGAACGTACCCAAAGAGCCACGTGTGGCTTGTGAACCACAGTTTGCCGACCCCTGGTCTAGAATGCTTTGGAAAAGTATGACCACATCTTCTTTCCCCTCTCCTCCTCCCCCAAATTGCCCCTCTCTGTGCCCCATCCCACCAGAAAAAGCCCACAGCATCTGGCCCTGGGTAACCCTGGGAAACAGGAGGCTTGGTGGGCCTAGAAGAAATCCAGTTGAGTTTGTAGACGAAAAAGGGATGAACCTGGAAAAGCTTCAGCTAAGTATTCAAAGTTCGTACTTTTATCTACCAAAGCTAAGTTTTGATCTCTCACCCATTGCATTACTGCAGCTGCCTTGAAAATAGCCTGTAAATACATCCCAAGTCTGGTTGTTGGATGAAACCCCTAAGCACACAAAAGGCTGGTAGAAACAACAGCCCCTCCACATCCAGGATGCTCAGCTGCTGGCTGGAGCAAGGGAAGAAGGGTTTTCATGGGCAGGAGCCATCTCTCCAGTGTCTGTGAGCGCTAGTCTCCACAAGCCAGAGGCACCTGCACAGGCCCCCTGGGCAGTGGGGACAGATGTGAGCCTGGTCACCACAACGTTTAAATTCTTGTATTTTGACCCACACAGCTTTGCCATAATCTGTTTTTCTCAACCATACGTCAAGAGCATGTTTACTTGCTTTTCTAGGCATATAGTCATGGCAGCTTTGTATGTGTTCCAAATAAAGTTCTAAATATCATATTACAACAGCAAAGTCAGCAGAGAAAGAGGTAGAATGTCTCTGGTGCTCAAGTTTGCATCTCAATGTAAGAAGCAAGATTTACTAGGACTTCAGAGGCCAAGGATTAATAGAATGAATCACCTTATTTCCCCTAAAGGTTTAACCCAGTGTGTGATTTGTGCCTGCTAAGCTGATAAAATGATGAACAACCCCTTTTATTAATGCAGCTAAAAATGGAAGCTGTGGTAAGGCCTTACATAACCTGAAATGACACATGGCAACTGAAGGCCACTTCTCCCATGAGCTCTTGGACCTGAAATTAAGTTGGCATCTAATGAAAAGTGTCAACTTGGGAGCATTTATCCTACTATCTGCATGGTGACTTTATCTAAGTTAGATCTTTCAGCTTTAATAGTGTAAGAAAAATACAAGCACACTAGTTGGAGCCAGGTTATATCAGATAAACATTTTTAACATAGATGTTTCCAGCTTATTCTTTAGTACCAAGTGCTAAGTGTTATCATTATCATTATTAGAAATATTAATAACAATTAATTTATAAGATGCCTATCATTCTGAAGACCCAAGTTTTATATATTAAATAATGTTACAGAAAAATTTTAAGCAAGTGTTATGTTGTGAGATATTATTGTTTTAGTTTCTCTCAAACCAGAAAGATTCAAAATACAGAATAAGGAAAAATTATTTGTGTCTCCTAAAACATCATAAGCTTGATTATAAGTCTGGGGGTGTATACATACGCACAAATCCCATTTCAGTTACACCTTTGCTCATTTAGAAGCTAAGATGTTTTTTTTATTTTGAAAGCTCTGTGTCATTTCACTTTTCTACATTCCCATGGCATTTCAGAAAAGATAATTTTAAAGCCTAAGTATAGTCAAACGGTATATTTCAAATTACTTAGTTCTTGGTTATGATGTAGTTGCATGATTGATTCTGACTACTGATTTTTAAAATAACCATTTGCTAAATCAAAACTTTAAATTTTACAACAAATTTGTACATCTAGGCCAAAGGTTGTATATCTGGTCTGTAGTTATGTTTTGCTTGTTCAGCACAATAGGTTTTTAAAAATTTGTGTTAGTTGCTAACTTTTAAAAATCAAACAATGTTCATGTTTAAGATTCTAATTTCTTGACTTATTTGAAAAAAAAGTTCACCATCTGGCAGCCCTGGACCTACATCTCCGCAACAGGCAGGTGCCTGCTTTAGATGCTACACGGATCTTCAATTCACTGTAGCCCTGCCCAGCTTGGTCACTGATGCATATGTCCTGCCTGGGCCCTGCTGACAGCTCTGTGTGCAGGCCCTGGTGTAGACACAGCTTGAAAGTCTCCCCAGAGTCAGGGGTCAGGGTCCTGTAGTAAGAGGTTCTCTCACATCCAGGAGGCACGTGTGTGCCCTGTGCGAAGACAACTGGCTCCTTCCCAGATGCTTGTTCTTTTCTCTCTCTCTCTCTCTCTTTCTCTCTCTCTCTCTCTCTCAACCCAGGTTCCCTACCTAGTCCCCATTTCCCTGAGACTCTGGTCACTGAACCCAGTTTAAAGAACTATTTCACCAAGCCCCCCCAGCCCTATTAGTGCCTCACAGAGGGGTGAAGCCCCATGAGGAATGGGGGCCCGAGCTACTTTGTGCCCTGTTTGAAATGACTTCTATGATCCCCTCCTTTGAAAAAAAATAAATAAAGGTCACAATCCTTAAATTTTTTAAACCATGTCATGTATATCTTAACAATAATTAAATTTAAAAATCAATAGCAGAATGACCACAATTGAAAAGCATACAATTCATTCATTTTTATGATACATACAGAGAGGGTGTATTACTAGTCAAGCTTTGATCTATGTAAATAAGAAAAACATAGAAAAGACCATGAATCTCTTCTGATGGAAAGATAGAATAATAAGACAAATAATAAACTGAAAAATAAAATGTTGGCTAGTGGCATGAATCAAAGAAAATAAAACTGAATGGCCATCTCTAAGGAGATTCCACTTAAATTGAGAGTTGAATGACATGAGCATCTGGGGCAGGATCATTCCAGACGGACAGAATGCTGGCTCCAAGCACAAGGATGAGAACGAGTGTGGAGTGGGTGGGAGGAGAATGGTCAATGGTCCTGGCATAGGACGAGTAAGGCAGGGAGTTGTTCAAGACGATGTGTGTAAGCTCAGCAGGGATATAAGATGCAGTTCTTAGAAGGAATTTGAATTTTACTTTAAGAATGATGGGAAGTCCTGAGCAAGCTCTAAATAAGGAAGTGACATGAAATGACTTACAGCTTACATAAAGCCCGTTCTGGCTATTTGGTTGAAAAGAATTGAGGGAGGGTGGAGGAGGGGAGACCGGTTCAGAGCCCATGGCTGTGCTGTACACAGACATGAGAGTGGCTCACCCTGCCCCAGAGCTGCCAACTTCATTGTTCTGGAGTAAGGCCTAAACAAACTGTAAAACCTCCAGGGAACTCCAATGCCTATCCAGGGTTGAGAATCACTGGTACAATGTAAGAGCAGTGGAAACGGAGAGAGACAGATTTGGGTTATGTTCTCAGGGCAGATTCAAGAGGATTTGATGGTGGGCTAGATATAGGGAGGAAGTGAAAGAGAGGCTACAGAAAGTACTTCTGGGGTTTGAATCTGAAAAACTGGGTTGATGGTTCCATTTTGTGAAATGATGAAGCCTAAGAGAAAAACAAGCTTGGGCAGGGTGGAAAGCAAGGGTTCCGTTTCAACTATATTAAATGTGAGAGGTCCGAGTGACGATGTCTAATAGTCAGTTGGCTATTCAGCACTGGAGGTCGGAAAAGAGGTCAGAAATGGATGTGTGTGTGTGTGTGTGTGTGTGTGTGTGTGTGCACGCGCACACATAAGTGATTGATACAAAGGAGGTGTTTAAAGCACTGGGGACTGGATAAGTTTGCATAGAAGAAGAGCATGTTAAGAAGGAGGGAGAACCCAAGACTAAACCCTGGGATACTCGAAAATTTAGAGTCCTGCAGAGCAGAAGTGGTCAGAGAGGTACTAGGAAATCAGCATTCACAGTGTTTCCAAGAGAAAACTAATGTTCTAAGAAGAAAGAAGTGGTCACTATGTCAACTGTGGCTGAGACATCAAGTAAGATGAAGACAAGGAAATGGCAGCTGGATTGCACAATGTTAAGAATATTGAAGACATTGACAACAGCAGTCTGTGGAAAGCAGTAAGGAAGGGAACTGATGGGAGAGAAAAAGAGAGTTAGCAGAGATAACAATCATAGAAGGAGAGACATCCAGTAGTGTCATTAGAGCGGGAATTCACATCCTTGATCTATTGAAGTAGGAAAGAAGGCTAAGGGAATAGCATAGGTATGGATGGCAGTACATAAGTTACCTCTCCTTGATTCAAGTTTCTGAGTAAGTGACGAAGTCATCAGTTGGTGGAGAGGCAAAGAGGGAGGGAGGTAAGGTAGTCTGCTAAGCGAGGGGAGAGTATGAAGTGTTGTTTCGGAGAAAGGTACAGCAGCTACACCAGGGAAGTGTCATAGGAATGCTGAGTGAGTGCCCACTGGAGGTCAGTGGTAGGGAATTTTAAATAAGAACTGTCAGAACCAATGCGTTTTCTTTTTCTCCAACTGGTCAGTGTTCAGGCTGAGGGGCAGAGCATGTTGTAATTGCATTTAATAACGTTTTGAGTGTGCAACTAAATACAACAAAGTGAGAAATGGCGCAAGGAAAAGTGTTTACAAGGGTTCAAAATGTACCAAAGTCAGTCAGAGGGAAAGTAAGAGCACCGCTGGGGTGTGGTGGGATGATGGATAATGACAAAGTAACAGCATCAAGGATTGAATGTTTTGATTAGTGACATGGAAGACAGAACCAAGGATTTTTTAAAAATATATCATAAAGTGATACAGAGAAAGTTATAAACAGAAAGAACCTGCTGAGTGCTGGTCCATATGAAATGTTATTAGCCACACCTAGACAAATAGAGGGCACTTTTCACTACACCAAGTAACCAGAGATACATGAACGTGATCCAGAATGGGGGGGAAAAAAAGTTCTCTTCATAAGAAAACAAAACAACAACAACAACAAAATCCAACATTAGATTTCTCATCACTGTCCCTGGATTCAAGAAGAAAGTGTTGTAAGGTTTGCAAAATGACTTTCATCAGTGTATTAAATAAAAAAATGCAACCCAGCAAACGCAACCCTAGTGCAACAGTAAAAAGCTCATCAAGAGTTTTGCTCAACATGATACTGAGAGGTCATGCAGAATTTCCTATCCAACTCCAAACATAAAGCAAAGAAAGTTGTAAAATATTTGTTTAAAAGCCATAGCAACAAACGGGTATCATGTGCCCTCCATGTGATATAATAAGAAGCAGACACAACATCTATGTGGTACTTGAACAAAAAAATGCTTAACCTGAACCAAATTATAATAAAAAAATCAAACAAATCCAAACTGAGGACATTCTACAGAGGAACTGGCCTGGATTCTTCAAAAAGTGTTGATGCCATGAAGGTCCCCTGGTTGCCCTGCTCCACCCCACAAAAAAAGAAAAAAGAGATTAAAGAGAGATGAAAAGAAAGGCAATGCATAACCCATGATAGGATCCTGGATCAAAAACATATTTCTAATGGATGCTATTGGGAAAATCTGTGTCTGGTATGTATGCTAGATAATAAATTTTCTGAGTGTGATAATTATATTGAAGTCATATAGGAAAATGTTCTTATGCTTACAAGATACATGACTAAAGTATTTATGGGTGAAGTTTCAGATAATGATGTCTACGGTTAACACTCAAACGGTTCCAGGGAAAAAAGAAAAAGAAAAAAAAGAGAAAGAAAGTAAATCTGGCAACATGTTCACAACTGGTGAAACTAGGTGAATCTAAGATGTTAATTTTACTATTCTACCACTTTCAGTACATTTTAAATCCCCCCCAAAAAAAATATTGGGGAAAATGATAATAAAAGACACAGCCACCCTCAAAAACAAGGTGAATACTGGAATTATCAGACAAAGAACCACAAAAACAAAACACAATAATGAGCAGGGAGAAAGCAGAAAAACTCTAGACTCAGGGCCTAGAAATAGGTAAGGTTGTCTTGGAGATTAACTCCTGGATAAAGGGGAATGAATCTGGTTTACCAAAAAGGCAGCAGAGCAGAGCCAGGCAATGGCGTGGAACCTCAGGCTATGGAGTTTCCTGCATAGCCTGCAATGAACACAGTGTTTAAGGTAGCAGCACTCCCCGTCCGGGACAGGGGACCTCTATGGCACTGCTGCGTGCTGTCTGAGCGGACAGGAGGAGCTGGTAGGACCTAGGCCACACTTCCCACTGGCTTGGAAATTAGATCTGAGATACCTGTACAGGGTCAGCGTCACAAAATAAGACATGCTTCCAGGCTGGGAAGTTGGTGGTTTGGGGGAACGTGACTATAACATGGCCAGACATGGTAAGGAAAGCACAGTGAACAGTGAATAAAGAAGAAAAGAGGAGGAGGCAAAGGGTTGGTGTGACTCATTCATACAAAGACATACCCACAGAATGCTAAATGTCAGAGACTCCAGTGTCTGAACCATTCTGAGGACAGGAGTTACAGGGTCAGCCTTTATTTACTGAGCAGTCACTATGTGCAAAGCGATGACAGAAGCTTTCACAGGTTCTCCCCTCCAATCCTCACAGCAGCTCTGACTCAGGTGGAATCCCCAGTTTATAGGTAAGGAGCCAGAGGCTCGCTCGGAGAGGTTAAGTGACTTGCTTCAGGTTACACAGATAGTACATGGGAAAGAGGGACATTTTTAAAACCAGGTTTTTATTATTATCATTATAAATAAAATACATGATTATGCAACACATACACACACACACACAGACACACAAAGAACAAGATAAAATGTGTGAGAGGTCAATAGAAGTGGTTGGGGGGTGAGGATTAAAACTTGGTGGGACCACGAAGCATGAGTAGAATTTACATGGGAAGAGAAGAGAGGGGGTGCATCCCAAATGGGGCACGGCAAAAGGGCAAACAGAGATGGGGAGGCACCAACCGGGATTAGAGGACTTAGCCTGAGCCCACCGGGCTGCAAAGCAGGGCTTGTTCTACAATGTGCAGGAGCGAACAAATGTCTCCCAGTGCCAAGCAGCGAATGAATTCTTATTTGTGCAAACACTGTGTTTTGTGGCTGCAGCACAATCCTGAGGAAATGAATGGGAGTGCTCTCCCTGCTGTCAGGGGCATTCTCCGGGATGATGAATTGACAGTCCTCCAGCCAAGCCCCAGTTGCTGCCGGAGGCCATGACCCTTGGTGTGCACCTGCCACCGCAGACCGCACAAGAAAACGTATTGTCTTCCCCTTTTTCTTCTGAGTTCTGCAGCTGCTGGGCTGCTCGAAGGAAATCTTCCTTACCTAAAGTACAAACCTGAACTTCTCTGGTTTGCAGGGTCAAAGCTTCACGTTTCTTGCATTTTTAGGGAAGTGTTGCTTCAGAGGCTGCTTTGTAAAAGCCTGTTACACTGCACTGAGGGCTGTTCTGGCCTCCTTGCCTTTTTTCACCCAGCAGCTTTCTGACCAATTCCTCAAAGCCACCAGGTGCTCTGTGACAGCTGGAGCGGCCGCCTGGAATCTTGGGGAGGCCGACAGAGGAGCAGAGAACCAGCCGTTACCCTCCAGGGAAACTAAACTAGCTGTCGGTGCATAAATTCACGATTTGCCCCTATATTCCAAACAGTTCCAGAAAGACAAAGCCAGGACGGTAACTGCCTTGTTCAAATGATTTGTGTGGCTTTCAAAGAATTAATTTTGTTTTCCAGTCTAAGAAACACTAACCGTTAAGTTTCTTGGGGCTTGTTAGCAACATTTCTGGTGGCCTCAAACTAGGGAGGGAGGACTTTCCATGAAGAATTCTAGAAGCCAGAGACTTCTGGGAATTAAAAATAGGAGCAACCAGCCCATGAGCACTTACTATGTCCCAGCCAGTGTCCTCACCACCACACATAAATCATCTCAGTTAATTTTATTTAATCCTAATAACTCTTCATTCACTCATCAAGCACTTATTTGTTGAATGCCTGTTATGTCCCAAACACACTGTTCTAGTGGAATGGAGACACAAAATAAATACACTGAATTAGTAAATCATTTAGTGAGGCCAGAGGTGATAAAAGCTATGGGAATAATTGAAAGGGGTTCTGGAATCCTGGAGTGTGGCAAGGACAGGGTATCGAGGTCTCATTGAGAAGGTACAGTTGTTGTTTTTTTAAGATTTTTATTGGGGAATTGGCAGAAGGGGAACAGACAAGTTGCTGTCCTTTTTGTTCTTCAGTCTAGTTGTGGAGGACGTTGCTTCACTGGCCCAAGTTGGCACCATCATTGCTCTCTTCCCGGGCGAGGCAGATCAGTCGCCGGCTTCTGGACGGCTGCTCATGGTGGCTGCAGGCCGCTCACGCTGGCTGCTGGCTACACACGGAAGCCCATGGCAACCCACTGCAGCAGGGGCTGCAGCCTACGCCGTTACCGGTGACTCACAGCAGCCCAGCTCCAGGTCGAGCTGTTGTTCAGCATCTTAGCTGTAGAGGGCAGTATCACTGGCCCTCATATGTGGGATCCGAACCAGGGCCCTCTGGCGCCCCAAGCTAGCTCTTAACCACTGCACCACTCCACCAACCCAAGAAGGTACATTTTCACATAAGGGAAGCAAGAAGATGAGACACACCTCTCCTTGGGGGAAAATGATACAAGCGGAGGCGACTGACGCTGACTTGGCTTAGTACAAGCAGAATTGGGGAAAATAAAAATAAATTAATGGAAGAATATTAGAGAGCTAACAGAACTTAAGAAAAAGTGGAAATTGGGTATTATTTTTTGTGGAAGGCAGAAAAATGGTCCTCAGGTTGTCCATGTCCTAATCCCAGGAAGTTGTGACTGTGAGCGGAATTAAAATTGCAGATGGGATTAAGGTGGCTAGTTGGCGACCTTTAAATAAAGAGAATACTTTGGATGATACAGGTGGGCTCCATGTAATCATTAAGGGTCCTTAAAATGACAAAAGGGAGGCAAAGGGAGAAGGCAGTGTGAGAAGGACTTGTCCAGATATTGCTAGACTTGACAATGGAGGAAGGGGCCATGAGTCAATGATGGTGGCAGCCTCTAGAAACTGAAAAAGGCAAGGAAACAAATTCTCCTCTAGAGCCTCCAGAAAGGAATGCAGCCTTGCCACCGACACCTGAATTTTAGCCCCAGGGAGACCTCTAACCTACAGAATTGTAAGATAATAAATGCGTATTATTTTAAGTTCCCGCCACTACATTTGTGGCCATTTGTACAGCAGTGTTAGGAACCTTACACAAGCACATCGACAGAAAACTCCTCGAAGCTCCATCAGCCTCAGGCTTCAGGAATTACAGGCATCAGGGAGTAGATTGATCTCCCTGGAATAAACCAGCTTCAGCCATTGTCCTTACCTGGGTCACTGCTCTCTCTATCCAGATTGTGCCTGGTCTGTTTGAAGAACATCAGGGTCAGTGTGTATGGTGCTGAGTGAGAAAGAAGAAGGTGGGAGAAGATGGGTCAGAGGGGTGCTGGGGGCCAGGGCTCCCCAGGTCTCCTAGACAACTATGACACCTACATACTCCACTTGAGGAAAATGAAAATCCCCAATCTACAGAGGAGGAAACTGGGAGACTAAATCACTTCCCTAAATTTAAACAAGGGACATTTGACGCCAAGATTCTCTGTCTTTAAAACCCTTGCTTTTATTAGCTCAGCCAAATTGCTCAGAATAACCAGAGAATGAAAACTGGCTCCTAGTGTTGCCGTGACAACATCAATGTATCACCAAATCTTCAGGATGGTATGTTAACATGGCCGCATTTGTTGATGCCACAGTGTGAGTCAAGAACATGGCACCTTCTATTTAAAAACAACAAAAAAAGTCTGTTCCTTATTTCAGTATTTTAAGTAGAGTCATTCCCTTTCTCGTTTTTCCTCACCCCCTGCTTTTCTTCCATTACTGAGGGTCCAAAGGGATCCTTCTGACTTTCCGGCTGTAATTAACTAAATAAGGAACTTCTACACAATTTACTTGGACTT
Source organism: Hipposideros armiger (assembly GCF_001890085.2). NCBI lineage: Eukaryota > Metazoa > Chordata > Mammalia > Chiroptera > Hipposideridae > Hipposideros > Hipposideros armiger. Next base: position 1,859,011 of record NW_017731402.1, read on the forward strand.
GCTCATGATCTTCTGGCCTTTTCACCATACTGAAGCCAAGTCTCTGTGATTTTTGCCATCCCTTGAGATTCAAGTTGAGCTCCTCTCTGTGTGTATGTAGGTAGCAGCCATCTGTTATTTCTGCCTGCCGGCGTGTCTTCCCTCTTCTCTTGCTTAGAGTGTCCTAATTTTTCTGTGGGGAACCGCCCTTCCCCCAGTTCATCCAATCTTGGTAGCTCTGTCAATCAAGGTGTCACATCCTCTCCTGGCACTAGACTCAAGTTTAGCCAAACAGACTTCCTGGGAATTTAAATCTAGAGAGCAGTGGACTAAGTATGAAAAATGGAAAAAGCTGATGCATCCTGGGAGATCTAAAGAAACCTGCATATTCCATGGTGAATGTCTTTCCAGAGGCCATGAATTATTGGGGAGTTTTCTGAAGATAGGATAATCCCCAATTTTTATTTTTTCTTAGATTCAGTAAGCTCTCCATAATCTTCCAATAAATTACTTTTAATTTTCCCTGCTTACATTAACACAAGTTAGTGTTAGTTACTTGCAATTAAAACAAACACACAAATTTAGATACAAATTTTGCCTCTTGAATAACTAGCTTAATTTTCTAAGGTTTTAATATGTTGTGCTTCAAAGGCTCTTAGCTGTCTGTAGATTTTGCTGCTTAACATGAAGTATGTTTTTCTCTATGTGTGTGTTTTTTCTCTAATCATAAACACGAAGGTTGGGACAAAGCAATTCATCTTGTAATTTATCCAATAACCAACACCTTATCTTTATTTAGCCTTTTTTTTTTTTTAAGAAGTAAGTGAATAGAGATTTGGTCCAAAATTCAAGCCAGGTTCCCTCTCTCATTTGCTTTAAACTTTACAGAAAACTCCCCAAAGTTTCATCACCTAATTGTATGGTGTCTACATAAAAGTAAAAGTCTGGAGGGAATGTGATATGTACCTAGGTGGTCTTTTGAAAATACAAAATGGTACTTGGAGAGAGTAATTTATTATATGTTAATATCCTTTAGTAGTAACACCTTTACTTGAATTACTTTATCAAAGAGTGACGTAACACAGTCAAAATTAAGTTCTGGCCCAATGGTACATCTGCACATGTGCCACAGATGATTCTCATTTTCTCCTTCTTGCAGAATGGATTATAGATATGATGGCTAGAGATCAAGTAGCCATCCTATGCTATACGATGGAACTCACACGTGAGGATAATGGAGCAGTAAAGAGGAGGAGACTGACTCCATGACGACTTCATCAAGCTGCTCTGACAACTCTGGGCTTCCAAACGATTTTGGGTTTTTTTGTTGTTTTTTTCATATATATAGAAGAAAAATAAATTTCTATCTTAGTTAATGGATTTTCGTTACTTGGATTTTCTGTCAGTCACACACACCATATTCCTAAACCCTAACTACTTATAGCTACGTATATGCCACCCCACCCTCATCACACAGGTACACATCCCTTAGCCTCCTCAGGTGGCCTTAAATATGTACAGAATGAATTACATTTAACTAACAAAAAATAAACTATGAACCACACATGTTAAATATTAAAGATGCTCATTATATCTAGTCACTGGACTCCTAGGTAGGCTAAGGTTTGAGCTATACCTCCCCCACACCCACTGAAGTTATATCCCGTCCCCGACCTTCAGGGCAAGGTCTCAGGTTGGACTGGCCTCTCTATTCCTGCCATGTGACTTTGTGGATCTCCTGAAATTCTCCAGGAGGTTCTAACTTTGGCGTGTTCAAGGCCATGCAGTCTGAATCCTGACTCCATCACTTACATGCTCTTTGGCCTTCAGAAATTTATTGAGCCTCTTCGTGTCTCAATTTCCTCACCTATAAAATGAGAATAATCTTGTAGAGTTATTTTAAGGATTGAATAAAGTAATACATGTGAAGCTCTTGGTGCCTGATGCATAATAACCCCTCCACAAGTATTCATTAAGATTATGCCTATTATTTCACTCCAAAGAGAAAAATTTGAAAGTCATAAAGATCTTGACAAGGGAAACCTCTGCTATTGGAGGAGACGAGTAGACAAGGACCTTGATGGAGCAGACTTTTTATCATACAAAACCAAATTCCTGTTTCATGACAAGAAAAAAAGCTATTAGGTGCAAAGATACATATCATCCCCATTTCTCATTCTTTTAACTTAAAATAGCTTTGCATCTACTAGGTCCATTTCTCCAGGAGAGTCCTCCAGGAGAGTCCAGGAGGACAGCAGCAATGTCTTCCTAAAAGGAGAGATACTGCAAGCTGATAATAACTTATACATTTCCTTTGCCTCCACTCCATCTAGGTTTGTTCTGGTCCCCTAAGAACCCACCAGCCTTTATCAGGTCGTCATGCCTAATCGAATGCACTGAAAAGAAGCCAAAAAGCCCTCACCCAGCTGGCCAGGAGATGTGGTCTCTCCTTAGCTTTCAAGGACACTCCTTGGCTTCCTGAAATGAGGCATTTGCCTCCTGCAATGTTTTGCAGCTGAGTAACTACACACACACACACACGGTAGGACAATTAAGTTCTCAAATTCATCCTAGAAAAAGTGCTACATACCTCATTGCTGAATATCACTATGGTCACCTTCAAAGTCCTCCCCTTGGGAAGCTATGCACCCACGCCAGCACCTAGTTCACCCTTCAAAGCAATTTTGGAACTCTTTTTCTGGAATGGCCATCAGAGCTGTCATCGTATT